>NC_056726.1:1529106852-1529319352 GCF_019279795.1 Protopterus annectens
AATGCGTGTACATCAGGGTTCATCTCCAAGTCCACTGTTGTTCATATATTGGTGATGGACTACATTAGCAAACAGGTCAGAGAAGGAAGATCAACAAAGTTGTATGCAGACAATGTGGCATTACAGGCAAACTCTGAAGAAGAGCTCCAGCAAATGACAGCAGAATTGAATGGAATACAAAACTGAAGCCACACAGGATGAAACTAAGTCATACCTCTTAACCTGTCAGCACAACAAATCTGGACAAATCCAAAAAACATGTGATTGATGACAAAGGCACAAAATCAGGGACAGATATTATTTATTTATTTTATTTATTTATTTTACATTTGTTGACCGGGATAGTCCAGCTGGATACATATCCGTTTTCAGTGGAGGCCCGGGGAGAAAAGCTCCAAGGAACAGAGGTACAAGAGCACATATTACAAATATTACAATGGAAAATTGAAACATTTAGTATACTACATTAAATACTCTTAAGATATTGGAAAAGTTCCAAAGAATAGTGGTATAGTAGAATATTAATCATCAAGCATAAAATCCTGGTGTCAGAATGACCAAAGCTGAAACCAATGGAGTTAGTAAAATGTTCAGCTTTTGTCCACCAAATAAATGATCCAAACAGCTCTTAGTAAAATCTTTAATACACCACATCAGACATAGGTAAGCGCTTTCACCCACAAAGGGCTTCCTCAGACCATATAACCTCAGGGTATAATGGAACATTTTATAGAAGAAAAGGTGCCAAACCATCACAATTAATCAATCAACACCCATTAAGAACAATTACATTACTAAGAGTCCTATGCATATAAAATAAAACTGTACTTAAAATGTATACAGATAAAATATGTACTTACAGAATATGAGTGCAAATACAACAGATTCAACATATATATATATATAAATAAACATGTAGATAAAATTTAATATACACATCAATGTGTGTATAAAAGTCATATTCAAAATATATATATATCTATATATCTGACAAGCCACATATTGGAAACAGTAAAATTGGCTGATGGCTCATAGGAATTATGTCTACTACATCACCAAAAATATAAATGAATTGTACACATATATAATTCAAATGATGAATCATTTAAGTTTCCTGTTCTTTAAAAAGGGTCTCAATGACACTTTGTCATTCAGACCAGGGTGTCTATCACTCCTTAACCTAATAATCCACTTGGCCTCCTGCGTCTCTGTCCTGCTTCTAGTATCTCCACCTCTAGAACTAACAGACATTCTCTCTATCACTTTGAACAAAAAAGTATGAGTTTGATCTGTACAGATGTAATGCTTGGAGAGGGCATTCACAAGGGACCCAATTCTGATCTGATTCAAGTGTTTCCTTATTCTATGCTTAAGTTTCCTGTCAGTCTTCCAAACATAGAATGCATCACATGAGGCACAAGATGCCAAATAGACCACATGCTTGGACTGACAGTTAGCATGGACCCTAAATACAAAACCTCTCACCACTTGAAGGATCAATAAAAGAACCATTAGAATCAATGCTACTACAAAAGTTGCATTGGTTACATGGAGATGTACACGCTGGTACCATGGGATGCTGTATATGCCTGGTATGACATAATAATTCCTTCAGATTGGATTTATGTTTATATACAAAATGAGGAGTGTCAGTTATAACTTCTCTAATGTCAGGATCTACTGAAAGTATACGCCAATGTGTTCTAATAATGTCTTTGATTACACCTACATCCTGTGTGTAGAAAATAGGTATCCTTATCTCATTCTTGTTCGCTAGATTGTCATCACAGTCTCTCACAGCAGTCTGAAAAATATGGAGTTGCCCTATCCATTCTCAACATTGGCAAATCATGAAATCCGTTCGGTATATCACTGCTTTTATACGCTCTAACTTCAAATATAGTGCACAAGTCACTAAGTTCTCTATCCAAATTGTCCTGTAGAGATGTATAGCGTGAAGCTCTCATGACCTGACCTCTCACTATATTCCCAAAAATATATCCTGGGTGCATGCTATGTCTATGTAGAAATGCATTCCTATGGCATGATTTCCTGTATAACCCTGTATTCAACATGCCATTCTCAAGTCTTTCAACATACACATCTAGAAACGAGATCCACCTATCTGAGAATTCACAACTAAATTTCAGGAATGAAGTTAAACCATTAATTTTAAGTATAAAGCTCTCAAGCTCACTAACCCCTCCTTTCCAAACAAAAAAAACACATAATCTACAAAATGCCTGTAGAACAAAACATCAGTCTGGAACTCTTCTAACTTGAACAACATATCCATCTCCCAGGCTGCCATGAAAAGGTTGGCGTAACTATTGGCACAATAAGTAGTAATCAGAATCAAACATGAATATATTGTTTTCCAACACCACCTCTAAAAATAGAACCAATAGGTCTAACATGGAGTCACTGTGCTCGGTGTTGTTTTTTAGATAGTCATAAACCCTTTGTACTCCATCATTAGGGATCACTGTAAAAAGCGACTGAACATCCATAGTGACCATTTGATATTGTATTCCATTGGATACCTCCTTCATACAACTATATAGATCTAATAAAAACTGTTTGGTGTCTCTTAAAATATATTTGTTAGAGTCCACCACAGGCCGTAATAACTTCTCCACATATATGGAGAAAGGTTCAGTCAGCCACCCTCTCCATGCAACTATCGGTCGCATGGGTGGAGATCTACCATTCTTATGGATCTTAGGCAGACCATTAATTATTGGTACAAAGGGATCAGTGACCAAAAAATATTCATAGAATTCCTGTGTAATAACATGGCTTTTAACCAAATCTTCCAGCATCTCATGGGTCCTATGCACATGTGCAAACACAGTCTCTTGTCCTATTCTCTCATAAAATCTACCATCTTCCAACATTCGTTTCATTGCTTGATCATAATAATCAAAATCCATGACCACCAAACAGCCTCCTTTATCCGCAGGCCTGATAACTATAGAGGAATCATTCCTCATTTCCCTTAAGGCTTTCCTCTGGCTGAAATTCAAATTACTATGGTATCTCGTGTGTCTTTCCTCTGCATACATACTGTATAAATCATTCTCAACTAATTTGCTAAAAGCTGCTACTACAGGCAGTATCCATGGTGTATATACACTTGGATTCTTAAAAGTCATGCCATCACATGTGGAGTTCAAATTCTTGAATTCTAATTTGAGACACAAGTTCCTCACAAACATCTTGAAATCAATCATAGTCTCAGTCAATATACTCTTACATGTGGGTACAAAAGATAGTCCTCGTGATAGGACTCCAATTTCATCTGGTGTTAGTGTACGAGATGATAAATCATACACTAACGTGTTGTTGTGGTTCTCTCCCACATTTTCTTCAAGTTCTGGTTTGTTTGGAACTCTGCAGAGAGCTTCCTCTTCTGAATGCCCCTGCGCTTGGATCTGGTTCTTCCCCCACCCCCCCTGAATTGTTGTGATATGGGGAAAGGGCATAAAGCAGGTTCATTACTAACCACACTATTGATGGCATTCTCTATTCTCTGGGTATCCCTTGGAGTCTTTCTCCTAACCACTGGTTCAATAGGGTCTTTCATATCATATATAGTCACTCTATCATCTATCAGCTCATTCACACAGTTATTTCGAGCACCAGTATCAATGGACTGATTTCTATTCAAGTCCATGTCACTCGTGGCACCTGGGGATATAAGCGAGCCATTGGGTTCCCTATTACATCCTCGAAGACACACTTACCCGAATACATAAATGCCGACATGTCTCCATCGAACCACGTAAACAGCGATCGTCCTGAAGCGTGAAATCCGAAACATCGAATCGTCATAATTGGCCCTTCAGTGGTATAGCTCCGTAAGGTAAGTGTGCAATAGTTACGGACCTTAGGGTTAGGGTGCGGGTTAAGGTAAGTGCATAGATGGTAATGTATGTGAGATGTAGTGTAGGGTTAGATGTAGGGTTTTGTTACGTGTATGTGTGTGGATTATTTATTTTGTTTGGGTATAGCTTGTTAAGGTAAATGTGCGATAGTTACGGACCTTAGGGTTAGGGTGCGGGTTAAGGTAAGTGCATAGATGATGGTATATGCAAGATGTAGTGTAGGGTTAGAAGTAGGGTTTAGTTTAGGGTTAGAAGTAGGGTTCTGGTTGGTGCATGTATGTGTTTGTTTAGTTTGTTTGGGTAGGTAGTATGTAGCGGGCGGAGGGGTGGGACAAGTATGACGGTTCGAGGTTTTGAATTTTGCAGTTTAGGGCATTCAGTGTATTTGCGGTTTGCGGAATATGTGTCAGCGTTTTTGTATTCACTTATTAGGGCTTTCGAGCTTGCAATATAGACCCGAGACATTGTCCCCCGGGGCAATCCCCTTAACAGTATTACTATCAGTACAAACAATTGCCTCGACATTTACACCAGTAGTACCTGAACTGTTAGCAACATACATGCCAGGATTATTGGCATTACAGTTCCGTACAAGGTGCACTTCGGCACCAACATTTCTATTCTGGTATAGACGTTCAGTCCTTGGCCACGTGAAGGCTTGGCCTAATTTAAAGTCCTCTATATCTCTTTTTAATTTATTACATTTTTGTACCAACAAACATTTTTCAAACAACATAACACTGTTCAGCAAAGTCTCAAGATTGTTGTCCACAACCCCCTTAGGAAAAAGTTTATATAAAAGTTCTTGTTGCTTTATAATGTCAATACATAAAGTCTCTTCTTCCAGTAGGAAGAACTCATTCAGTAAAGCCATATATTGCAGGCTTACCTCAATGTTCAATTGCTGCCACCTATGCAACAGTTCAGGATATGATGTTCCAGTCATTGGCATCTTCAATACCTGTAGCCCTCTCGGTATTACCCGGCATTGTATGCAAACCTCAAAGTGGTATCGTTGGGTTTGTAGCCTTTTTAATTTCAGGAAATCTGCCTCAAGTTTATCCAAGGCAAAGCGTAGCTCCATTCTGTTGAATGATGCGCTGGGCTCTTCACTGACATCATCAACCATTGTTTCAAACAGCATCAAGGGATTCATAGTTCCTGAGACATATTTGGAGAACTGATCAGGATTAGAGCTACATCCTGGTTCTCCTTCTAACACGTAGGGTAGCTCAATATTTACAGTATCATTACCAGGCATGTGTGTGTGTGTGTGTGTGTGTGTGTGTGTGTGTGTGTGTGTGTGTGTGTGTGTGTGTGTGTGTGTGTGTGTGTGTGCATATATATATATATATATATATATATATATATATATATATATATATATATATATATATATATATATATATGTGTGTGTGTGTGTGTGTGTGTGTGTGTGTGTGTGTGTGTGTGTGTGTATCCCATTTAATTGACAAAAAGTACAGTTGACCGAAACGCAATTTGCTGAGACCACTTACACGAAAAAGCAGTTCTCCAAAATGTCAAAATGCCAAACCACAAAACACCAACATGACACCTAGGTCAAACTCTCACACAAAACAACAACTATACCCATGTTTTGCAGGGGGCAAGCCCCCTGGCACCCCCACACTCCTTGCAAATTATTATACCAACTCCGAGATTGCACTACAGTGAAAACAAGGGTAGATTTCTCGATCTACACTGCAGTGTGATTTCTATTTAAAAGTTACGAGTGCCTTTTAATAACTGTACACCTACTGGCATATCTGCCATTAAACTCCAATAGTATGGTGCACTTGAAGGTCCATTAACTCCATATCGCACTGCCATTATTATGGGAAACAGTTCATGTAAACGTAATTCGGCATTCTGATGTTTCAGAGAACTGCTTTTTCATTTAAGTGGTCTCAGTAAATTAAGTTTCGGTTAACTCTACTTTTGGTTAAAGAAATGGAACCCATATATATACATATATATATATATATATATATATATATATATATATATATATATATATAGATATATATATATATAGATATATATATATATATATATATATATATAGATACACACACACACACACACACACATATATGTTATGCATTATATACGTACAGTATATATCTATATATATATATATATATATATATATATATATATATATATATATATATAGGTCTACCTGAAAACGCCGAAATCTCGAAACGCCGATGACGAGAACACCGACACCGGAAGATCGACAATGGGGAAGACCGACAGTTGAGAATCCCGATGCTGAGAACACTGACATGCAAAGGTAAGTGTGCGATAGGGATGGATGTTAGGGTCAGGGTGTGGGTAAGGTAAGTGTGTAATAGCGATGGTCTGTAGGGTTAGGGGTGGGTTAAGTGAGTTAGGGTTAGGATGCGGACAGGGGATTTGTTTTGTTTGTTGAGTGTCGGGATTGTGGTTGTTTTGTTGGGTATGTGACATTTCGTGTTTCTGAACCTTTCGTTTTGTGGTGTCGGTTGATTTCGTTGTCGGTGTTTTAGCGCGCCGGTATTGTCAGGTAGACCCCTATATATACATACATATATATATATATATATATATATATATATATATATATATATATTATATATGTACAGTATATGTGTATATATTTATATATATATATATATATATATATATATATATATATATATATATATATAGTATATATATATATATACTCAGTATTAACTTATATAACTTTACACAACTAATCAATTCCACTAACAGGCCTTCCAAGAACTCCATTACTGGAAGAACAATAGACTGGATTCTAGCATCTCATCCTCACTATATCTCTGATAGTGGTGCTCTCCCAAACCCACTAGCTGACCACTTCCTCACTTTTGCCCACCATCTCCCCTCTTCCATACAACTAACTCACACCTATATTTCCACCCACTGCCTAAAGAACTTCAGTTCTGAAACCTTCTCAAATGCACTAAAAACACAAACTGGAACCCATTAAAGACTCTTCCCCTAGATAATGCTCTCTCCTGCTTTAACTCTACTTTTACAAACCTGCTCAACTCCCTTGCCCCTCTAAAAACATAACATAAATAGTAACCCTGTACTCTGGTTAATCAAAGCCACCTTAGCTATCATGCGACTCCGTGACAAAGCCTGGACATGTTACCATAAAAATAAACCACTATCACCCTAAATGAATATAAAACACTACAAAATAAAGTAAAAAAAAACTTATTACATCAGACCGCAAAGTCTATTTATCCACTGTCTAAACCAACCACAACACCAATCCCAAACTATTTTAGAAAGGAATCTCATCTCTCCTCAACCCAGGAAAAAAAGAAAACCCTTGCCCCAACCCAGATGCCCCTGACATGGACATAGCCACCTGATTTAACTCTTTCTTCACAGAATCCATAAGCAAGCTAACATCGTCCTTCACCAACAACTCTACAACACTTCGTCAGCATGCACCTATGACTTCCTCCCCTAGAATCCCTTGCCCCCAACCTCCACCTTTCTCTATCAATCCCATCTCTATATCCACCATAAAAAACTTTTCCTAAAATTAAAACCTGGTTCCAATGCCCCTGATGAAATTCCCTCCTACTTCCTAACAGTAGCAGCAGAAGCCATTGGTCTCCCTATCAGCATACTAATTAATTAGTCTATCTCAGAAAACCAGGTCCCCCAGCTCTGGAAGAAAGCCTTTATTATTCCTCTACATAAAGGAGGTAATAATAATGACATTCCAAACTTCCGCCTTACTGCTATCTTATCCCATATTTCTAAGCTTCCTGAAAAATGTATTCACCAACAACTCTTACCCTATCTCATCAACAACCAGCTTCTTACCTCCACACAGCATGGATTCAGACCCGGTCATAGCATCTCCACTGCTCTCCTCTCCTTCCTTGAAACAATTAAAAAAGCATGTGATTCTGGCCATTTCGTGTCCACCCTTCTCCACGACCTCTCCAAGGCATTTGACACTATTTCCCACAACCTGCTTCTTAATAAACTCTCCAAACTAAACCTACCTCTTTCCTGTACCAAGTGGTTCTCCAGCTACCTCAAAACCAGACAATAACCAGTCAAGTGGAATAAAGCCACTTCACCCTTCCTTAATACTCCCACAGGTGTCCCCCAAGGTTCCATTTTAGGCCCCCTACTATTCAACATATTCATTAACGACTTCTACCAAGCCATTCCAAACTCCAGCCTCATTCAATATGCAGACGATTCTACCAATATCTGCTCCTCCTCTTCTATCCCCACTCTAAATAAGCTCACCCAAAGAGCCTTCTCCTCTACTGAGCAGTGGATGGTAGACAACCATTTGGCTTTTAATGCAACCAAAACTAAACTTATGTTATTCACTGCCTCCAAAACCTCATCCCTAGATAAACACTCATTTATAATCACTAGCAAAAATAATACTCCCCTAGAAATAGTCTCTGACACTAAACTACTAGGAGTACTCATAGATGATCAACTAAACTTTGATAAACATTTACAAGTAAATATAAATAAAAACACAAAAAACTTGGTATTCTATACCGCCATAATCGTTATATCTCTCCTTCCACTAGGCTTATACTAGCCAATACATATCTCATCCCATCCCTCCTATATGGTGCATCTATTGTCACCAACCTGTAATCCTCCCTCAAAACAAAACTCCCCTCTTGCTATAACAAGATATCAAAATTTGCAGCAAGTCACAGAGCCATTTCTCACCATTGTAATTCTCTTCACCAACTAAACTGGCTTGAGCTACCTAACCTCCTCACTTATACCCAACTCATCCAAGCACACAAACTCATTTACAACCCCTCTCTTTGTCCCTCCCTAACCACTACCTTTGAAATGTATGAACCAGAATGACTTCTAAAATCTAATTCCCAAAACCTAATAATTAAATTGCACAACCCACACGTCCAGCTGGGAATCACCTAATGTCCTTCTCTCTTGCACTCCTCTGGAATTCTCTACCATCTCCTATCCTCATCACCAGCAGTCCCTCCTCATTTAAAACCTTGCTGCACACACACCTAACTTCACAATGGAAGTGCTCCTGTTCCCATCCTACCTAATCCTTCTAATACCACTTCCTATGCTCCTAGAACTAAATACGCCATCACTGCCTCCTATATTTATTTATTTATTTGTTTTATTTATTTTACATTTGTTGACCAGGATATTCTAACTGGATTTATGTCCATTTTCAGTAGAGTTCCGGGAGATAAGCTCCAAGAGATTACTAGACGATGTCCCGGGCTGCGTCCTACATGAACTCCAAGAAGAGCTAGACCCAAACATAAGACTACTGTTCAATCTCAGCCTTACTACAGGATATGTACCCAAAGAGTGGCGTACAGCAACAGTGGTCCCTCTCCACAAAGGTGGTGCCTCAATGGATCCTGGAAACTATCGCCCCATAAGCCTGACTAGCTTGGTCTGCAAAGCTATGGAAAGGATCATCATGGACCTCATAAATAAAGATATTGGGGACCTACAGACACTGGATCCTACCCAGTTTGGCTTTGTCAAGGGCAGATCCTGCCTCTTAAACCTGGTTGATTTCTTTGAAACAGTCACCAAGGCCACTGACGAGGGGAAGGTGGTCCACACAGCCTACCTGGACCTCACAAAAGCCTTCGATACAATACCCCACTCGGGCATTATAGATAAGCTCACCAGCTTAAATATAAACCCCTATGTCACTAGATGGGTTGTAAACTGGCTCAAGGACAGAACCCACATGGTTAGAATTGCTGGAGCCATGTTAGACTCCAAACCAGTTACAAGTGGCATCCCACAAGGCTCAGTCCTGGGACCTCTCTTGTTCATTATATATTTCTCGGAGGTACAGGCCAACACGGAAGGACTGTGGCTGACCAAGTTTGCAGATGACTGCAAACTGGGCGCCATAATCGACACTCCAGCCGACACAAGCATCCTCCAAAAGGGCCTCATAGAAACAGACAACTGGTGCCAGAGCCATGGCCTCAAGCTAAACGCCAAAAGTGTATAGTCATCCCCTTTGGCAAAACAAAGTGCCCACAAATTACCACATAGGTGGTAATCCATTAAGTACAGAAGAAGTAATTAGGGACCTGGGGACCCAAGTTGATAGCAATCTCTCATTTGACAACCACGTGGCCAAAGTGGTTAGAAAAACATTTTATATAGCCCACCTAATCATGAAGGGATTCACATCTAGATCAGGGGAGGTCATCGTGCCTCTTTACTCATCCCTCATCAGGCCCATAATTGAGTACAATGCCCCTTTTGGGATGTACCTTATCAGACACCTGCAGCAACTGGAAAGACCCCAAAAGTACCTCACCAAGAGGATCAAAGGGCTCAAACAGATGCCATATGCTGCCCGGTTAAAGAAACTCCAGCTCTACTCAGTGGCATACCACCTGCTCAGAGGCGATCTGTGCCTGACGTATAAAGCCATGTGCAACCCGGAATTAATGGACATGCTGCACCTCAGAAAATCCAAATCCCATCGAGCTACACGCTCGAGAGACTTGAACCTCAGCACTGAAATAAATAGGACATGCTGGAGGGACAGATTCATAACCCAGAGGCTCCCTTCACTCTGGAATAAAATCCCAGTCAAGGTTAGGCAGAGTCCCTCATTGACTCTCTTCAAGAGGAATCTTGATGAGTGGATGGGAGATCATAGGTTTACCCCGGGTATCACTTCTGTGTCACTGTTAGACAGAGGCACAGTATACTAACCTCGAAAAAGGGCATAGCAAAATTAATTTAAAATGGGTGACGAAAGCCAAACACACTCTGGCTAGGCTTATAAATGCCCTAGGGCAGATAGCCTAGTATGAACCTATGAACCTATGAACCTATGAACATACAGGTACTGGTTGTTATACAGTTAAATACTACAAATTTTAAACAGTTCAGGAATCTTCACAGTTTGTACAAAAAAAGCATGTTACAAGCATTAGATAAGATATTTTAGACTTTATGTACAAGACTTCATTAGTAACTAGAAAGTAATTGTTACACAAATGCATACTTCAAGTTCCAACAGTTCAGCAATGCTCACAGTTTAAACAACACTTGTTGCCTGCCTTAGGTAGGAGGCTTTAGAATTATATGCAGAAGAATTTAACTAGGTATTTTAAATTATCTCTATTAGGATAACATATGTTTTTGCCAAGGATAGGCCTTGATCTAAAAAGACACAGATAGAGCAGGAATTAGGTCTTAAGAGAGGGTATTTGGGATATAGTATGAGATTAGTCTGGATTGGTACAGGGACATAACCAATGGGTTTTAAGATAGTTTCAGATTGTGTTTAAAAAGTGTAAATGAAGACAGTGATGAAAGTTCATGGGGGAGTTGGTTCCAATACTTTCCAACTGCACTTGAGAACAGAGCATCTCCTGCCATGTTATTAGATTTACATGTTGATACAAGTAGTTTATTAGATGAGCGTAAAGTTGAAAGGTTCTTATATTGGGTAATGAGACTAGCAAGTATTGGGGTATTGGTAGGTTGGAAAAGGGTTTTGTGCGCAATGGTGAGTTGTTTAAAGTGAATCTGATTCAGAAGCTCTAACCAGCCTAATTGTTTCAGATTATGGCAGTGATGGGTCCTAAAGGGGGAAGCAGTAGCAAATCTGGCAATGCTATTGTAAGCGTTGGCTAGCTTGTTAAGGTTATTTTTTGACAAGTTAGTATATATGGAAGAAGCATAAAGAAGTGTGGAGATAAGGTGGGAATAGGCAATAGTGGTTCTAGCTAGTGGGGAGAGAAAGGGTTTTATCCTATAGAGGGAGTTTTTATGGTATTGTTGATATGGGTTTCAAAGTTCAGGTTGTTATCAATGGTCACCCCTAGAAGTTTAGTTGTTGGATCGGGAGATATGAGTGTACCATTATTGGATAAGACTGAAAAGTTCATTGGGAGTGATTTACGGGTAGGAGTGAAGAGGAGGAGTTTGTTTTTTGGGGGGTTCAAGAGGAGGCAGCATTGTAGAAACCAGTTTTCTGTTTTATTGAACATTGTCTGAGTTAGAGTCTATAGTTGGGATTGAGATTTAGCTGAGCAGATTATCGTCGAATCATCTGCGTATTGTACACAGTAAGTTAAAGGAATAGCTAGGTTGAGGTCATTGATAAATATTGAGAAAAGGAGGGGGCCCAATACAGAGCCCTGAGGAACACCTAGGGTAACTGGGAGATGGGATGAGAAGTTGTTGTCCCATAGCACTGCCTGCTGTCTATTATCAAGGTAGGACTGAAACCATTTTATAGTCTTTGTGTCCAGAGAGAAAGATTTTAGAATATTGAGAAGTAAGTGGTGGTTGACCATGTCGAATGCTTTTGAAAGGTCGATGAAAAGTGCTAAAGAGAGGAGATTGTTATTACAGTTTTTATTGATGCTGTCAGTGAAGGATAGGAGTGCAGTTGTTGTACTGTGGAAAGGCCTGAAGCCATGCTGAGATTTGGCCAGTAAATTGTTCTGGAGTAGGTGGTCTAGTAACTGTCTGTGGATGCACTTTTCCATTATTTTAGCTAATGGGGAAAGTAGAGTTATGGGACGATAGTTAGAATATTCTATGGAGTTTCCTCCCTTGTGTAGGGGGATAATGTAGGAGATTTTCCAGATGGTGGGAATAGTGCTTTCTTGTATGGTTCTATTTATCAGCAATGATACAGGATAAGCTATGACTTTGGCTGCCTTTTGCAGGTATTCAGCAGGTAGCTAGTCAGCTGAGGGGGTAGTAGGTTTTAGTTTACTTAAGAGGTTGCAGATGAGGGAAGTTGGGACAGGTTGCAGGTTTAGAGCTGGGAGAGAGTTAGTAGTATTGGTTGGAAGGGCAGAGCTATCAGCTGTTAGTTGATTAGCAAGTGTTTGGATGGTCTCAGTGAAGAAGGTATTAAAAGCATTAGCAGTTTGCTTTGGATTGTTGGAATTTGATCCTATAGGGGGAGGTATTGCGGATTGGCCTAGTTAAAGTAGTCTGTTTATGCTAGCCAAGAACTTTTGTGGATTATTTTGGTTGGTCTGTTGGAGGTGGAAGTAAAATTTTTTTTTATCTTCGAGTATAGCTGTCTTAGTCTCATTTCTTTTTTGCCTGAATTGTTGTTGGTCTACGGAGTTTTTAGTTGTTCTCCATAGTGCCCAAACTTTATTTCTCTGTTGAATTTTCTGCCTGGTTTTCTTTGTAAGCCATGGGGCGGGTTTAGATTTAATTTTGATGGAACACTTTGGTGCATGGTGGTTAAGGATTGTTAAGAATTTTGAGTTAAAGTAGTTTGTTGTTTCGTCAAGTGGGAGGTATTTTATAGGTGACCAATCACATTCTTTTAGTTCAGCTTGGAAGTTATTGGGGTTAAAGTTTCTGTTGCTTCTTATTGTTTTATATATGGCTGGGTTGTGTGAGCTCGACCTTTGCCTGATTATGTAAGTGAAAGAATGGTCACTTACATCATCAGGGAGGGTCCCTACATTATAGAGTTGTTGGTGATTATTTATTAGAATCCAGTCGAGGATGGATTCTTTGTTATTGGGTTTATTAATTCTGGTTGGGGAGTTAATTGTTTGTGAGAAGCCATTAAGGTTAATATGGGAGGTTGGTGATTCAGTAGAGCAGTCCTTCCAGTCTATATTAAAGTCTCCAAGAATTAGTGTCTCTTTGGGAATTTTTGTGGAGAGTTCAGCAAGGATACCTTCTAGAGTGGTGATGTTACCAAGGGGCAAGTAGATACATATTATATTTAGGGATTTGCTGGATTAAGTTGAAGTTTGGTGCTAATGATTTCTGCATTGTTTTCAGAAGAGGAACCAAGATCTAGTATAGATATTTGTAGCCCTTCTTTAAAGAAGATAGCAACACCCCCAACTTTTTTTACTTTGCAGTCTTGTCTCAAGATGTTGTACCCAGATGGAATAATTTCAACATCTTGTGTAGTGGGTTTTAGCCATGTTTCTGTTAAACAAAGTATATCAAAGGAATGAACATCCAAGAGAGCATGGAGGTGGGTAATTTTATTATTTATGCTGTGAATATTGAGGTGAGCTATATAGAGTGAGTTGGGAAATTTAGATGGGATATTTGGGGTAGCGGGAACATGAATTTGTGGTTCAGTGCTTGTTTTTTGCCCTGGTCCTGGGTTAGGATGAATGTCCCCATCTAGTAAGGTGAGGTGTAATAGATTGTTTAAGGGATTGTGGAGGTTAAAGTAATGGTGAAGAGTTTTTTTAGGTTTTAGATAGCTGTATTTGATATGGGTCAGTCTGTGATATTTAGCAGGTAAATAGCTAGGTAAAGATGTTATATTTATGTGTTCTGGGGAGTTAATTAGAGGTGTAGTCCTTGTTTGTGCATTAGGGAAGTTCAGCTGTAAATATTTTGACTGTTCATATGAGGTTAGCAGGTAGGCTGCTGTTAGAGAAAGTAGGAGAAAGACAGTGATTAGGAGCTTTAGTTGGATTTGGAAAGGTCGTGTTTGCATAGTGACTAATAAGCTTATTGGTGTTCTTTAAAGGGGAGGAGTTATACTAGGGGTGATTAGAGAGAGGTGTATGTAGAATGTTAACAAGATGACTATTGTGATTGGATTCCACAGCTCTATTGAACTATTTGACCAACTACTTAACAGTTACCCTATGCTGCTACTTTTGTGTAAAAAAAAAAGTGTTTTTTTATTGCTGTTTTACAAACTATACTGATGCATTCTATCATTCTTAACCTTTTCTTATTATTCTTACTTTGTATTCCTATGAGATAATCTGTAATGTAAATGTGCAATGTGTACTATGTATTTGTATTTTTCTGGAGCTTTTTTCCGACTACTCCATTGAAAACGGGCTCCTTGTGGCCCAGTTGGACTATCCTGGCAAATAAACTGCAAATAAATATATATATATATATATATATATATATATATATATATATATATATATATATATATATATACATATATTTGAGATATATATATATATATATATATATATATATATATATATATATATATATATATCTACTACCATTCACTGAAAGCACATTTCACTGAAAATCAAATTAGTGTGCACTTTTCACTGAAAGCTCAGTTCACTGAAAACACAATTCACTGAAACACATTTCACTGAAAGTTATATATGGCCTTTTCCCCACTGTAGTGTGACCCTAGAGTTAGTATATATAGTAAGGGGGGTTGTGGGGAGCACTGCCCCCCACATTGGGGGTGTGGGGGGCATAGCCACCCACATATTTTAAATATTCTGAACTATATACATGGATACTTGCAATTCCAATATATTACTGTTCTCTGAGCATAATATGTACTTAAAATATGTGGCGGGCACCGCCATACATATATAGATATATATATAGATAGATAGATTTTATTTATTTATTATTTATTTTATTTTACATTTGTTGACCGGGCTAGTCCAACTGGATACATGCCCATGTTCAGTAGAGGCCCAGGGAGAAAAGCTCCAAAATTACATAGTTAAAGCATAATTCAATTTTCAATATGCTAAACTGAATCTAAATTAAGCAAAAAAACACAATATATTAGCAACGAATTGGAGAAACAGCTCCAATACATATGTGTAGCCAGGTGAGAAAGAATACAAGACATTTCCATTGAGAACCAAATTTGACAATTTGTTTAGCCTAAAAACTTCTTAAATAAGCAAAATTACAACAGGATATCTCTGAGAGGTAGAATATGGAGATACATAGAGGTATGTCTGTTAACAAGTTGTTAGCTGAATGCCCTCAGAGAAGAGCATAACAGATGAATCAGAGCTGGTAAGGAAAAAGGGAGTAGAAGTATTTTATTGAAACAAAGAGTTTAAGTACTTTTTGTTACTAGAAAAAGTCAGAAACTTGCACTGTGATACCAAAAGGTACAAAGGAAATTGGTAAGAGTAATAAGGACATAGAGATGATAGTCAAGAAAGAAAAGCAGGTCAGTCAGGATTAGTACAAGGGCATAGCCACTGGGATAGAAGGAAAGTTCTTAGTTGTTTCTTAAAAAGGGGTGTTGATGTAAGTGATGTAAGATCAGATGGAAGTTTGTTCCAGCTGGTTCCAACAAAGTTAGCAAACAGGCAGTCCCCAGATTTATTGTTGGATTTAATGGAGTCTACTAGTAACTTATTTGCTGAAGGTAGTGTTGTAAGATTTTTATAAGGTCTGATAATGTTACAGAGTATGGGAGAGTTTATTGGATGATATAAGATCTTATGGGTAATTATAAGTTGCTGAAGAAAAAAACTGATTGTGTAATTCTAGCCATCCTAGTTGTTTAAGGTTTTGGCAATGATGGGTACAAAATGCAGAACCAGTAGCAAATCTAGCTATATTATTATATGAGGTTGATAGTTTGTTCAGATTGCTTTTGGAAAGGTTAGAATAAATGGGAGAGGCATAGAGAAGGGTGGATATAAGGTGTGTTTGGGCAATAGTGGTCCTAGCTGAGGGAGTAAGAAAGGCTTTAAGCCTGTACAGGGAGCCAAGTTTTCTATTTACAGATTTAATGGTCAAATTAATGTGTGAGTCAAAGTTAAGATTATTGTCAATTGTTACACCTAAAAGTTTGGTGGTTGTGTCTAATGCTATTATAGTTCCATTTTTGGATGTAACTGTGAAATAGATAGGGGAAGACTTTTGTGTAGGGGTAAACAATAATAACTTAGTTTTTTTAGGGTTGAGGAGGAGACAGTGGTTGTGGAACCAATTTTCAACTAAGGTAAAAACTTTTTGGGTATTGGTCCGTAGTTCGGTAGCGGAGTCAGCGGCACAGATTAGTGTTGAGTCATCGGCATATTGTAAGCTGGTGGTTAGGGGAAGGGAAGCACTCAGATCATTAATAAAAATGGAAAAAAGGAGAGGCCCCAAGACAGATCCTTGTGGGACTCCCAGGGTGATGGGGAGTTGAGTGGATAAGCTATTTTCCCAGAGAACTGCTTGTTGTCTACTCTCTAGGTAGGATTTGAACCATTTGAGTGCTTGAGTATCTAGTGACAGTGATTTAAGTATATCTAACATTAACTGATGGTTAACCATGTCAAAGGCTTTGGAGAGGTCTAAGAAGAGTGCTGAGGAAAGTAGGTTGTTGTTACAATTCTTATTAATACAGTCAGTAAAGGTTAAGAGTGCAGTCATGGTGCTATGAAAATGCCTGAAACCATGCTGGCAGTCAGCTAGTAGGTTATTTGGAGGAGATGATCAAGTAATTGCTGATGGATACATTTCTCCATAATTTTTGCTAACGGAGAGAGAAGGGCTATGGGACAGAAATTTGATAGATCTTTTGAGTTACCTCCCTTATGCAGTGGGATAATATGAGAGACTTTCCAGAGGGCTGGGATAATACCTTCTGTAAGTGTTCTGTTTATTAGAATAGAAATAGGATAGGCAAGTGTTTCAGCTGCCATCTGTAAATATTCAGCAGGAATGGCATTAGCTGAAGGAGTACATGGTTTGAGTTTACGAAGTAGGTAAAGGATAAAATATGTTGGAACTGGCTGGAGCTGGAATATGGGGGATTTATTAGAGAGAGTCTGTCAGTAGTGTTAGTATGTGAAAGGGTTTTTGCTAAAGATTACACTGTTTCTGAAAAGAATTTGTTAAAAGTGTCAGCAATTGGTTGGGTGAATTCTGAGTAAAATTAGAAGGGGTGGGGGTTTTAACATGTCCAGGATGGAGTAGTTTATTTATGCCTGACCAGAATTTTTGAGGGTTTTGATTTTGGGTTTGTTGGAATTTTAGGTAATAGTTTTTTTTTGTCGAGGAGTATTAATGTTTTTGTCAAATTTCTAAGTTGCCTAAAGGTTTGATGGTCAATTGGGTTTTTGGTAGTTCTCCATTTGTCCCAGATTTTATTTCTCAGCAGTATTTTCTGCCTGGTCTCTTTTGAGAGCCAGGGAGAAGGTTTGTTCCTAGTTCTGACCCTGCGGGAGGGGGCATGGTGGTCTAGATTTTGGAAGAATGTCTTATTAAAGTAAGAGACGGCTTCATCAAGAGGCAGGTATTTTAGGGGTCACCAGTTACAGGCTTTGAGCTCAGCTTGGTAGCTAACTAGGTCTAGATTTTTCTTGCTACGAGTTATTCTATAGGTTAATGGGTTAGAGATAAAGGTTTTTGTCTAGTAATAAAGGTAAGTGAGTGGTCGCTAATATCATCAGGGAGTACATTTGTTTAGTAAGTAAGGGGATTACTGTTCACTAATATCCAGTCTAAGATGCTTTGTTTATTGCTAGGTTTATGGGTTCTAGTGGGGGAGGAGATGGTTTGACGGAAGCCATAAAGGTTTATATGAGTGGTAGGTTTAGGAGAAGTACAACAATTCCAATCAATGTTAAAATCACCTAGCAGTATGGTTTCTTGTGGGAAGGACGTAGAAAGCCAGCTAAGAGTGTTTTCAAGAGTGTTAATGTTATTACCTGGTGGAATATATGAGCAAATAATGTACAAGGCTTTATTAGGATTTATCTGGAGCTTAGAGATCAAACTTTCGGCATTGCTGGGTGAGGGAGGTTGTATATCTAGTGAGGTAACTTGTAAGTTAGATTTATACAATATTGCCACCCCACCACCTTTCTTGAACGGGCAGTCTAGTCTCAGGATGTTGTAACCAGGTGCAATTATATCATTATCCTTAGTTACTGGTTTGAGATGCACACACAAATACATGTGCACAATTTGGAGTAGTCAGTCATTAACTAATATGCCTCTGAGAGATGACAGGAGACTACAGCAAAAAAAATACTATAGGTGCACAAGAGACCATAAGACTGAAGTTTTGAAACTTCGAACTGTTAAAATGGAGATTGCCATACAGCATGGAATGTAAAATTCCAAAGAGAATAACAAGTAAATGAAGCCTTATTTATGATAGATAGATAGATAGATAGATAGATAGATAGATAGATAGATAGATAGATAGATAGCGAGAGAGACAGAGAGAGAGAGAGAGAGAGAGATGGTTTTCACTGTAGTTTATCTTTAAGACAGCCAAACAATCTAACAAAAACAGACTTACCATCCATAAGGATTATTTAAAAATTCAGAGTTCACAAAGAGTCTGCATTTCTGCTCTTTATACTTCATTAGCGGACAGAAAAAATAGAACAGTTTTAAAACTGCCCATCTTTTGGATGAGACATCAAACAAAGATGATTTTTGTCCGAGTTGCTGGCAGTTCTTGTCCATGTTATGGATATTCTAACTGTTACCAAAGACCAAGGGAATTTCATTCATGCCCACTCAGCCACAACTCTAAGAAAGGACCAGAGCTTTAGGGAAAATCTACACAATTAGATAAAACCAATTATTTACTTACCAGATCAGGATGTATAAAGCACAAACCAAGAAGTGGATAGATGACTGTATATCACTCAGGTCTTCTGTAGTTTCATTTAAGTTTATTAAAATGGTCTCATGCAGTGTATGCAGGAACTATTGTACATGTCCAAAAGTTATATGCATATGCATACCCAGCTGGGGCATGGCTTTGCAGTTATATGCATATGCATACCCAGCTGGGGCATGGCTTTGTAGTTATATGCATATGCATACCCAGCTGGGGCATGGCTATGTAGTTATATGCATATGCATACCCAGCTGGGGCATGGCTTTGTAGTTATATGCATATGCATACCCAGCTGGGGCATGGCTTTGTAGTTATATGCATATGCATACCCAGCTGGGGCATGGCTTTGTAGTTATATGCATATGCATACCCAGCTGGGGCATGGCTATGTAGTTATATGCATATGCATACCCAGCTGGGGCATGGCTTTGTAGTTATATGCATATGCATACCCAGCTGGGGCATGGCTTTGTAGTTATATGCATATGCATACCCAGCTGGGGCATGACTTTGTATACTCCAAGAGGCAGTAAGAGGCATGTTTTTTCTGGCCTGATATGACTTTTATGCAATGGAAATTCTGTGGCTACATCTTCGGTCAGATAAGACATATTGTTGAGGACAATTATCTGTACCAGTCTGCAAATTTCAATGACCAAGAGCAGAAAGAAAAAAAGTGAAATCCAGTGGCTCATCAGGATTGAAGAAACCTCACGCTGACAAATATGGAAGCTGAGGGTCATTCTAAATAACGTTTTGGTGTAATCAAAGGCAGTTTAATAACAGATCAAAATAAATGTACAGTATTATTTTTTGGGATGTGTAATTACTAGCAAGAGAGGGCATCTTGAATGAGTCATACAGGGACTGAAATAAGGCAGATCAGTACACTAAAGCCAAAGCTTTCAATACTATCCAATTTTCTGGTATCATTTATAAACTGAGCCAGTTAAATATAAACATCACTGTAACTTGTTGAATGTTACAGTAACTTGTTGGATGTTACAGTAACTTGAATGTTACAGTAACTTGAATGTTACAGTAACTTGGATGTTACAGTAACTTGTTGAATGTTACAGTAACTTGTTGAATGTTACAGCAACTTGTTGGATGTTACAGTAACTTGGATGTTACAGTAACTTGTTGAATGTTACAGTAACTTGATGGATGTTACAGTATCTTGTTGGACATTTTAAAAAACAAAACCATTCAATCAAGGGCAGTGGCACATTGACCTCAAAAAGGCTCTCCACCAAGGGGTGTTCTATAAGGGTCCATATGGATGCACTACTTTTTCACAGGTACTTCATTAATGTCAGACCTGACATCAAGGGTTTCTGGCTGACCAAGGTTACTGATGACCGCAAACACTGAGTTGTCATCAACACTTTACATGACAGCCATATTCTCCAAGAGTGCCTTACCCATACAAATTCATGATGTCAGGACTATGTATTAAAGTTTAACACAATACATGTAATGTACTCTGTGAAACAGCAACAACCCTATGCCTACCACATAATGGACACATCCCTTAAAACAAATGCTGTTGTTAGACACCTAGGTTTGAAGTGGACAATGAATTATTGTTTAACCACCATGTATCAACTATTGTCAGTAAATCCTTACACCCAGTCTAATTAGTGAAGACATACCCTCCCCCCCAGGTCCAGCAAAGATATTGTCCCATGCTACCCATTCATTTACAAGCCCATATTAGAATTTAATTACCCTTTGGTATGCATCTATCTAAACATGTGGTCCAGCTAGTAAAAAAAAAAAAATCTCACATATGAATTCCATAAGCATCTAAAATCTGCATTGCCCATTTCTTTCTCTTACTTTCTTTTTCTATGTAGCAGGATCTTCCTGGCATACAAAATTGCAAGTAACACTGTCCAGTTTGACCTCCTATTTGTTTATAAACCTGAAAACATTCAAATATCTGTTCTGGGTCCTAAACTTACATCTTAATATAAACAGGACCAGCTGAAGGGAGGGAGAGATATCACTCACAAAATATATTCTGCCTTTACAACTAGCTCTTCCTTTACATCAGAGTAGCTCTCTTGTTCTCTTTAAATCAAACTTAGATGAATAGATGGGCAGTTGTAAATTCGACCCAGGTCTAGCACATCAGTCCATTATCTTATGGATAGGGATGTCAGTTACTAGGATCATTTGTCTATCTATCTATCTATCTATCTATCTATCTATCTATCTATCTATCTATCTATCTATCTATCTATCTATCTATCTACCTGTCTATCTATCCATCTATCTATCTATATATTTATCTATCTATCTACCTACCTATCTACCTATCAGTCTATCTATCTGCCTATCTATCTATATACCAACCTACCTACCCATATAGCTAGCTATATATCTATCTACCTATCTATGTAGCTATATCAGACAGTCTCTCACAGACACACACACACACACACACACACACACACACATATATATATATATATATATATATAGTTCCCCTTTATAATCTCGCAGTATTGAAATCTCAGATTTCAGTATCCCGAGACCATAAAGGCAAAACTTCAAAATAGCAAAAGTGCATAAGCGTGAATCCAAATATCTCGAATCCATGCTTATGCATTTATGCTATGTGAAGTGAAGTGTTTGGCTGGGATGGTGTTCAGAATTTAAGGTGAGTGAGTCTATGTGAGTGTTTTTGTAAGTTGTACATGTGGGTTAGGGTAGGGAGATGGAAGTAAGAGTGTGAGTTTTGGGGTTCCCTATTAAAATCGCAAAGGTCCACTTACCCGAATACGGAAACTTCAACACGTATACGTCGAAGCGCGAAAACACCGATCATCCTGAAGTGCGAAATCCGAAATGTCGAATCGTCATGGTTGGCCTGTCTGCGGTATAGCTCTGTAAGGTAAGTGTGCGATAGTTACAGACCTTAGGGTTAGGGTGCAGGTTAAGGTAAGTGCATAGATAGTAATATATGTAAGGTTAAGTGTAGGGTTAGGAGTAGGGTTTTGGTTAGTGTATGTATGTCATTTATTTATTTTGTTTGCATAGGTAGTATGTAGTGTGTGGTGAGGTTGGACAACTATGACGGTTCGAGATTTTGAATTTCGCGGTTTAGGACGTTCGATGTATTCATGGTTCACGTAATATGTGTCAATGATTATATATTTGCTGAATAGGACTTTCACGGTTCTAATATAGACCCAGTGTTGGATGTGTTGGTGTTTGTGTATGTGTGATGTGTGTGTGTGTGTGTGTGTGTGTGTGTGTGTGTGTGTGTGTGTGTGTGTGTGTGTGTGGGAATGTAAAATGTCTGGGTGTGACTTTTTTTTTTCAGTTTGTACGATCTCAGGGTTGGTATATATAAGTAGGGGGTGTGGGGGGCACAGCATGTAGTATAGGGTTGTATAGTTTGTGTGGTGTGTGTGGAATGTTGTGTGTGCTGTGTGGTGTATGGTGCATGTATGTTTGTGATTGTGTGTTTCGTGATTTTGGGTTTCGGGATTGTGAGTCGTTCACCTTTATAGTTTTGAGATACTGAAATTCGACATTTCAGTATTTCGAGATTATAAAGGGGAACTATATATATATATATATATATATATATATATATATATATATATATATATATATACATACACACGGGTGCATATGTAATATCAAGTTTTTAGTCAGTTGTCCAATGAACAAACTTGCTATAAGCTCTGTTTTGTAATGATTTAGACCATATGGTTTGGATTTACAGTCTGTACCTCAAACTGTTTTCCTTCATATGAGATAGCCGTAAGAATGATTTTTAATTACTTGCTATAACTGCTTCACTTTTGTTGGCCGAACAGCACAACATGCATTTAGTCTCTGTGTGCTCATTCCACATTTCACTACACAGTCATTACTAAGAAACTTGTGAACACTTTTGTATAACAAAGGAAAAATACTTTCTATATTAGACTTTAGTGTAAATTATCTCAGTGCAGTCGGACATCAGTAACAACTTGACAGCAGCTTAATCTTTTAATTGAAAAGTTTGTTTCCAAGTTTGCACATGTAGACATTAATTCCGCATGCCTGAGCATGCTGAGTAAACAGTTGGCAGGCATGATTTTTGTAGCACTTAGCCTGCTGCAAAACATCCTTAAAGTACGCTAAAAATTCACATTTTCAAGTGAAGGTGCTTTCAGCCAAAATTGAAGAACAAAAATATGCTTTTTAACATTACTACACTCCAAGCAACTCATAAATTCTGACTGAATGAACATTAACACTGATTTATTAAAATAATTTAAACAAACTTGCATGAAAAAAAATAACTTGCATAGCTGTTTCTTGTGGACAGACTGAATCAATAAACTGCACTCCCTGGAAGCTCTACTTACTTTGAAAGATGTTGATGTGCACTCACAGAGATATGGTTCAAATGCATGGAAAGCACCCCGGCTATGCAGGGCTGCAATGTCTTCCATACATTCAGACCACAAACTGAGCATGAAAGAACCAAAGGACGAGGTCTATCCATCTTTATTAAGGATAAGTACACCTCTAGACTGGTCAAACATTATGACTGTCTTGAGCTACTCCATATCAGATTAACTATAGGCAAAGCCCCCTACCACATCATAGCTAGATATAGGACCCCCACCATGAAAGAGGAAAAGCATACGCATACCTGGGCATACTGGAGTCCTTGCATACAGCCCAACACCTTACTGATGGATGATTTTAATTATATTATTATTGACTGGGAAATGTACACAACCACAAACATGCTGGTTCAGAGGTTCATGGACTTTGTCAATGCAAATGCTCTGGAACAGCTAGTCAGCACACCCATAAGAGGTTCAAATGTCCTGGACATAATACTTATTAACATGTGATAGAATTGCATCCCCCCACCACCACCACCGCCATGTGATGTCCTCCCTGGTAAGATCGGACCATAAATCAATCTTGTTCGATGTAGTTATAAGATCAGATACCCCATCAAGGTAAAAAATGCTTAAGAATTTTTCAAAGACAAATTACCTCCTACTAAGTGATGGTCTAAGAAGTTTCAAAGCTCCCTTGAACACAGAAAACATGGATTCCTATACAGAGGTGTACACTAATTCTCAGTACAACCAATTAAACAGTTATATAGAATCGGCCGTACCTGACCAGATTAAAACCAGGCCTTGCTGAAAAACAAGCCACCCTGGTGGAATTCTACTATAAACAAATTATACAACAAGAGAAATAAACTAATGTCCAAGAACAAGAAGGAACTGACTCAACAGAGGAAGAAATCTCTCTCTAGCTTAAGTAAACAAATTAGATAGATTTTGTCAAGTCATCCAAAGCTAATTATGGAGTAAAAATAGCCTCCCTAGCTAAAGATAATCACAAGGCATTCCTTAACTATCTCCAAAATCTAAAAGGGAATACCAGCTATGCGCTAAACTGGTTCTGGATGTCACCACCCATACTCAACCACAGGTAATAGCCAACCTGCTAGCTGACAGATTTGCAGCAAATTTCACCCCCTTGCCCCCTCCAGTCATGCCCCAAAATATACCTGCCACCATTCCTCAGCCTATTATCTCAAGAGAGCAGGTCATCTCAGCTCTCTTAAAGGCCAAAAACATGGTATAAATAGGACCAGACATCATCCCAGGTTGCCTTTTAAACAACTTAAAACATGACCTAGCAGACCCACTTGGATCCCTGTTTAACCACAGCCTATGAACTGGCTATGTTCAGCTGGAATGGAGGACAGGAACATTAATCCCTCTGCACAAAGTGGACCATCAACATACCTTGGGAATTATAGGCCCATAAGCTTGACTAGACTCATCTGCAAGGCCATGGAAACAATCATTATGGACCTTATTAACAAGGACATATATAATCTCCAAACTCTGGACCCAACCCAATTCAGATTTGTTAAGGGCAGTTCACGTCTGTTAAACATCGGTGACTTTTTCAAGAAAGTCACCAAGGCCCTGGACAAGGGAAAGACAGTGAATACCACCTATCTTGACCTAGCCAAGGCATTTGAAACAATCCCCCACTCATGTATTATACAGAAACTCTCCCAATTGAGAATTAACCCCTACAATATAAAATGGGTAGCCAACTGGGTCACTAACAGGGCACATATTGTCAAAGTGGATGACTTCACATCTAACAAAACAGCAGTCACCAGTGGCATACCACAGGATTCTGTGCTGAGCTCCCTACTGTTCTGAAATTATTTCTCAGAAGTCCAGGCAAATATGGACAGCCTGTGGCTGACCAAGTTCACTGATGATTGCAAACTGGAAGCAATCTCTAAGTCCCCCAGTGATGTTAGTATATTGCAGACAGGGTTAACACAGACAAATGATTGGTGCTAAAGCCACAGATTAAAGCTAAATGCAAAAGAAATGCATTATTATTCTCTTTGGGAAAGCTTACATCCCTGCTAATTACTTTATAGACAGCACCCCCCAAAGTGTAGATCCAGTGGTACATGATATGGATCCTCAGGTTGACAGAAATCTGAACTTTGGCCATCACGTATCCACAATAGCAAGGAAATCCTTCTGTGTGGCACATCTTATAAGTAAAGGCATCACATCTAGATCTAAGGATGTAATAATTCCATTATAATCAGCCCTCATCAGAACATTAATTTGAGTACAATGCTCCCTTTTGCATGTACCTCACCAGACACCTGCAACAACTGGACAGACTACAAAGGTTTCTCATCAAGAAATTACAATGTACACAAAACAATTCTTGCACGGAAGGACTGAAAGCCTTTTCACTGTATTCTGTCTTCTGGAGGTTGATAAAGGATGACCTGTGCATGGCTTGACCTGGCCCTGATGGAAATGCTACACATTTGTAAATCAAACTGCAGGAGGGTCACTGGCTCCAGGGATCTTAACCTAGCCTCTAGCTTGAACAAGTCATGCTGGAGAGATAGATACCTCTCCCAGAGAGTGCCATTTCTCTGGAACAATCTTCCAATTCATGTGAAACAGTGTCCTTCCCTGACCCTATTCGAATGCAACCTAGATCAATGGATGGATAACCACAAATTCACTCCTAGGGTGGCTCCCATGTCCATCTTGGACACAGGAAGTCAGTATTAACTCACATAGATCCTTAACTCTGTAAACTTCACACACCTAACCACTGACAATTGGGATAACTTGAGATAAATATGGCTAGGGTTGTAAGGGGTCTAGGGCCGTTAGCCTAGTAACTTCCTATGAACCTATAAACAATATTTTATTAAACGAGTAACTAAAATGATGCTGACATATCCTTTTTTTTTTGAGGGTATTATCATTTTGGGGTTCCAGTTCCTGAAATATGACTTTCTGACACAGTTTACATAAAGCCGAGCAAAGCAACTTTTTTAAGTCTTGTGCTTAAGGAGATGGGGGTCAGAGAAGCCCAATGACTTTGGTGAAGTGTTAGCATGTTACCCATCATTTTCCTTTGCACTTAAAGATTCTTCATAAATCAGTAGCGAAAACAATACAGTTCTTAGTGATCTTGCTTTCTGTAGAATAAATTCCCAACCTATTTATCTGTCTGTTTTTCAGAATGAAATAAAATGACACCGTGGTTCTTACAGAACTGGTAAAAGTATAACATTCAGGAAGTACAAAGGAAAATAGAAATAACAGGATGGTAGAACTAAATGCCAGAAAATAGTCAAAACATCAAAGGCATAAACTACCAAAAATATAATGACCATTATACATTATTGTGCAGGGGTTAAAGTAAGAGGTGGTCAGAATTAACATGGTGGGACATGGGCAAAAATGTAGGACACTGACAAACTGGGATACTCAGTGACTGACCAGTGTTAGTACACCTGACTGGTTCTGAAGGCAGGTGTTTTTGTTTACCAAGATAACAGTATGGCAGAAAAGCTGCTCACTTACTTATCCCATATGTTCCACAGGTCAGTACTGACCCCCTACTCTTTTTGTTATTCACTGAAAGAATGCAAGAACATACTAGGGAAGCTATACTCATAACATGTGCAAATAATTCTGCTTTCCTTAGCCATAAGCTGGCAGCCTGATCGTACAATGATACAACACTCAGGCAATGGCTTCCTCCTTTTCTGGCTTGAAAGCATAGCTTAAATTTGATGAGAATAAATGTTAGTTGGTAAACAAATAGCAAAATAAAAATAAAAATACTGAAGATAACAAACTTAATCTCATAGTTGGTAAACAAATAGCAAAATAAAAATAAAAATACTGAAGACAACATACTTCATCTCGCTGGGAAAATGGAAAATGTTCCTAGTGGTAAAGCTTGGGATGCAGTCATAGGCCATAAGCTAAATTTTCAGAATCAATGTGGACATGTAGATTAATAAAATCAAAAATCTGTATGAGGCACTATTTAGATCAAGCTATCAATCTCAATTTGTAGCAGAAACCAAGACAGCCCTCATTGGCGAATTTTTGTACATTTCAGATGCATTACCATATACCCCTCTGTGTGTTATAGAGAAACTGGAAAACTTGTACTGTCAAATTGCCCATTTTATTGTGATTGTCTGGCAGTTAGCATAAAAGATTGTGGCTAGGAGCTGCTAATAAACTGCTTTCTGTAGTTTAGAATTTGATTCCCTTCAGCCATCATTCAACCAGTGTGGCTCTGAGGAATTCAATTAGCCAGACAATGCTTTCTGCTCACCCCTAGAAGGGGACATTTGGGATCAGTAGACTCACTTGGTTAATAAATAAAAGATAATAAATAAAAGATGATCAATGACCCTCCCCTGCAATGCTACCAAAAGAATAGACTGGATAAATCTGTTCTAAACAATAGCATTTTTTCACTAAAGGTTACTTATAAGCAGCATTATCACATCTGCCTTTGTCTGATCGTAGGCAGCTGAAAATCACTGAGTCTTGTGAAGATTAGACCATACCATTTGCTACCCTGGACTGTACCTCCCTTCTCAAGGAGGCATATCAGTCATGCCTGGGGTGAATTTATAAATACCATCCAATTATCCAGCTCCTATTTGAAGGAAGATCCTGCGTCACACTGCTTTATGTCTATTCCATAGATGAGGTAGACATTAAGTAACAAATCTGTCTCTCCACCTTGTTTTATTGTTCTGATAAAGTGAGTTTACTTCTGTTGCTTTGGTATTTGCAGGACTGTTTGAATTACAAAGGTACAAAAGATCCTGGACTACTGGGTCCCCGTTTGTGAGGAAGGTGAGCTATAAATATTGTCTGAAGAGTCTATAAAACACAGAAAAGAGAGACTGTTCAAGTCTTTTCTGCTAGCTTAGAGATTTAAGCCTATGATCATCCTCATTATGAGCCTCGGTGGTATTTCCAAGTGTTTGATAAGTTTGGTGAGGTATATCCCTAAGGGAGTTTGGTGAGGTATATCCCTAAGGGAGTTTGGTAAGGTATATCCCTAAGGGGGCATTGTATTCTACAACTGGTCTGTTCAGTGCTGAATACAAGCAGACAATAACATCTTTACATCTGGAAGATATTCCCTTGGCAATCAGTGTCTCCAAGTCAAAGGATTTCGTAACAGCTGTTGCAACATGGTGCTCAATGGAGAGGGAATTATCAACTCAGGTTCCCAGGTCTCTGACTATATTTTCATTTTGAAGTGCAGTATACTCAGTGTTATATGCTGTGGGGATGGTTTGTCTACTGAATGTGCCAATGTTGCACTTTTTAAAATTTAATTTAAACTCATTTTCACCCCACTAGGCATTTATAAGTGCAAGTCCATGCTGCAGGGCTTCTGTGTTAGAGGGTGATTTGGCAATGACTCCCAGTTTGCAGCCATCTTCGAACTTTGTTAGCGACAGGTCTAGGTTTTTTGTCTGTAGATCAGAGTAGCAAATATTGAACAAAAGCTGTTCCAGAACTGGGCCCTGCTGGACACCACTGGTCACCTTCATGTTTTTTGATGCCATGCCTCTCAACTGTCTAGATTTTTCAGAGAATGTCCAGATTCTTGCGTCATATTATTGGTCCGTTTCTCATAAAATATGATTTTTTTCTGCCAAATAATTGAGGACTGAACTCATTAAATAATGACAGACATTTAAGTTTCAGATGTCATATCCATCAGAATATGCATAAGAATGCAAAACCTGTTATTCTATCAACTTTATATTTTTATAGGAGATATATTAAAAAAAACTGTCCTTATTTTTGAGCCTTTGTCCCATTATTATTTTGGCTTTGTCCAGATTTCTTGTCTTCAGAGGTTGAGAGGTATGTTTGACACAAACGCTGCCATCTGCACCTTGTGTGTGTTTTGCCTTGTAGCCAATTTGCTATCCATCTTACCACACAATGATCAGTTTATAACATGCTAATGTATTAGTTATGCAGTATGGGGATGGTATCAAAGCACCATTCAAATCAAGGTAAGATATGTATACTTGTGCTATCTTTCTAAAGACATTAACCAGCTTCATTAGACATGATCGGCCTTTTGCAAAACCAAATTGCTGCATATTTCAATGTCAAGCTTAACAAAGTCAGTTATAATGTGTTCCATGGCCTTACAAATGAGACATGTCAGGCTGATGGGCCTATAAGACCACTTTTATGGAGTAACCAAAAACACAGAAGATAGAGCATGTGTCTGTCCAGCTCATAAAACACAAAGTAGTGAAATCCAAAAGAGGTCACATAATGTAACAAACTCAGTATAAAACCACTTAGTCCATTGGTAAAAAATCACCAGGAACCAAAATGTAAAATCTCAAACAAACTGAGTTTAATAGTGATAACAAATAGTAAACAAAAATAACATGATGGGTTAAGCAATCTGGCATGGCTTAGTAGTACATCACTTTGTGTATGGTGTGCAGGGTCCTGGGTTCGAGACTTGCAAAGGCTGTTTATCAGAGGGGGGTTGGGAGGGTGACCTAATGGTTAAGGTGTTTGCCTTACAAATACAAGGTGCAGGGTTTGAGTCTCACAAGGGATAATTGGCTAGGCTTAAAATGGCTCACAAGGGCAGTTAGCTTAGTACTAATCTATGAACCTATAAGCACATTCATCCTATTGCACTCTAGGACTTCATCAGAACCCTGAGTAAATATTTAACTAAGTTTATATAAAGAATTAATTAAGTCATGTGGTCTATAATATCAACTCCCAAATCAACCAATTCAGAAAATTAATCATCTTAAAAATGCCATCCATAAAAAAAGATACATGTAAAAAAAAACATCTAAACAAATATGTTTCCATAAGAATAAAATCTTCTACAAATACAAAATTTATTGTATTAATTATTAAAAAAAATAAATGTATAGTATTTGTATAAAAGTTATCCAGTCATTTCACTAATAATACATATTTCTACATTATCCTGTAATCTGAATGTTCAACAGATTATAATTTAGTCACTGATTTTGAGAGCCAGTACAATTGATACATGTTCATTAAGACCAGGAGGGTTTGAAGCATTCAGCTTCAGTTGCCATACTAATTCTCGGCAGTCAATAAAAATTTCCCATTTAGCAACCCATTCATTATGTGGTACCACTTCTAAAATGCTAAATTTAAATTTTTTTAAATTAATACAACTTAATGTATGTTTAAAAAGGGAGTTGTTTGTGTTCTTTCTTAATATGTAGCAATTATGTTCGTAGATTTTTTATGGAGATATTTTAGATCGCATAACTTAATCAATTTATTATATAAATTTAAGTAAACATTTAGTCAGGGTTCTAATGAAGTCCTAGGTTGTAAAAGGATAAAAGCGCTTAACCCATTACTTTATTTTTGTTTACTATTTGTTGTCGCTATTAAACTCAGTTTTCTTGAGATTTACATTGTGGTTCTTGGTGATTGTTTACCAGTGGACTGAGTGGTTTTATACTGGGTTTGTTACACTGTGTGACCTCTTTTGGATTTTATCACTTTTATGGACTAGCATCATGCATGCAGTATACTATTTTCAGGGACTGCACCTGTAGATGCAGAGGTGAAACTAGAATGTGCTTGCTACTATCTGTAAAACAGATCAGTATTCTGTCTGCTCCCTGGAGGAAATGTTCAGTCTTAGGGAGCACTTTCATTGGATGTTCTTTAGTGATAAGTGGTGGGGGAGTACTGAGAGCTGCAAGGACCACAGAACTTTGGACTGAATCCTCAGGAGTGAAATTAACACAGTTTTTTCTAGATTATTAGCAATATCCATTTGGTTTTAGTAGGATGTGTCATTTAGTATGAGTTCTGTATGTTGTTGCGTGCTATTTCTTTGTTTTATAACATAATTAAAGAATTGTAATTGTCTGTGACTTTAGATGGTAACCTGAATTCATGGGCTGTAGAGCTGTCTTTTTAAAATTCCTAATCAAATTCCTGAGGGGTCTATGGTTCTAGTGTGCACTCTAATTATTATTTTTTTTTTTGCAATTGTATTTATGCTGGTGGACCACCAGGATAGTTTGCTTTTAAATTCCCCATAATGCTTGGATCTAAATAGGACTGCTGATTTTATACATTATTTATGTGGGTATAAAACTCCTTGCCGAATTTGCTGAGGCAATGTCTAGGGATGATGTCATTATAAGTGACTTTTGAGACTTTCCTGTGGAATTTAAGAAGAGCTCAGCAGCGTAAGTCTTTGAATTCTGATCTGTTGGTCATAAGATCATATGAGGTTACTAGGCTAATGGCCCTGGGGCCTTTACAAGCCTAGCCAAGAGTTTATCACCAAAAAAGAAATCTAAGTCAGCACCTGTTGCCCCTGTCAATGAGGGACTCAGGTGGAATCCCTAGGTCAAATTTATGGTTTCCAATCCACTCATCAAGGTTACTCTTGAAGACGGTCAGCGAGGTACTCTTTTGACGTGTATGGGAAATCTATTCCAGAGACAGGGCAGCCTCTGGGAGACAAACCTGTCTCTTCAGCAGGTTTTGCTGATGTCACATATTAGATTTAGGCCTTTTGGTAAGGCTCACCCAGACTCTGCTACACTTTACTGTGAGGGAAAGGTTGGTTTGCTTTTTATTTGTTGTATTTTGTATTGGTTTATTGCCTTTTTATATTTTGAGTGCTGTGATTTGTTTTCTTTACCTTGTGTTTTGCTTGTGTTCTGCTTTTAACTGCATATTAAAACTTCAAAAGACACCACAGCTCTGTTTCTTGTGAGTCAGGCAGAAATTAGAACTGATCAATTAAGGACTCATACATAAGATAGAAGAGGTCACTTAAGGTTAATCATTTGTAAACTGAGGGGTGGTGTTAGGAACTAAACCTTCTATTTAAAGGAGTACAACAGGTTTCTCTAATGTATTCCTCAACTACACAGCCCTTTTCCTCCCTATTTACACTGTCCTCTGTAAAGCAACAACAATAAAGCATTTACAATTTTTATAATTCCCCTTACTTCTGTAACAGAAGCCTACCTTCTCATACTGTGATGGCTTCACTTACAAAATGATTCTCTCACGTTTGAATAAAGCTTGCTGGAGTCGCCCGATTACTGACATCATCGAGGCCAGGCAGTGCAGGTACTTTTTTTTTTTTTTTTAAATCAGTTCCCTCCCCCAAAATGACATCACCACAGCCATCATCTGATTCTAACTAAAATAATAAGACCCACCCATTCTGTGATATCATGGCTCCCTTGTCCTTCCCCCAGCCTGAGTGCTGTTCATTTTATTCAGTAGTAGTGTAGTAAAACCGATGTTTGGAAACACAGAAATTTGGTATGCATACTTGTACATTCTGCACGGCAAATGATGCTTAGGTGGTGTATCGCTTGCATACTTCTCTGTTGTATTTGCACCAGATACTGCTAATGTGCAGTGCAGGAATAGAAAGATTAAAACATTACCCTGGTATCAGAGGTGGCAGTGCAACATATTCATAGTGGCTTAACATGAGAGTAGCTCTAAGCAAGCACCATGTGAAACCTGAACAAGCACCTAGAATTATTCAGTGCAGCTTCCACACCTTAAGTCAGAAAATGAATTCACATACTCACATGAACAGGAGTAGCTGCATATTGATGGCTAAACGTGTATGGGCATGTCAAGTGGTTACTACACTGCAAAACTGGTATGTAATGGTGGAGATATTTGGAAGGCATGAGCAAACACACCAATATATTAAAGCCATAGCACCAATTGAACTGGAGACTGGCAAATAGATTTAGTAAGGGATTTTGTCCATGCACAAATATTTCAACAATGATTCTTTGCAGTGGCATCCATTATCTTATTCAAGGTAAGTTAATCTTGATGTCCTTTATTTTAAAAAAAATCAATAAAAAAATTACTTTGTTATAAGTGACTTCTGGACACAAGAAAAGGGAAGGGGAAAATATAGCAATGTGGTTTGTATGTACAAAGACAAATCCAGTGACACTGCAAAAGGTTTGTTTTTTGCCAACCAACCAGTGGAGTAAAAACATATGAAGGTAAACACTGCATACCAACACACTTTGCACATGTAAATCTCAATTTTTAACAAGGTGGAAGCATGAAGTGATACCTTAACACTTAAATTAATAAAGATCTAAACTGGTTAGTAGTATAAATGTTTTATTCTTTAGGTCCTTGGTGCAAGACCTTACTGGATGTGATTGCAGTCAAGTAAGGCCATGGCTATAGTGCAGCAAAAAATGTCCCTTCTAACAAAGGAAATGCTAGAGCAAAGATTAAATTACATGAGTGAAGCACCCTGCTGAGATCTTCCAATCAATGGAATTACCAGGTCAAATTACCCTCAGGACTTTGACAGCTCGAGAAGCTAAGTGTTATGGGTGAGGGGAGAAGTAAATGGACTGGAATTCATTGTCTCACAAATTAGTGCTATTTAAACTAAATTAGAAAAAAAAAGCAGCAGCAAACAGCACTTTGAGTGTGTTCTGTGGCATTTGCACTGTTTCTGTTTTAAGTAGTCATCCAGCAGCAGGGAATGTTCATAGGTTCATAGATTCATAGATTTGTACTAAGCTAACTGCCCTTGCGAGCCATTTTAAGCCTAGCCAATTATCCCTTGTAAGATTCAAACACTGCACCTTGTGTTTGTAAGGCAAACACCTTAACCATTAGGCCACCCTCCCAACCCTTACTTACACTGTTCTATTTTACTTAGTACTTTGTACACATGCAACATCTATGAAATGACAGGAACTTTAGGCAAACCGAGGCCTGCATGATGTAACATTTTTGAGCCAAACAATGATTTCTGGGATACTGGATGGCAACCTGATTTATCCAAACCACGTCTATATGCCAGCTTCCAGGTGGTCAGAGTCTGGAATTACATATAAAAATATTTAAAATCCTGTAAATAATCCCAGAGTGCTGTTAAAGTGTAGGAAACATCATGCCATGATGTTTTAAACATGTTTTTTTTGAGTCTGTGGGTGCGGTACTCCTTTAAGGGTAAAATAAAACATTTCAGAGCTTTATTGGAAAGGCTCACCCAGACTCTGCTACACTTTGCTGTGAGGGAAAGGTTGGTTTGCTTTTTATTTGTTGTATTTTGTATTGGTTTATTGCCTTTTTATATTTTGAGTGCTGTGATTTGTTTTCTTTACCTTGTGTTTTGTTTGTGTTCTGCTTTTAACTGCATATTAAAACTTCAAAAGACACCACAGCTCTGTTTCTTGTGAGTCAGGCAGAAATCCCCCCACCCTGTCACTGCTGTGTTCTTAAATACCACTGTCATTCTAGCTGCCTGCCTCTTATGTTAATTTGACCATATATCTCATTTCCTCTGCTTTCACTGGCTTGTGTGAGTAAGCACAAAATTATCATTTTGTGAAATCACTCCCCTTCAACTATTTAAATTTATTGGCTATTCTACTGTATTCCATAGTACCGGAATACAAAAGTGATCACACCCTTTCAATCTGTCTTGCTGTTTTAAAAATAGTGACTCCACTAAAACTTAACTTTTTAGACAGGTAAAACTTAAGTTACTTACTTTCACATCTAACTTCTCTAGTGCACACTGCAGTGTTTAGGATAAACCATTTTTTTTCATCTTACCTTTAAGCATCCCTGTGATTAGCACTTGCTCTAATACCTGCTGGAAAGCACTAGAAAGCCTTAAACTGATACAAGCACTCAACTCTCCTTATTAATAAGGAGAAATTAATCATAGGCACTAAACAGCCTATAATTGCAAAGTACCTTGCTAAGGTAAGGGAAAACACATCCTGTACTTTAAAAAAAAAAAAAAAGCACCAAACCAGGCATGTCCAAGGGTCAGCTTCCGTTGATTTCTCCTGCCCACCTGATGAATCTGGGCATACTGGGGCAATGCAGCAATTGCCACGTGTACACAGACAACCCTCTCCTCCTACCACCCAACACTACAACCTGTAAGAGATGCACTTACATAGCCAAACTGGAAGCAATGCTCTCTCCGCCCAAGATTGTGGTAGACAGTCAAGAGGAGAAGGTTAACACCCACACTACACCTCAAGCAACACATAGCCCTTCTACACTCACACCAACACCCACACATAGCAACACTAAATCCACATATGCGGAGGCCCTTACTTGTAACCTGCCCAAGCAACAAGGACCTCCGAAACTGAAACGTAAACAAACACCAATCACAACCAAAGTGTCACATAGCTTATAACACCTGTGTGCCACACAGCAACAGTCCCTAAGGCAACACAACATACCTAACACTTTAGTCATAGGTGACTCTATAGTCAGGCACACTGATGTCCCACTCACCAGGCTGAACAAGGAGAAAATTACAGTGAGCTGCCTGTCAGGTGCCAGGATCCACCACATAACTCATGTACTCAAGTCACTCCACAACAAGTACAAATATGACTCTGTCATTGTCCATGTTGGAGTGAATGACTTGAGACATACCTCCCTTGACTACATGAAAAGATTCAGGGAAGAGCTCTTGGATCATGTGGCCCAGGCAGGTATGACCCTAGCCCTGAGTAGCATCCTGCCTTCGTCCAGAATCATACCACAATATAAGGACAAAGTGATTGACTTCAACAATTGGCTAAGCTTCTGGTGTCATTCAAAGGGGATCCAGTATCTGTCTGCCTGGGATGACATGATTGACAGACCATGATGCTTTGCCAGAGATGGTCTGCACCTGTCGCCCCTGGGATTCAGGTAACTGGCTAAGGCTCTTGCTACCCCTATAGTGCCTTTTTTAGGAAAAGTTCAAAGGATAAAACCACCACCGTAACAGGTACACGCATGCAAAATCTGAAGGTAATGCTACTCAATGCTAGAAGTCTAAACCTCAAAATGCACTCTCTCGAGGCACTCCTAAAAATGGAGAACATCGATATCTGTGCAGTAACTGAGATCTGGTTTAAGGCTCCAGAGAGCACCCCTGCAATACCAGGCTACAACTCTTACCACACTTTTCGGCTACCAAACCAGGACTGAAACACTAAAGGTGGAGGCATGTCCATATTCACCAAGGATATTCACACCACCAGGTTAGTTGCCCAACACAATGCGTCTGAAATTCTCCAGGTGCAACTAACACTAGGTAAGACTGCAATCCAAATTGTAGCTTGCTAAAGATCCCCCACCATGCCCCAAGATTCTCACTACACCTTTCTAAACATACTGGAAAATATTAATATACAACCAAATACCCTAATACTGGGTGATTTCAACTACCCTGCCATTAACTGGGAAAACTACTCATGCACCAACACCTTTGCCCAACGGTTCTTGGAATTCATAAATTCCAATGCCCTGGATCAACTAATCCATAGTCCCACCAGGGGCTCCAATATTCTAGACCTGGTCATTACCAACATGTGAAATCGATGCTCCACACCTATGGTCACCCCCTCGTTGGTCAGGTCAGACCATAAGCTAATCACCCTTAACATCCACATCCCACCCGCACCCCCGGTAAAGAAACCTCCAGAAAAAACTTCTCCAAGGCCACCTTCATGCTACTCAAGTCAGAAGTTACAAACTTCATGACACCCATGCAGACGGGAACTGAAAGTTCGACTGCGGAGTCCTACACTGAGGCATTGTACGAGCACATCCACTCATGCATAAATCATACCATCCCAAATATAACCAAGATGCTCTCCTCCAAAAAAAGGCAGCCAATTTGGTGGTCCCCTGCCATTAACAAACTTTACAACAAAAGGAAAAAACTGTTGCAGAAAAGAGGAAAATCCCAGGATGCAAAAAACTCCCTTACCAGCCTCAGTAAGAAGCTGAGATCCCTCATAAAATCCTCCAAAGCTAGTTAAGAAAATAAAATTGCCAAAGATTCCAAAGACAACCACAAGGCATCTATAACTATGTCAAGAATCTAAACGGCAATGCTCAGATCTGCTCTGAGCTACAACAGAATGGCATTAAATATACTGATCCCAAGGATATTGCCAATATCCTGGCAGATCGATTCAGTGCCAACTTCACCCCTTATCACCCCCTAAATGGCCCATCTCAGTACTGGAAGATTGCCAAATACTGGTAATAACAGCCATACAGGTAAAAAATGCACTGTCCAAAGCTAAGAATACAGCATCCATGGGACCAGATGACATCCAGGCTGTGTACTACATGAACTACAAAATGAACTGGCACCTCACCTAAGTGTCATGTTTAATCATACCCTCACCTCAAGCTTCATGCCCACTGACTGGCGCACAGCTACAGTTATTATCCCACTCCACAAGGGGGATCCACCTTGGATCACGGGAACTACCGCCCCATCAGTCTGACGAGCCTGATCTGCAAGGCCATGGAACGTATTATCACAAATGTCTTCCCCACCCCCCCTCATTTTGGTTTCTATAGCTTGTGTGTTGTTAACTCAAGGTTCCCTTAATTTGACTTAATAGCAGCAGCCTGCATTTAAAGTGGAACCTGTGTGTTGAAAGACAGCCTTACAAGACTATCTGCAAATATATAGAACTGAGTATATTTTTCTGTATTATTCTGTATTATAGAGCTAAATTGTTGCTTAGATATCTGTTGTCTTACTATTCTGCAAATATACAAAGATCAGTATATATTTTTTTGGTTTTATAATTTGTACTCTGATTCCTCACATCTCTGTTGAAACTGTCTTCCCCACCTCCCCTCCCTGTTCTAAAAGTGTATTAATTCTGGTTTAAGCACTTGGGCTTCAGGCCAGTTATTTTACATTAAAAGGGTTCGTGGTCTGCACTCTTGTTGGAGGAGAGGCTGGACTCTGCCCTTCTGAGCTGGGAATTTCTGGTTAAAGGCTTATAGTGTCTGCATATTTGAACTGCTTCTTACTGAAATTGATACACCTTGTTTGCTGTAGCATAGACTAGATCCAGGCCTGCTGAATCTAGCTTTGTTTGTATAACTTGAGCACTAATCCAGGCATTCTTTAAAGTATTAAATTGTATTTATTACTGCTTGGTAGTAACTTGATTAAAGTGTAGCTATCAATCTAAGTCTTTTGGATTAAGCACTTGGGCTTCGACCAGTTGTTTTACATTAGGAAGGTTTGTGGTCTGCACTGTGGTGGCAGGACAGGTAGTTTACATCCTTCTAAGTTGGGAACTGCTGATTGAGGGCTCAGTGTTTGTTATTCTAAAAGTGTATTAATTCTGGTTTAAGCACTTGGGCTTTAGGCCAGTTATTTTACATTAAAAGGGTTCGTGGTCTGCACTCTTGTGGGAGGAGAGGCTGGACTCTGCCCTTCTAAGCTGGGAATTTCTGGTTAAAGGCTTATAGTGCCTGCATATTTGAACTGTTTCTTACTGAAATTGGTACAGCTCGTTTGCTGTAGCATAGACTAGATCCAGGCCCGCTGAATCTACTTTTGTTTGTATGCTTGTTGTTTGTTTGCTTGTTATTTCCCTGAAACGCTAATTCCACCTAAAACGTGGCTTTTCAGCACTTCTGTGGATCCCTAGTGATATCTGCATTGCTTACTGTACTTATTTCTTTGTTTCACTTGAAAGAAAGTTACTGTTTGTTGTGTTTGCATTTAAGTTACCTGTAACACATTGCATTTAAGTTACCTGGCACTTGCTCACTAAAGCAATTATATAAGTCAGCACTAAAAAATTAAAAGCACTACACCCTCACAAACTCCCCTTGAGTACCTTGTCCCCCATTGGCCCTTTTTTTCAATTATAAAGGAATTCCCAATACTATTCTAGCATGTCCAAAGCTCAGTCATCAATCTCCTCTCCGGTCCAGCTGGTGAATCTGGGAATCTTGAGGCAATGTTACAACTGCCTCATGTACACAGACAACCCTCTCCTCCTCCCAACAAATCCCAACATGTGAGAGATGCAACCATATAGCCAAACTGGAGGCTAAGCTCTCTCAACTCAGTACTGGTGAAACCAGTCAGGAGGAGAAGGAAACCACAATCACTACAATTCCAGTCTCACATAGACCTACCACGACAGCAAACCAAACACATAAACACACAAAAACATACTCGGAGGCTCTAAATAAAAATCTGCCTAAGCAGCAGAGACCTCCAAAGCAGACACCCAAGCAACCGCTACCCCAAAACAAAACACGTGCAACACATAGCTCACAAAGCCAATGTGCCGAACAGTCACAGCCCTTAAGGCTAAACAACACACCTGATACACTTTTAATAGGTGACTCTATTGTCAGGCACACTGACGTCCCGCTCACCAGGCTGAACAAGGAGAAGGTCACGGTGAGCTGCCTGTTGGGCGCTAGGATCCGCCACATAACACAAGCACTCAAGTCACTCCAAGGCAAGTACAAATATGACTCAGTTATTGTCCATGCTGGTGTGAATGACCTGAGATGTACCTCCCTAGACTACATGAAAAGAGACATAGAGGAACTCTCTGAGCATGTAGCCCAGGACGGTATGACCCTGACCTTGAGTAGCATCTTACCCTCACCAAGAATGATGCCACAATATGAAGACAAGATGATCAATTTCAACCATTGGCTTAAGTACTGGTGTCATTCAAAGGGGATCCAATGCCTGTCAGCCTGGGATAACATGCTTGACAAGCCACGATGCTTCGCTAGGGACGGCTTGCACCTGTCACCCCTGGCTTTTGGATATTGGCAAAGGCTCTTGCTACCCCCATAGTGCCTTTTTTAGGCAAGGCTCAAAAGACAAACCCACCTCCATAGGTATCACAAGGGATAAGAAACTAAGAGTAATGCTACTCAACGCCAAAAGTCTAAACCTCAAGATGCACGCACTCGGAACTCTCCTTAGTATGGAGAACATCGATATCTGTGCAGTAACAGAAACCTGGTTCAAGGCTCCCGAGAGCACCCCAGCACTACCAGGTTATACCTCATGCCATGCTTTTTGGCCCCAAAACTTGGACCGAACCACATAAGGAGGGGGAGTATCAATATTCGTCAAAGATACCCACACTTCCAGGTTGGTGGCACAGCACGAAGCATCAGAGACTATCCATGTGCAACTAACAGTGGGTAAAACTGCCTTCCAGCTTATAGCCTGCTACAGACCATCCTCCCAAACCCAGGAACCCCAGTCGGCCTTCCTGAGAACACGGGAACATATGAAGGTCTCTTAAACAATATTATATTGGGCGACTTCAACTACCCACACACAGACTGGGAGCATTACTCTAGCTCCAACACCCTAGCCCAAAGGTTCCTAGAATTTATAAACTCAAATGCTATGGAACAACTTGTTACCACTCCCACAAGAGGGGAAAACATACTGGACCTGATCATCACCAACATGGGGACTCTATGCTCCAGACCAGAAGTGTATCCCTCACTGGTAAGATCAGACCATAAACTAATCTCACTGGATATTCACATCCCAACTCCACCCCTGCCCTGAAAACCACAGTGAAAAACTTCTCTAAAGCAAATTTCACACTCCTCAAAACCGAGGTGAAATCCTTCAAAGCCCCCGGGCCTGTGGAAAGTATGGCCCAGACCGCAGAATCCTTTATAAACGCATTCTATGAACACCTTCAGGAATGCATGGATCATGCAATCCCAAATAAAACCAAGACCCAATCCTCCAAAGGCAGACGTCCTGTCTGGTGGACCCCAGCCATAAACAAACTATACAATAGAAGGAGGAAGCTACTACATGATAGAGCAAAATCCCAAAAAGAGAAGGCATCTCTGATCAGTATTAGCAAAAAAACTACGGGCACTCATAAAATCGTGTAAGGCCAGCTTCAAGAGAAAGATTGCACAGGATATTAAGGATAATCACAAGGCTTTCTTTAGTTATGTTAGGAACCTGGGTGGGAATTCCCAGATATGCTCAGAATTAGTCCAAAATGACAAAAAATACTCCGAAACCACAGACATTGCCAACATCCTAGCTGACAGGTTCAGCGCAAACTCCCCCCCCCTCCCCACCAAAAGGGCAAATATTTATCCCAGCAGAGTGCTGCCCCCCTGACATCTCAGATGCTCAGATAAGAGCCGCCCTCTCCAAAGCAAAAAAACACAGCATCAATGGGACCAGACAGTGTCCCAGGCTGCGTCCTACATGAACTCCAAGAAGAGCTAAAGCCAAACATAAAACTACTGTTCAATCTCAGCCTTACTACAGGATATGTACCCAAAGAGTGGCATACAGCAACAGTGGTCCCTCTCCACAAAGGTGGTGCCTCAACGGATCCTGGAAACTATCGCCCCATAAGCTTGACTAGCTTGGTCTGCAAAGCTATGGAAAGGATCATCATGGACCTCATAAATAAAGATATTGGGGACCTACAGACACTGGATTCTACCAGTTCGGCTTTGTTAAGGGCAGATCCTGCCTCTTAAACCTGGTTGATTTCTTTGAAACAGTCACCAAGGCCATTGACGAGGGGAAGGTGGTCCACACAGCCTACCTGGACCTCACAAAAGCCTTCGATACAATACCCCACTCGAGCATTATAGTTAAGCTCACCAGCTTAAATATAAACCCCTATGTCACTAGATGGGTTGCAAACTGGCTCAAGGACAGAACCCACATGGTTAGAATTGCTGGAGCCATGTCAGACTCCAAACCAGTTACAAGTGGCATCCCACAAGGCTCAGTCCTGGGACCTCTCTTGTTCGGTATATATTTCTCGGAGGTACAGGCCAACACGGAAGGACTGTGGCTGACCAAGTTCACAGATGACTGCAAACTGGGCACCATAATCGACTCTCCAGCCGACACAAGCATCCTCCAAAAGGGCCTCATAGAAACAGACAACTGGTGCCAGAGCCATGGCCTCAAGCTAAACACCAAACAGTGTATAGTCATCCCCTTTGGCAAAAACAAAGTGCCCACAAATTACCACATAGGTGGTAATCTATTAAGTACAGAAGAAGTAATTAGGGACCTGGGGACCCAAGTTGATAGCAATCTCTCATTTGACAACCACGTGGCCAAAGTGGTTAGAAAAACATTTTATATAGCCCACCTAATCATGAAGGGATTCACATCTAGATCAGGGGAGGTCATCGTGCCTCTTTACTCATCCCTCATCAGGCCCATAATTGAGTACAATGCCCCTTTTGGGATGTACCTTACCAGACACCTGCAGCAAATGGAAAGACCTCAAAAGTACCTCACTAAGAGGATCAAAGGGCTCAAACAGATGCCATATGCTGCCCAGTTAAAGAAACTCCTGCTCTTCTCATTGGCATACTGCCTGCTCAGAGGCGATCTGTGCCTGACGTATAAAGCCATGTCCAACCCGGAATTAATGGACATGCTGCACCTCAGAAAATCCAAATCCCATCGAGCTACGCGCTCGAGAGACTTGAACCTCAGCACTGAAATAAATAGGACATGCTGGAGGGACAGATTCATAACCCAGAGGCTCCCTTCACTCTGGAATAAAATCCCAGTCCAGGTTAGGCAGAGTCCCTCATTGACTCTCTTCAAGAGGAATCTTGATGAGTGGATGGGAGATCATAGGTTTACCCCGGGTATCACTTCTGTGTCACTGTTAGACAGAGGCACAGTATACTAACCTCAAAAAAGGGCATAGCAAAATTAATTTAAAATGGGTGGCGAAAGCCAAACACACTCTGGCTAGGCTTATAAATGCCCTAGGGCAGATAGCCTAGTATGAACCTATGAACCTATGAACCTATGGGAACTTATAAACAATGACATTGGCAACCTTAAAACACTGGACCCCACCAAGTTTGGGTTCGTGAAGGGCCGATCTTGTCTCCTGAACCTTATTGACTTCTTTGAATCAGTCTCCAGAGCCATGGACGAGGGTAAGGCAGTTCACACAGCCTATCTGGACCTTGCCAAGGCCTTTTACACCATCCCCCACTATGGAATCATAGATAAACTTACTATGCTGGGCATTAATCTGTACATCACTTGATGGGTTGCCAACTGGCTTACTGACAGAGTCCACATTGTAAAAGCAGCTGACTCCAAATCCAGCTCCAGATAAGTGACAAGTGGAGTACCTCAGGGTTCAGTCCTGGGACCTCTCTTGTTTGGCATCTAGTTCTCTGAAGTACAGGCCAACACTGAGGGACTCTTGCTAACAAAGTTTGCAGATGACTGCAAACCGGGAGCCATTATTGAATCCCCAAATGATGTGGATACTCTACAAAAGGGCTTTACAGAAACAGTTGCTTGGTGCCAGAGCCATGGGCTGAAGCTCAATGCCAAGAAATGAATAGTTATCCCCTTTGGGAAAAAACATGTACCCGTGAATTATCACATAGGTGGCAGTACACTAAACACTGAAAGTGTGATAGGAGACTTAGGGACACAGGTGGACAGTGGTCTTACCTTCAATAACCACATTGTCACAACAGTCAGGAAATCCTTCAATATGGCACACCTCATCACTAAGGGCTTTTCATCCAGAAAAAGGGAGGTCATTGTCCCACTGTACTTATCCCTCATTAGACCCATTATAGAATACAATGCCCCATTTGGTATGTACCTCTCAAGACATCTGCAACAACTGGAAAGGCCGCAGAAATACCTCACTAAAAAAATCCCAGGCCTAAAGCAGATGCCCTATGCTGACTGCCTTAAAAAACTCCAGCTATACTCTGTCGCATATCGTCTACTTCGAGGCGATCTCTGCTTAACATACAAGGCCATGTCAAACCCAGAGCTGTTGGACATGCTACACTTAAAGAAATCCCAATCCCTCAGAGCCACATGCCCCAGGGATCTAAATCTTGTCATCACAATAAACAAAACATGCTGGAGGGATAGGTTCCTGACCTTCAAAAGGAACCTTGATGATTGAATGGGAGAAAGGACATTCACCCCAGGGATCATGTCACTCGCCCTGCTAGACAGGGGTCCAGGGAAGTAAATAGTGTGGGAAGAAATAGCCAGGGAATAGTTATGGCTAGGCTTGTATAGGCTCTAGGGCCGATAGCCTAGTGCCAACCTATGAACCTATATACACATATATATACTTATACATATACATATATATATATATATATATATATATATATATCTATATATGTATATATATATATATATATATATATATATATATACACATGCTCCATTTAAAGAAATCCCAATCCCTCCAAGCTACATGCTCTAGGGACCTAAACTTTTCACCACAATAACCAGAACATGCTGGAGGGATAGATTCCTGTCCCAGAGACTTCCCATACTCTGAAACAGACTACCTATCTATGTCAAACAGAGCTCCTCATTAGCACTCTTCAAGAAAAATCTTGATGATTGGATGGGAAATAGGAAATTCACCCCGTGGATCACTTCTGTGGCTCTGCTCGTCACGGGCACAGGAAACTAATTTTCCTGGGTGGCGAAAACCAGGGTACATTTTTGGCTAGGCTTATATAGGCCCTAGGGCCAATAGCCTAGTACCTACCTATGAACCTATGAACCTATAATAAGCAAGGAGTTAGACTTACGGATATGAAGCATCTTTAGCAGGGCAGGGGTCCGAGATTGCCTTGCAGGCAAGACAGAGATCAGCTCTGAGCAATCTGTATGATACCGAGTAGAGTGATAGTGATGTCAGCCTGTCCACATAGGACAGGTGTTGGAGGCCATGGATTCTCTTTGTGAGGTATTTCTGTGGCCTTTCCAGTTGATGCAGATGTTTGGAGAGGTACATACTAAATGTGGTGTTATACTCAATTATTTACCTAATGAGGGAGGAGTACAGAGAGGTAATAACTTCCTTTTTTCTTGATGCAATCCCTTTACTTATGAGATGAACCAAGTAAAAGTTTTTATTTTATTTTTTATTTAATATTTGTTGACCGGGAAAGTCCGACTAGGTTCCAAAGAGCCTGTTTTCAGCAGAGGCCCGGGGAGAAATGCTCCCGATGCATGTCTTTGGAATGTGGGAGGAAACCGGAGTACCTGGAGGAAACCCACGCGAACACAGGGAGAACATGCAAACTCCACACAGAGGGCACCCCAGCCGGGAATCGAACCAGAGAACCTCTTGCTGTGAGGCAACAATGTTAACCACTGCACCACTGTGCCACCCATGATGAAAAAAAAGGCTTTTCTGACCACTGCTGCTACATGATGGTCGAATGTGAGATTGTTGTCAACCTGAGTACCCAGGTCTCCCACCACAGGTTGTGTGCTTAGAGGGGTGCCATTGATGTGGTAATCAGTAGGGGTCATGTTTTTGCTAAATAGCATGATAATACATTTTTTTGCATTTAACTTGAGGCCATGACTTTGGCACCAGTCATTTGTTGCTGTCAGACCCTGTTGCAGTATGTAAACATTATTTGGGGAGTCAATGACAACACTCAACTTACAGTCATCCGCAAACTTGGTCAGCCAAAGGTCTTTTATCTTTGCCTAAACCTCCAAAAAGTTGATGCCAAGCAGTAGGGGTCCCAGGAGAGATCTCTGGGGAGCACAACTAGTGACAGATCTGCTGGCAGAGGTGGAGGTGCCTATTGTGACCTTGTGGGTCACATCTGTGATCCAGTTGGCCACCCACCTGATGTGCCGGGGATTTATGCCAAGTTGTGTTAGCTTTTTGATGATGCCCACATGGGGGATTGTGTCAAAGGCCTTGGTCAAGTCAAGATAAGATGTATGTACTGACATTCCCTCATCCAGGGCCTTGGTGACAGTCTCAAAGAAGTCAATCAGGTTCAACAGGCAAGATCTGCCCTTGACAAATCCAAACTGGGTGGGGTCAAGTCCTTGAAGACTGCCTATGTCCTTGTTTATGAGATACATAATAATATGCTCCATGGCTTTACAGATCAGACTTGTCAATTTAATGGAGCAATAGTTTCCAGGGTCAGTAGTGGCACCACCTTTGTGCAAAGGGATGACGATGGCAGTTCTCCACTCTACTGGAATGAAGCCTGTACTTAGGCTGTGGTTGAATAGGGTACTCAAGGCGAGGCTAGTTCTTGCTGGAGAAGTTGCAGAATACATCCTGGGATACTATCAGGTCCCATGGAAGCTGTGTTCTTTGCCTTGGATAGGGCCTTTAACACCTGATGTACAGAAATGTGAGGTGTAGGGCAAGTATCAGGGATGTTAAATGGGCCTTGGGGGGGACAGGGGGTGAAGTTTGGACTGAACCTATCTGCTAGCAGGTTGGCTAAGACAACAGGATCAGTGTAAGTGATACCGTTAAGTCCTAATTTGGAAAAAATCTGGGCTTTGCCATGGAAGTTCTTGATGTAACTGAAGAAGGCTTTGTGGTTTCCCTTTGTTTCACAGGCTAGTTTTGATTCATAATTGGCTTTAGAGGTTTTCACTAATTATCTAATTTGCTTGTTAAGGCTAAGGAGGGAGATTTTCCAATTTGGAAATTGTTCCTTTTTGTCCTTGGACAACAATTTCTTCCTTTTGTTGTAAAGCCTGTTGACAGAGGATGTCCACCAGACATGTTTGTGTTTCCTTGAGGAGCAGGCTTTAGTTCTGTTGGGTATGGCTGAGCCCATGCAGTTGTACAAGTGCTTGTATACTGCATTGGCATAATGTTTAGCATAGTTGACTGCATCCTCTGAGGGAGGCAGTGGTGTGAAGCTACTGATACCCTCCCTTAGGAGGTTGTAGTCATCTTTTGAGAAGTTTGTTAGCCTGGCTATGGGTGTGGGTGTGTGGGGGGGGTAGAAACTTTGAATGAGACAGACCAATGATCTGATCTTACCAGGGAAGAACATGCTATGGAGTAGTGCAGCAGTTGTCCATGTTGGTGAGAACCAAGTCCAGAATGTTATCTCCTCTTGTGGGGGAGGCCAGGATCATATAGTCTTATTCTGAGAGTCTTGCAAACTGAGCTGCTGTGCAGAAGATAAAAATAATCAGTGTCATTTTGACTCCATTTTGCATTCAATAAACTGGAAAGTACATATTTTCATTGTGCTAAACAGAGAATGTGAAGAAAATGAAGTATAATTAATAAAACCATTCAGAATGGGGAGAGGACATTGGTGTAATTACTTTCACAGAAGAGAAACTCCTAAAATTAAAGACTGATAAATTAAGGGATTCCTGCCAAGATTCACCTTAGAATTTGAAAATAATGCAATGGAGAATTGTTGATAGCAGAAATTAATTTTTTAGCGCATAAAGGAATGATGGTATGATATGTAAAGGAAGAAGAAGGGTGAGTGCAATTTCCTTCATAAGAATAGAAACAACCAAGAGGCACAAATCTAAAGAGATGTCAGTTTTTAAAATTCAGGAACTGCTTCTGAATAAAACATTTATTACAACAGTAGAGTAAAAAAGTAGAAAAAATAATTTTATCCAAATTTTTCTTGCAGTACTAATAGGTTCATAGGTGTGTACTAGGCTAATGGCCCTGGAGCCTTTACAAGCCTAGCCCATAGGATTACTCTGGCATCGTACCACCCGACCTTAGTTCCCAGTGCCTCTGTCAAGCAAAGCCACTGGAATAATCCCCGGGGTGAATTTTCTATTTCTCATCCACTCATCAACATTTCTCTTGAAGAGGGCCAGTGAGGTGTCTGCTTGACATGTATGGGAAGTCTATTCCATAGCACAGGCAGTCTCTGTGTTATGAACCTGTCCCTCCAGCATGTTCTGTTGATTGTGGTAATGAGGTTGAGGTCTTTGGAGTGTGTGGTGTGGAGGGATTGGGATTTCTGTAGATGTAGCATTTCTAACAGAGCTGGGTCAGACATGGCTTTGTAAGTCAAGCAGAGATCAACTCAAAGTACGTGATATGAGACAGAGAATAGTTGCAGTTTTTGAGTCTGTCCATATAAGACAAGTGTTTAAGGCCTAGGATCCTCTTTGTGAGGTACTTTTGCAGCCTCTACAGTTGTTGCAGGTGTCTAGTGAAGTACATGCCAAATGGGGCATTGTACTCCATGATTGGCCTAATGAGGGAAGAGTAGAGGGAGACAATGACCTCTTCCTTCCTGGATGCAAAACCCTTAGTAATGAGATGTGCCACATAGAAGGACTTTCTGACCACAGTGGCAATGTGGTGGTCAAAAGAGAGGTTGCTGTCAACTTTTTTACCCAGACCTCTTATAACTCCTTCTGTGTTCAGTGGACTACCATCGATATGGTAATTCATGGGATCCGGGTTTTTCCCAAAGGGGATGACGATACATTTTTTGGCATTGAGCTTAAGGCCATGGTTCTGACACCAGTTGTTGGTTGCAGTGAGGCCTTTCTGTAGGATGTCAACATTGCTTGGAGAGTTAATAATAGCTCCCAACTTGCAATTGTCTGCGAACTTTGTCAGCTAGAGACCCTCCACATTGGCCTGGACTTCAGAGAAGTAGATACCAAACAGAAGAAGACCCAGGACTGAACCCTGTGGGACTCCACTCATGACTGGTCAGCAGTTTGACTTGGAGTTAGCTACTTTCACACTGTAGGTTCTATCTGTGAGCCAGTTTGCAACCCACCTAGTGATATAGGGGTTGATGCCTAGCTTAGTGAGTCTTTCTATGATTCTCGAGTGGGGAATGGTATCAAAGGCTTTGGCCAGATCAAGGTAGGCTGTATGAACCACCTTGCCTTCATCCACAGCTCTGGTGACTGACTCAAAAAGGTCGACCAAGTTGAGCAGGCATGATCTACCCTTCACTAAACCAAACTGAGTGGGATCCAGAGTTTGGAGGTTCCCTATATCCTTGTTTATTAGGTCCATGATGATGTGTTCCATAGCTTTGCATATCAGACTCATCAGGCTAATGGTTCATAGGTTCATAGGTTCATGGATTAGTACTAAGCTAACTGCCTTTGCGAGCCATTTTAAGCCTAGTCAATTATCCCTTGTGAGACTCAAACCCGGCACCTTGCATTTGTAAGGCAAACACCTTAACCCTTAGGCCACCCTACCAACCGATAGTTCCTGGGGTCTGTAGTCGCTCCTTCTTTGTGGAGAGGGATGACAGTAGCAGTGCGCCATTCGGTAGGGACAAAGCCTGAGGTGAGGCTATAATTGAACAGGGCACACAGATGAGGTGCCAGTTCACTCTGTAGTTCATGTAGAGCACAGCCAGGGATATTGTCAGGTCCCATAGAAGCTGTATTCTTGCATTGTTGTTTTTATTATTATTGTCATTATAATTATTATTACCAGAATCATCTTCTTCTTCTTCATCAACACCACCATAATTATCATCATTTAAATTTACAGATTTACAGCTTCATAGGTATGTACTATGATAACAACCACTGGGTCCTTTTTAAGCCTAACCATGCATCCCAAAACTCTGACAAATTCTTGTAACCTTGGTAAGTGTAAGCAGGGGCTTAGGAGCTGAAACATTTACAAGAAAGGACCTGGAAAATTAACAATTTACAGGGTGCCTATGTCCATGAGAGACATATGTGCCAAATCAGGAATGAATTTCCTGTTCTCTATCTCATTGTCCAAGTTACACTTGAATTTGGTTAGGGAGGAAGTCTGCTTTACATGAATGGGGAGGCTGTTCCAAGAGAAGGGGTAGTCTCTGAGATACATACCTTTCTCTCCAGCTTAGAATGGGTAATTCTGGTGCTGTTTTTTTGCAGATATGCAGGAGGTCCATCAGTGTCAGTTCTAACAATGTCTTATATGCCAGGCGTAGATCTCACCTCAACAGCCTGTGGGAGACAGAATATTGGGATACAGCTTTGAGGCATGCTGCATAGGGCATGTTACCCACATCCTGTATTCTTTTAGTGAGTAACCTCTATGGACATTCCATTTGTTGGATGTGCAATGTTATGTAAATACCAAATGGGATATTCTACTCAATCGGTGAATGAATGCCGACTACAGTGAGACAATGATCTCTTTGGACCTAGATGCCGTACCTTTGTTTATAAGTTGCAAAACATAGAATGATTTCCTCACTACTGTAGAAAACTGATCGTCAAATGCTAGATTACTCTCTACATGTGTCCTCAAGTCCCTGACTACTGATTTGGCTCTTAGGGGTGGGTTGTCAGTATTGATAGTTACAGGGGTGCATGACTTCATGAAGGATACTATTATACATTTCTTGGTATTTGGTTTTAGTGCATGGCTCTGACACCAGTTATGTGTTTGTGTCAACCCTTCCTGGAGAACATTTGTGTCAGTGGGGATTCAATGACAGCTCCTAATTAATACGAAGTATGCTATGTTCTATTATAGCCTTTCTGTACGATAGGAATACCAAGTATGCTATGTTCTATTATAGCCTTTCTGTACAGTAGGAGTACCAAGTATGCTATGTTCTATTATAGCCTTTCTGTACAGTAGGAGTACCAAGAGGAATTCTCTATCAGAGGCGGTGAGGCAGTGTGCTATTTACAAGCTATGGGCAGCAGTATATACAGTTATAGTAAGATTAGTTGTGAACTTTTGATCGTAAAGAAGAAGCAGGATATTATCTGGAAGGGATGGAGTATAGCTGGTAAATAATCACATCATCCAACATCTCTGAAACCTTAGCATTTATTCATCTTTAAAAAGGTGTTTCTTGAGATTTTAAGTTCCTTAGGTAGTCTGTTCTAGTTTCAGGGACTAATTTGTTGATGTCCTTCTCTTCAGTAGTGTTTTTGAGTGGAGGTCTGTATAATGTAATGTTCCTATCAGACTTCTTGTGACAGTCATAGCGGGGGTGGGGTTTAGGTTTGCTGAAGAGAGAAGGCAGTAGGTGCAGTGGATTAGCCTGTATGTAAGGTGTAGAAGCTGGAAAGTAGCCTTTGTATTCATTGGAAACCAACTTACCTTCTTTAGTGTTTGTTGGTGGTGTTCTCTGTAGGGTACAAGTGATATAAATCATCAAATCTTATTGCAGGCGATCTACAATAGGTTTGTGTTGTGTAGTGAGTGTAAGAACAAAAACAGTAGGTCAAATTCTAGTCTTGGGATAAACGTAGCCTTAGCTAATGCTATCCTTGCTTTAGGAGTGAGATGGTTAGATACACAGAAGTGTATTTAAAGTTGTGAGAGGACTTCCACAACTAATTGCCCAGTGTGATGGAAGAAATTAAGGGAAGTCTATAGCTGTAGACCAATGGTAGCTTATCTGTTGTATTTTATTTGCATTACTGTCAAATATGTTGCTGGAATTGCTGATCTTTAGCTTTTGTGTGGTGACAAATAGCATAACTGCAGATCTGTAATAGTAAATGTAGTTTATTATAAAGGAAGTATTTACATATAGACGTGAAGACCTTTTGGAAAACCTGTTCAACTTCTATGGCTGTAGGACCTGAGTGAACTAGAAGGACATCATCAGCATATCGAACCAGTGTGGTGAAGGGTATGGCATTACTGATGAACAGAAATGGCCTGAATACAACTCCCTGGGGATAACTAAAAAGAATGTCATATTAGAGAAGAATTGATTGTTGCTTAATGTGGTAATGTTGCAATTAGTGAGATAACACAATTAATATCATTAGCCCTAAAAGCACTTTTTTCTAGTTTTTGCGAGAGGTGGTGGTGATTCAAGATCAAAGGTGTAATTTAGGTCAATAAATATTCCTACACAAAGATTTCCTTCTTCTATGGCATTTCAAATATGATTACTTGCTATATAGAGCACAGTAAGAGTGTTGTATCCTTCACAAAACCATGTTTTCCACCTGTGAGTAAGCCATACATGTTAATATATTCTATCACTTGGGTGTAAATTATCCTCTTAAAGAGTTTTATTATGGGTAAGAGGATCAGGATAGGATGTCTTGGAGTCCAGTGGGGGATTGGTCTTAAATAACAGTGCAATAAGATCATTTTTGTATTGTGAAGGAATTATTCCTATAGACAGAGACAGACTGAAAAAAATAGGGCAGGGGGGTTTGAAATTGACTGGAGGGCTTGTTTTAGGAAGTAGCAGTATAAACATTAGGGTGGACTTGTGTTTCTTCTCAAGATGTTGGAGCATCTTCTTAAATGATTTTGCAGTAAATCTGTTCAACATAAATTGTGGCAAGAGTGTTTTCTGAGAGAGCTTGGCTTTTAGTGGTGGGTGGTCATTGAGTTTTAGGTTGTATGAGTGCAGAAGAAGAAGAAATGTTGGAAATGTGATCTTTGAATTGTAGCAAGGTACTGTCCACTTTAAAGGATTTTCTTGAGGATGTATGGGGTTGACATGTTTATATAGATAACATTCCTACAACATTACAAAATGGCTAAACACAGGCAGACTGAAACATGAATGAATCAAGAGGGAGAAAGAAAGAGAATGAATTGAGTATTTACATCAATGAATCAATGACTAAATCAGTCAGAAGCACATGGACACAAACACTAATGATGCAACATGACAGATGCATATGCTCTGTCATTTCAGAATGTTCAGCTATACTTAGTAAGAAACTTTTAATTAAAAGAAATACAATGCTATCCAACACACAACTGTTGATCAGTTATAATAGTGGTATTGGATTTAGCACCACTTAGTTAAAGATTGGCGAAGGCAAAGATGCAGTCTCTAAGCTGTTCAGACTAACTGGAAACAAATCTCCATACTACCTCTTTGCTGTTTCCAATGCATGTCTGACTGTCCTTTTCAAGGTCTAATGGCTCATAAAGCCCATCATTTAAAGCCATGAATGTGCGTAGCTACTCAGTAAGTGCTGGAATTTGTAAAAGTGAATTCAGAACCTGCTGTAGTTTGCACAATGATACCCAAGACATTCAGTGGACAGTGGTTACTTTCTGGGCCAATAATTGACAGCAAGATTATCCAGTCATTCAGCTGACTTTCTACTTTATATAGTCCCCTATATGACTTTCACCATACCCTTCCCACAACACTCTGGAATACTCTGGATACATCATCATCATCATCATCATTAACACCCTTTTTCCCATTTTCTGCGTGGAGTCAGGGTGTCATGTCATCTGTTCCCATCTCTGTCAAATCAGTGCCACTCTCCTACCTTCTTCAACACTCGTGCCCGACTGTCACAGGTCTACTCTTATACAATCCATCCACCTTTTGCTGGATGCCCTTGTTTCTTCTTACCTTCTTTCTGTCTGTCACACATCTTCTTAACTAGATCGTCTTCTGCCTTTCTGCACATGTGCCAGAAACACCATAATCTGTTCTCTTTAACTTTCTCTGCAGCTGGAATTACTTTGGCTTCTGCTCTTATGACCTCCTTTCTTCATCTGTCCCACACTGTGCATCCTACCATCCATCTCAGATACTTCATCTCCATCACCTCTAGCTTCCTCAATTGCTCTGCCTTTAGTGTCCAGGTTTCTATACCATACAGTACTACTGATCACAAGACTGTTTTGTGTACTTTACTTTTCAGCTCTTTTGGGTTTCTTCTGTCATAAGTTACCCCTGACACTCTGTTGCTGCAGCATCTCTAATTCTAGCTTTGACCTCTTCATTCAGATTTCCCTTATCATCAACCACTCCTCCCAGATACATGAAGCAATTAACTTGTTCCATTATTTTCCCCTCTATCTCCATTTTCAGATTCTTCTGATCCCCCCATTTGCTCCATTACAACTGTCTTATCTGTACTCAGTTTCATCCCTTGTACCTTCAGTTTTGCATTCCATTCCCATATCCTTTGCTGAAGACATTGTTCAGCGTCTGCCTGAAATGCCACATCATCTGCACACAGCAACCCTCTCACCTTTTTCTAATGTAGTTCATCACCAGTATGAACAGTTTTGGGCTCAGAATTGACCCTGATATACACCCACTGTTCATACTTCAGTTATTGTATCCTTGTACACACCCTGCACTAACTCTGCTAGTGTTTCTGGGACTTCAAACCACCACAGAACTACCCAAATTAGCTTTCTTGAGATGTTATAATATCCTTTCTCCAACTCTAGGAGTGCCAAGTTGGAGTCTTTCCTCATCTCTAGCTTCTTCTCAACTATATGTCTCACTGTAAACATCAGGTTGATTGTGCTGTATTCTGATCAGAATCCAAATTGCTCATCTACCATTTTACTTTCTACTAATCTGCATATTTATTTCTGAATTAACCTTTCCAGAATTTTCATACAGTGTGACATGAGTTTGCTACCTCTCTTTTACCCACAACTTTGAATGTGCTCTTTCTTTTTGTACACACGTATAAGAACCAACAGCAGACATGTCTCCCACGTCATCCAACATCTTGATCATATCTACAGTGATTTCTTCTGAGCCTGCTGCTTTCCCTGATTTCATCTTCCTTAGTGCTGTTCTTACTTATTTTAGGGTGGGCTCCTATTTTTCTTTCGTTGTAGGCTGTTTCTAGGACAGTACAGCTTCTGTAGGGTTTTCTTCATTCAGAACCTGCTGAAAGTACTCCTTCCATCTGCCTTTGATGTCCTGTAGACTGGTGAGTGAGGTGTTGCTGGCAGGCATTTATGAAGGGTGTATGACTATCTTCTTTATCTTTCGGTCTTTCCTTTGCAACCTTATAGAGTTTATTTGTGCCATGTACAGAGTCACTTTCCAGAAGCTTCTAGAGTGCTTCATTACTATTACAATGATTCTCTTCTCTTAGACTCTTTGTTAGCCAACCAGTATTCCTTCTTAGTCTGGTCTGAATTTTTCATCTTCCACTTTTTCCTTTTCTCTTTTCTTTTGATGACTTCCTGGACTTCTGCATTCCATCACTACCATTTCCTTCACATACCTTGCTTCTATACCTGGCTTGGCCACATATCTGCTCTATACTCCTTACACGTGCTGTTTTAAGGCACTGCCATTCTTCCTCAACTCCACCTATTTGCTCTCCTTCCTGAGGTGCTAAGCCCTGAGTAATTCCTTGGACTGCTGTACTTTATCTCCAGTCAGCTTCCAGGCCTTCAGCCTAGTCTAGAAAAATGGCTAATACAAGACATTACAGAGAGAGACAAAATAATACAGAGAGCCTCAGAAATATATCCAAACAATAACAATTCAAAACAATATATAATACAGGTTGTGACAAAAGGAGATACTGTCAGCACAGCTAGCTGGAATTTTGTAAATAATTATGTCATTTGTGAATATCAAACTGATTCATACAAGATGCCGGTGTTACAAATGTATTAGAACTGTATGTCATGTGTATATCAAACTGCTTTGTACAGATGTTCATGCTGAAAATATATTTGTAAAGTTCTTGTGTTTGAAATGTATGCACAGTGTGCCTTACTGGAGAGAACAAAAATGTACATGAACTATAGTAACTGTTTGAATGCGTATGTTTTAACAGAGGAAACTGAAGGGTTAACCTCAGTCCAGCAAACTTTAGAAAAACATCTGAAATTAAATCACTTTATAGGCTAGACGATAAAGATGCTATCTCACAGGTTTCAATGCAGCCAGAGACACAAACTCTGTATTAGGAAGCTTTCTGTTTTGTCTTTGGGGTGAACTAATCACTACTCTGAAAGCATAGAGGCATGCAATTGTTTTATGACTTCCAGCACCTGCCAAAGATCTGAACAAAAGCCCTTGTGTGCATTTTTACGGGTAGGTGCTAAATACTGCCAGCTGCCAGCAATGGGGGTTTGCATGAGAACTAGATGACAGATGACCAGAAATGATGTAATTCTACAAGCTATCCCAGCAGTAATATTTTAGATATTATTTTGAGAAGTCCCTTAATGAGAGATGGAGCATTTTGCATTTTGTCTTGGGCCTGACCACAACAAGAAGGACCATTCACCACATCATCTGCCTAGCTCTATTAAATTATTAGGGTTTAGTAACTCTCTTTATATACAGTCGGGAATATAGTAGAGCTTAATTTAGATATTGTTTTTCTTTATTTGTCTGAGCCTGTCCTGTAACATTATTTCCTGCAGTTTTGAACTCTGAAGCCACTGTGAATATATACTTGGTATTTTCTAGTTGTTTTATTATTTATTATTAAATATATTTAAACCCTTCATTGTGGCTTATCTTTGTAGAGATATTTTTAAGTTCTGAGAGTACTTGCATATTTATTTTGTGACACTATGTAGGCCATTCCTAATAGCCTTGCTCTTGGTCAAACTACCATTTGCATTAATGTTAATATTACACAGTAAGATTGGACACCCTTTGTTAAGGGCCTTAAAGTAGCTGAGAAGAGTTGGCTGCTGACAGTGATAACTACCTTATAGACTGGGTAAAAGGGGGCACAACTAGTAAACCTGTGCCAGCCTTTCCTAGGTGTGTGTGTGTGTGTGTGTGTGTGTGTGTGTGTGTGTGTGTGTGTGTGTGTGTGTGTGTGTGTGTGTGTGTGTGAATCAAACCTCAATGAATGTGTGTGTCAGCTACTTGTGCAGGAACATGAAGCACTATTGAACAGAGAAGTGATGGAGGTCTTGGCTTGGACACTCACTTGAGATCTCAACTCTATAGCTGTGCCAGTTGGGAGTCTTACTGGGGATCTGGAGAAAGAGTGAGAAACCAGCCCCAGACTGACTGTGGTCTCTGTGTGCTCTTAAGGGAAATTGCACTTGATGCAGAGAGCTGCTGTTGCCAGTAGTGAGGATTGAGGCTCCTTGATTACTGGTCCAGTGGTGAGTCATCATAGCTTAATTGTGCGAATTGCTATTTGTCAAATCCTATTCAGCAATAGCTCAAGTAAGCACAATTAATTAAGGAGTGGCCCACACAGTGTCACCAAATAAATATGCAAGTACTCTCAAAACTTAAATATCTCTACACAGATCAGCCACAATGAAAAGGGTTGCATATATTTAATAATAAATAGTAAAAGAACAAAAAAATACTGAATATATTTTCACAGTGACATCAGAGTTTAAAACCACAGGAAATATTTAAAACAACATTGCAGGTCTAGGCTTATAAGGGCCTCAGGGCCAGTAGCCTATTAACTTCCTATTATCCTATGCTCCTATGACACTCTCAAATAAATAAATAAAATATCTAAACTAAGCTTAAGTATATTCCAGACTGTATCCAAGAGAATTACTATACCCTAGTTAACTTACTTAAGTGCAAGGCAGATGTGTGGTGAATGGATCTTCTAGTTGTTGTCGTCAGGTCCAAGACAGAATACAGAATGCTGCGTCTCTCTAAGAGACCTCCCAAATTAATATCTCAAATATTACTGCTGGGATAGCTTGCAGAATGACATCATTTCTTGTCATCTGACTCTATCCAACGTGACACCCCCACTGCTGGAATCTGGCAGTATTTAGCATCTGCCTGTGAAAATACATAGACCTCAGATCTTTGGCAGATGCTGGTAGTCATAAAACAATTGCATGCTTTAACATTTCAAAACTAGTAATTATTTAATTTTAAAGACAATACAGAAAACTCCCTAGTACAGACATTCTGTCTATAGCTGCCATAAAGTAATTTAATTTCAGCTATTTTTCTGAAGTTAATCTCCTGTATTCCAGTTTACACTGTTAAAGTATATACATTTAAACAGTTACAATAGTGCATGTACATTTCTGTTATCTTCCAGTAGGGATCCATTTAAAACACAAGCAGTTTGCAAATACACTTTTCAACATGCATGTCTGTACAAATAAGTTTGATATACACATGACATACAGTTCTAATACAGTTGCAACACAAGCATCTTATATAAATCACATTGATAGTCACAAATGACATATAATTATTTACAAAATTCCAGACAGCTGTGTTGGCAGTATCACCCCTTCTCACATAAGCATTTGATGAAGTGATATAGGCCCCTATCCATATGGTCAATATCCTCCCTCCCATCCTTCAAAACTATTTTGAAAGGCTTCCTAGTCAAAAGCTGGATCTGTTCTTGCTCAGCACCAGGATAAACTATATCCCTAAATGTGAGCAAATACATATTCATACCTTATATCTCCATACTCTCATTTCTTCACTCCCTTCCTTACTTTTCAATTTCTCTTCCCTGGCTTTCTCTCTAAATATACCATCTTGCTACATCTAAAGAAATCCCAATCCCTCCGCACCACACGCTCCAGAGACCTCAACCTCATTACCACAATTAACAGAACAAGCTGGAGGGATAGGTTCATAACCCAGAGACTGCCCATGCTCTGGAATAGACTTCCCATACATGTCAAACAGAGCACCTCACTGGCCCTCTTCAAGAGAAATCTTGATGAGTGGTTGGGAAATAGAAAATTCACCTTAGGGATCACTCCAGTGGCTCTACTCAACAGAGGCACTGGGAACTAAGGTCAGGTTGCATGATGCTAGGGTATTCCTATGGGCTACGCTTGTAAAGGCTCCAGGGCCATTAGCCTAGTACACACCTTAAGAACCCATGAACCTATAAGCCCCCTTTTCTCTCACTTCATATTGCCAATCATTTTTGTATTATAACTTACTTTTAATTTCTCTATAAACTGGCTAAAATTTCTCTATTAAATCATTATCATATAACTTGTATCTATTCTTAACCATTTTTTTCATATTATGTCTAATTTGGTATAATTATTTAAACTGTATTTGTTTCTTGTATTATCTTTAAAGACTGTAAAATTATCGTTCTTAAATATTTTTGTAGTACTTTGGAGCTTTTTCATCCTGGGCCTCTGCTGAAAATGAGCTCCTACCCAGTCAGACTTTCCCAGTAAACAAATGTCAATATATCAATAAATAAATATGTGAGATGAGAGAAGAAAAAATACCAAACAAATAATGGGGCAAGGGTGTAGCTAGGTTAAGTGCCCTTGCAGTTATGGTAGAGGGAGGGAGAGCGCTGCTTGATTTCTACTTTATATATCATCTGATGGTCACAACAAAAGAGGAGAATCCGATACTGGAAAGGAAAATAATGGAGTGGGGGCATTAGAAGGGGGGGGGTAAAACGAATGGGCTTCTGAATCCACCTGGGTCACACTCCAGGGCAGGACTGGGAGAGGACCAAGGTCTTGGAGCATAAGGGGTTCAGCCAACTAATGCAGAACAGTAGCAGAAAGGATACAATTCTGAACTTGATCCTAACCAGTGCAGCAAGTGTCATGGGCATCCAGGTTAAGGCACTGTTAGCCAACAGTGATCATGTCACTGTGGGGTTTAGAGAAGGGTTAAGGGTAACATAAAAAGGCAACAATGTGAGATTTTAGAAGGGTGGATTATGTTGTGCTGAATGAGGTGGTCAAGGAGGAGGTAGGAACCTAGAAGTGATTGGGGGAGTAAACAAGCTAGGGGGATGGGTTAGGGATGGAGTACACAGGGCTATAAGCAAGAGTGAAAGAAATAGGCAAAACGTAAAAAGAGAAGAAGGCCAAATTTCCTACTCAGGAATGAGAGGCTAGCAAATAAGGCTTTTAAAGATAAGGCCTATCAGAGGTGCAAAGGAAGGAGGAAATGGAAGAGGCAAAATTTAGGGAAGCTAGGAAATAGTCAGCAAATATTGTAAAGGCATCAAAGGCCATGGTTGAAAAGGAGTTACCAGAATGGATCAATAAGGGAAATAAGGGCTATTTTAGTTAAATAGCAAAAAGAATGAAAGGATGGAGAGAAATGGTTATGCTGAATAAAGATGGGAGGCGGATCACAGAGGACTCTGAAAAGCAGAAGTACTGAATAAATACTTTTCTTAAAGAATGAGTGTGTCACACTGAGTAGGAGGCAGGACAGAAAGGGAAGAGCAGTGGACAGACACCAGGATAGAGAAAGAGGAAGTTTAGGAGGAATTGGCTACTCTTATGGGGGGTGATGCAGAAAGACAAGATGGGCTTCATCCCAGCATCCTCACAAATCTGAACATTGTTTTGGCAGATGCCCAGACAGGGATTACAGCAGACCACTGGCTGGTTGAGAAGTTCCAAAGAAGTAGTGGACAGTACTTGTAGTACCCAGAAAGAAAGAAATGTGGGGAATCAAACCTGTGAATTTAATGACTTTAGTAGGGAAAATCACTGTGAAAATCTGTAGTGAAAATCTGATAGCATTTCTAGATGACAACAATCTCAAGACAGCAGCAAACATGGATTTATGCTCAGTCAAATCTGATCTAGCTTAATGAATGCATTACAGGAAAAACTGAAAGGGATGTAAGAGACTGATATGAAAACCAGAGGGGTTGGAGCAGGACCAAGAAGAATGAACTGAATAGCTTCATGGGTTGAATTGTAGGACACAGAGGTTTGTGATGAGAAGAACAATCCAGAAGGTATAGAAGTGACTATTAGTGCACCACATGAGTCTGTTCTGGGTTCTGTGGCTGTTACTCAGGCAAAGCTGAATGAATAGAGAAAAGTATCAGCCTGATTGCTCATTATACAATGATATGTACAGCAGTGATGGGGGGGAGGCTGAAAAAAATGGGCAAAAATTTGACAGTTAAAGTTCAATGCAAAAAAGTTCAAAGAACATGAACTTCAGTGTGAAGCACCATCTGGGAAGAGTGGAGCTAATGTTAACAGAGCAGAAAAAGGATCGGGTATGTTGATCACACCTTACATTGGAGAACAGACAGTAGAGAAAGAGAGTGTGGCAGTAGCAAACAACATGCTGGGTTTTATTCTCAGGGAGTTAGATTCTAGAAGCAAAGGGGATATGCTTCCACTGGATAACATCTTAGTCAGACCACAACATGAATACTACATGCAGCTCTGGTGACCATATAAGGAAAAGGATGTCAATTTACTGGAAGGAATTCATAGCAAAACTGCCAGAAAGGTGCATTGAATGGAGAAGAAAAAATATGACCAGAGGCTAGAAAAGCTAGATCTCTTCTAACCCAAAGCCAGAAGAGATGGCAAGACATGGCCTGGTTGTACAAGATTGTGACAGATCAGTGTGAGGGGATCATTGGAAACAGGGAGGACAGAGGGGGTAAGAGAGGACAGGCAGCAGAGTGTTGGGGCTAACTAGTCCCTGGATCTCCAAAAGTGTTTTTTTTTCATGGGTAGGATTGTGGACCTAAGAAGTGGAATATCAATGTGGATGGTGCAGAGGGCATCCACACAGGAATGCAAGATGTCATGAACCTGGTAGACTGCTGAGGCATTTAAAGGGCAGATGGATTTATTATCTCCATCTGCCATCAATCAAATGTAATGTAATATTAAAGACTGTCTGCCTATCAGTATGCTGCTTTTTTTTTTTCAGACAGTATATCGTGACATCTGGTGTTTCCTTCATTAGATAACAGAGTGGCAAATCTTCTTCTTCTTCTTCTTTTGGCTTTTCCCAGTCAGGGGTCGCCACAGCGGATCATCTGTCCGCTCATGATTGGTAGTGGAGTTTTACAGTGTCGAGTTGCTAGCCCGGTGCCCAACCTTCGACAGAAGGCACACACACACACACACTCACACCTAGGGCCAATTTAGAGTGTCCAATCCACCTACTGCATGTCTTTGGGATGTTGGAGGAAACTGGAGCACCCAGAGGAAACCCACGCGACCACAGGGAGGACATGCAGACTCCGCACAGAAGGCACCCCAGCAAATATAATGCCTATAATCAGCTTTGTGATGTCAACCAATGCAACTCAGGTTTGACTGTGCACTTTTCAATGGTAACCTTTTGAAATATCAGTACTGAGAATGTTGACTCCCAGAATGTGGAAACCAAATGGTCCAAAATCTGGATTCACATATAGTAAGTCCAAGACTGCCATTTTTCAGTATATTCCTTTTACTCCAAATTATGGTTATTTTGGAGTTGGCATACATAAGTTCAGGGGGTGTGATGGGCTTGCCCTCCACATCAGGAGGTGCAGAGGGGCTTTACCCATGCAGAAACAAGTTTAAATAAGTCAAGTGGTGTTTGATATTCACTCTTCAGCATTTTTTGCCTTTTTTCTCCATATCAGGCATTGGCATTGCTTGGAAGAGTGTTTCTGGGAGTGTAGCAATAGGGAGGCATTTTTAAGATAGTGTTGCATGTCTGGAGATAGGCTTTAACAAGCAGGACTTTATTTTCAGTGTTTACATTATGTTAGTGGAAGAGTAGTTTACAGCACAACTGAGCAAAATTAAGTGTTCGTGCATCACAACACATATGGCCATATCCTATGGTGTCTCAGCTTCTAAGACCATAAGGCAAACCAGCACACAACCCAGTATTTTGGTCATAAGAGACTCCATTGTGAAACAAACAGATGTCCTACTCATCAGGTAAGTAAGGAGAGAGACATGGTTAGCTGCCTGTCAAGGGCATGGATCTGTCATGTCATGCACAAATTTAGGTCACTGAACCACAAGTACCAGTATGACTCCATCATGGTCCATATGGGCATAAATTAACTTAAACATACCTCCCAGGATGGATAGTATAAGTAAGCATATACCTTCCAGACATGAAGGCACACATGATGGTGCTCCCAAATTATGTGTCCCAGGCTGGTATGAGTTTAGCACTGAGCAACATTTTACCTTCTGCAAGGACGATACTACAATATGACAGAAAATAGGTGAATTTACCAATTGGCTTAGACCATGATGTCATTCGATGAGGGATACAATATGTGTCAGCCTGGAAGGATATAGTTAATGGACCACACTGCTAAAATGTTGTCCATGCCCATATTGTTTTTTTAGGCATTGTCAATCTGATAAACCTACCAACATAAACCAGTCCAGGAAAACCTGAAGATGTTACTACTCTATGTCATGAGTCAAAACAAGAAAGTCAAAAATCACAAAACGACCAGCACTCAGTTGACATGATGTAATTTAATTCAGTAGGACAATCCAAGTAGAAAATGGCAACTTGGTATTGGCATAAGCCTTCTTCAGTGAAAATTGCAAAAACTGCAGTGTTAATAATGTCATAAAAATACATTTAAATACATTTAAATGCCATAAAGGCAAAAGTCCCTCCCAAAAAAATGTAGCACAGAGCACCTCTGCAGTACAGGACTATAATGCCTTCCACACATTTAGACCAACTACTATACAGGAAGTGGCAAAAGGTGGAGGTATATCAATTTTCATTAAGAGCAAACACATCTCAAGACTGGTCAAACAGTATAACTCACCTGAACTTCCCTGTATCCAAATTACCTTGGACAAAGTCTCATGCATATCCTTGCAAGCTATAAGTACCCCTCTATGACCCAGCAAAACCATACATAATACATATGTAAATGCACTGGAGACACACATCATTCAACCTAGCATCATACTCATATGTGGTTTTAATTACCCCATATAAACTGAGAATCATCCATGACCCCTAACATGCAGGCCCAGAGATTCCTGGACTTTATAAATACAAACACCTTGAGCCATTTAGTCTGTACACCCACTACGAGAGCAAATATTCTTGACCTGCTCCTTGTGAACATGGTGGAATGTTGCATCCTTCCTAGTGTAATGTCATTGCTGGTCAACTCAGGCTATAAAGCTGTCTTCCTTGAAGTAAAGGTATAACAAGGGACAATGGTTACCCCTAGAACTTTTAGGAATTATTCTAGGAAAAATGTCCTACTACTATATGACATCCTGGCAAAATTTCAAGCACACCCCCCAAACCCTGAGAACACTGCTGCCTATGCAGAATTATTCACTGAAACCCTGTTTAATCATATTAACAGCTGCATAGAGACAGCTGTACCTACCCAGATTAAGCACAGGATCAGCTCATATAAAAACAAGCTGCCTTGGTGGAATCCCAGCATTAATAGGTTGTATAACAAAAGGAAGAAGTTCATGGCAAAAATGAGAAGATACAGTTCTCAGCAAGGCAAAAAAAAAAACATCATCAACCTAAACAGGCAACTCATGGGGCTAATCAAGTCTGCCAAGTCCAGATTGTAATAAAACTAGCCTCCCAGGCCAAGGCCAATCACAAAGCTTTCTTCAGCTATATCCAAAACCTCAAAGCCAATACACAGCAATGCACCAATTAATTGGAGATGATGCCACCTACATGGAACCAGAAGATATAGCAAACTGCTAAGGCCAACAAATTTAGCTCCAATTGTACCTTTCTAACTGCCAGATGTCCCTCAAGAAATACTCACATCAATACCCCCAACTATTACTAGAGAGCAGGTATTCAAGGCCCTCTCCAAGGCTAAGTACACTGCATCAATGGGTCCTGATAATATCTCAGAATACCTCCTTAATAGCATGAAACTTGAAGTATTGGGCCAACTACAATCACTACTTATCCGCAGTGTCCAAATATGCTTCATGCCAAATTAATGAAGAGCTGCAACAGTTATCTTGCTACATAAGGGTGGGCCATCCATGGGCCCATGGAATTATTGACCTATTAGTCTGAACAGCCTGATACACAAATCTGTGGAGAAAATAATTATGGATATGCTAAATGACAATATAGGGAACCTACAAACACTGGACCAAAATCAATTCAGGTTTATCAAGAGCAGGTCTTGCCTACTCAACCTGGTGAACTTCTTTCGATATGGCCATCAAAGCAATGGATGAGGACACTATGGTGCATACTACCTACCTCAACCCAGCCAAGGCATTTGACACAATACCCTACTCAGGCATTGTAAAAAAAAACTCACTAAACTGGGAATAAACCACTACATCACTCACTGGCGTACAGATAGGACCCAAGAAGTTAAAAAAAGTTAACGATAGCAGTTTCCTCCGGAGATTTAAGGTCGCAAGTTGAGGGGGTGGAGTGGAGGTTTGGCCAGGGTGGAGCAGTTTGTTTATGCCTGCCCAAAATTTTTGACGCTTGTTCTGGTGTTTTTGCTGAAGGTGTTGATAGAAGTTTTTTTTTTGTCTAACAATGTGGCTTTCTTGGTATCATTTCTTAGTTGTCTGAATTTAATATGGTCAAGTGGGTCTTTGGAGGTGCGCCAATTGTCCCATGCTTTTCTTGCTATGATTTTGCTTTTGGTTACTTTAGAGAGCCAGGGGGCAGTCTTGGTTTTGGCTAAAGGGTGCGGATAGGAGCGTGCAAATCTAGAATGGAGAGGAATTTAGAATTAATATAGTCTACAGCATCATCTAGTGGAAGTTCTTTAAGTATGGCCTAATTGCATGCTCCGAGTTTGTTCTGAAAGTCAGTGGAGTTAAAGTTCTTGTCGTTTCTGATAGATTTATAAAGAACTTGGTGGTGGTGATTATCTACTTTATGCTTAATGATGTAAGTGAGTAGGTGGTCACTTTTGTATCTTCTGGGAGGGTACCCGTGTTATACAGGTCTGGGTGATTGTTGATAAGAATCCAGTCCAGGATACTGCCTTTGTAGTTGGACTTATTTATTCTGGTGGGTGAGTATACAAGTTGGGTGTAGCCATGAAGGTTTATATGGTTGGTAGGAGATTCAGAGGAACAATTGTTCCAGTCAATATTAATGTCACCTAACACCATAGTTTCCTGGGGATATGTGTTGGAAAGTCATTGGAGGAAGTCTTCTAGGGTATTTGCATTGTTGCCTGGGGGATGAAAATACACCCCTGGGATCACTTCATTGGCTCTGCTTGACAGAGGATCAGTTAATTAATCAATGGGGTGGCGAAAGCCGACACACTCTGGCTAGGCTTATAAATGACCTTGGGCAGAGAGCCTAGTACCTACCTATGAACCTATGAACCTATAATAGGGGTGTCTACCTGCACAAAAAGGCTGGTTGCAAGTAGAGTGGCTCAAGGCTCAGTGTTGGGGCTGCTCCTGTTTGGCATCTACTTCTTTGAGGTTGAGGCTAACATCAAGGACTTCTGACTGACCAAGTTTACAGATAATTACAAATTAGGTGCAGTCAATGAATCTCACCTAAAGCACAAATATCTTCCAATAAAGCCTGACACATTCTAATAACAGGTGCCAGAGTCATGGTCTAAAACTCCATGCTAAAAAGTGCATCATATTATCTTAAAGAAAGACGGCCACCATGGCAAACTATTATATTGACAATACACTCCTAAGAGTAGACTCTGTAGTCAGGGATTTGGAAATGCATGTAGAGAGTGATTTGCTATTTGACCATCATGTGTCTAGTGTAGTGAGAAAAAATCATTCTGTGTTGCACAACCTACATGCAGGGTACGGCACTTAGATCCAAAGGTGTCATCTTTCTCTTGCACTCTGTTCTTATAAGGCCAATCAATGAATACAATACCTTCATTGGTATGTACCTGGCCAGGCATATGCAACAACTGAAACAAAATTAATACATGGTGAGGGAAAACAAGTCCAATGTGGACTACCTAAAACCTTGTCCTTATATTAAGTCTCTTGCAGGCTGCTGAGAGGTGACCTATGCCTGGCCTACAAAGCTTCCCCTGATCCAGCCCTAATGAACCTGTTTCACATCCATAAAACAAATAACATCAGGAACACCTGATCTAAGGACCTAAACCTTGTGTGCAACATAAAAAGGACATGACGGAGGGGCACATATGTGTCTCAGAGGCTCCCCCTTCTCTGGAACAGACTTCCCATCTATGTGAAGCAAAGCTCATCCCTGCACTTATTCAAGCAAAAGTTGCCTCAGTGGATGGGAAACCATAAATACACCCCTGCTCTGGCACCTATGTCACTGTCAGAAAGAGTAAGCTTGTAAATGCTTGGCCATCCACACCAAGTGTATATACCCCCACAAAACCCTTGGGTAAAAATAACTATCAAATTTTATTGGGAAACATGGCTAATCTTAAAAATGCCCCCTTGGGTTCATAGCCTAGTAGTCTACTGATACTATGATTCTACATCAGAATCCTCTGTTGACAAACACTCTTTATGCTGAAACTCATGTGGACAGATCTAGCAGAAAACAGAAGAGAACATGAACTAGTACATAGTATACTGTTAACACCAGCAGGAATACTGGAAAATGAGACTAATAAGGTAGCCAGAAGCTGGGCGGCCATGGTGGTGCAGGGGTTAGCATTGCCGCCTCACAGCAAGAGGTTCTCCGGTTCAGTCCTCAGCTGGGGTGCCTTCTGTGTGGAGTCTGCATGTCCTCCGGGTGCTCCAGTTTCCTCCCACATCCCAAAGACATGCTGTAGGTGGATTGGACACTCTAAATTGGCCCTAGGTGTGTGCGTGTGTGCACCTTCTGTGGAAGGTTGGGCGCCGGGCTGGCAACTCAAGACTGTAAAACTCCACTGCCAATCATGAGTGGACAGGTGATCCGCTGTGGTGACCCCTAACCAGGAAAAGCCAAAAGAAGAAGGTAGCCAGAAGCTACTTAATTATTTTTCTGAATATATCAGATTTAGGCCTATCCTCCATTCTCTTCTGTCTTTCCTGTTCAATACATAATATATAATATATAATATGTAATATATAATACATAAAGAGAAGAAATAGATTTCTACTTTGTTGATAAACTTCTACTATATTGTTTTAATGTTTTTCCATGCTGGATATAATATTAGATAAAATTTCACTGCGTTAGACAGACATCTATGATGTTATAATGTTTTTGCATGCTGGGTATAACATTAGATATACTCTTGCTATGTTAGACAGATGTCTATGATGTTATAATGTTTTGAAAGTGTATATATAATTTTAAATAGACTGTCGTTATGTTAGACAGACATCTATGATGTTGTTATAATACTTTTACATGCTCAATATTATTTTTGTACTCTTCATCTGTTAAAATAATTGTCTTCTATTACTTTATTCTCACTTCAATTGGATAAACCTGAAAATGGTCCATTTGGAGCAGTACTCTAACCTGGTCAACAAATGGTAAATATAATTAAAATAAAAATAAATATACAATAGCATAATGTAGGAGGTCTCACCCTAGGAAAAACTGATGTGCAAATAATATTGTAAACAGTATTGTGATATGACATGTTGAATGTCTTATAAATAATGTTAAAAATATTGCTGCTTAGAAAATGTGTTATTAACAAGATGCCTTTGTTAATTAGGTAGGCCCACAATGCAACGGCAAGTATGACCCAGCAGCAATATCTGGTTAAGTGATTTACTGATGGTCACACAGAAGGCAAATAAGGAGCGAGAGAATCAAACCCAGTACCATAGGAGCAAGAGCTTACACCCTTAACCCACTACACCAACTACCACACAATGTGATTTTTTCTAACATAAAGACAAGTGTGTCTCTGTATTAGGTAGAGAGGTTCATTTAACAGTGCTGCTAACAAGCAATTACTTGATTAGTTTAGTGTATAAAAATGGAGGCTATGACCCTGGAGATTGTAGGAGATTGGCATAAGAGTTAACTTTACAGGCACAAGGTGCAGGGTTTACTTCTCACATGGGCTAATTAGCTAGGCTTAAAATAGCCCAAAAGGACAGCTATCCTAATAGAGGCTGACCTATCACTGTAAGAGTTTTGTGCTTCGGAAAGTATTTGTGGGAAGTATGCTGTGGAATAGACAACGTAAAGCATCACACAAAATATTGAGATATTCAGCCAGGTGGTAGCTACCTAAATTTATTTTGGGACTAAACCTAAACTGGCACAAGATACTGGATGGTCTGTGTCTTATTTTTGTTTCATGTCCTGAAGAAGAGTTTGCACCACTGAACTGTTAGGTATGTTGATTCAATTTTATTGGCAAAGTACCATTACTGCCTTGCTCTGATACCAAACACACATACATACACACACACACACACACACACACACACACACACACACACACACACACACACACACACACACACACACACACCAGACATCTGAACCTCTCAGCACAAGAAATCTGGACATAGCCAGAAATAATGAGGGGACAAAGGCTCAGAAATAGGGGCAGATTTTAAATATTGCTCCTATAACTTAGAAAGTTGATAGAATGACATATTTTTCATTATTATGTATTATTGAAGGATATAAAGCCTGAAACTCAAATGACTGTCATTATTTAGTATTGTTTAATGATGTCTATCCTCAGTGATTTGCCAGAAAATCACAAATTTTATGAGGAGCAGACCAAAAATAAGAGGCAGAAATCTGGACAGTTGAGAGATACGAGACACACACTCTCTTGAATTTGCACAAGTGTATTCAGGTCAAACAGGACACTTCATCTTATCTCTCTGCAAAGGGAGCTTTACTTTTCTCCAGAAAAACATAATTTAATGCAAGCATTAAAGCAAAAGAATGACTCTATTTTCAGTATGTAATCATTCTGCTAAAATCATCTGCTCTATAATGAGACAACCAATAAGAAAGCATAATTTCTGAACATTTCAATGAATTAAACATGAAAAATGAAAAAGTTAGTTACCAGAATTAGAATATACTAATTACAAATACAGCTGCTGAAATTCTGACTGCTGTATCAATACTTACTGGGCATGTTAGTATGAAATCTGCACTGCAAGCTTTCTTGTTACTCAAGCAGATCTGCCTTTCAGGTACAGTAAACTAAGTGCATATTTTATTTGAATCAGCACATTTTACAGCAGAATGTGGGCTGGCTGTAGTATGTTAATAATCTCAGTATTGTGTAGGTCATTGATTGTACAAATGTAATGTGACTCCTTTCTACTGTCCTATACAATATCTCACTGATGAATCTCCTTAATAATAAACATAAAATTTGCTTTAACAAGAGCAAGAGTGAATGGCAGTGGCAGATGCCCTAGGAAAATCTCCGAATACCACTCCAGCTACATCATCTACACTTATGCTCATTTGGACATCAACCAGAAGGCAGAAAACTGCTAATGTTATACTAAATCCAGTCTGAAAGCATTCTCTGCATGCAACAGTAACAGTATGTTCTACCAGTAGCCATGTATGAGTCTTTCTAGAACTTTCTGAAGGATCTGAATTCATGACACTGCTTGCAAAAGTCAGCTGAGTACAGATATACATCTTTCACTGCTAATTGAAAGAGGCAGGGATCAAAGATAATTACCTTTAAAAATGATAATTACCATAAAAAATGATTGTATGATAGGTATTACAGTTGCATCATTTTTGCAGATTTAAAGCATAAATCATCTTCCCCTGTGTCTGGTATCTTGAGCAGGTTTACCTATATCACTGTGGACACTTTTTTAATTCAAATGTGCAAAACTGAATCCGATGACTCACTGTTAATCAAGTCATGGGAGATAGAGTTGCAAATTAAGTTCTGTGGTTTAAATTTTAATTGAAATGTACCTGTTCTTTAGTTGCAGGGGTTTAAGCCCCCTGCAACTCCTTACGTCCACACCCACTTACTTAGAAAATTCATTCCAAGGTTGCACAACTCCAGGAGAGATAGAGAAATCTAACCAGGGTGAAAAAAAAATCACAGTCATAATTACGTTTTCACAGTACTGCTGATAAATGTAAAACCATTCCAAGACACGTGCATTATAGGAGTTGCAAACAGGGTGATTACATTCCTGAATTTACCCTTCACTTCCTTCCCATCAGGAAATGCTAATGTAATATTTTTGCCCTTTTAACTAATACCCCATTAGTTGCTTTTTTCCCTACAAACACACTTGATTTGCTATGAACCCAAGTGTGCTGCTGTTCTCAGGGATGGCCTTCGGTCAACTGGTGCCCTAGGCCACCTAGTTGGTTTATGCCTAAGGCCAACTATGGCTGTTCTATATCTGCTCATCTGTATGTGTAGATGGAGGAGAAGGTGGTCAGATATTCAGTTGATGATAACCTGCCTAATAATATTAATTTCACCAAAATTCACAGTATTTAAACAGAAGTCACTGTAGGATGAGTATCCTTTTTCCAAGGTACAGAAACCCCACATTTGATTATATTAAGTAGGGGGTACAAGGCATTTTTGCTTGCATGGGGCTGGAAAGGGGGTTCCCATGAAAAAGGAGTTTCAAATTCTGCTCTCAAATTCAGAAATGGAATTCATTTAAAAGGACATTAGTAAACTATGCAGCATCATTCAATGCAGTAATCCATGCCTTATAAAGCCCTGGCTCTAGGCCAAAACTGGCACTGTTTGCAACTGATATCTACTAGTTCTACATGTAGTTAAGCTCCTCTTTAGCTGAATAAATAATTTTGCCAGTAGAATGTCCATCATATTTCAACAGACAGTGGCCTTGAAAGCCTTTAAGTACTAAAATAAGGTTGCTTTTTTGTTCTTCTAGATTTCAGTGAATAAAAACTAGAACTTCACATTTCCTTTCATAAAACATAAAACAGACATTCATAAAATTTGAGATAATCTCCTTTGTTTATTTTTCAATGAACATTTAAGTTTATTTTTATAAGGATCCTACATAAGAGTATTGTATTTACCTTTGCTTGCATGCAAGAAGGAGATGAAACAGTATAAATCAAAGCTAAAAGTTAACAGTGTCACTGGTTACCTGCAACGCACTTGTAAGCTAATTTGTTAAATAATGCTTCTGTATAAATCAAACAAGTGGTGAGTTGAGTGAGGAATATCTTCATAAAACAGGTAAGCAGCTTCAATAAATCCCAAAACACACGAGATAATACCAACCAGACGAGATAATAAACGGACAGTTTATTATGGAAAAAACGAGGATAAGCGCTTTCACTAGGTAGCTTCTTCAGATCCAAGACAGTTTTACAAAAATCCACATGCTTTAAATACTTAAAAGCCAAACAACTGATTGAGAACAATTATTCAATAATTAATTAAATATTCAATTAGCTATTTTAAAGCTATAGTGGGACTGAGCAGCAAATGCAAAAAATCACAATGCAAACTCTGTAGCGTTAATGTCGGGTTGATATAAAAATAGTATAACTGTCTTAAGTACACCAATTCATGGACATTTTGTATGCATATCTAACAACCAGAATAAAAATAAAAACATAAAAAATAAAAAGCACACACACATATATCATAAAATTCTTGCTATGCTGGATGATAGTTATGCTGTAAAGTAACTAAATATATCCGCAATCTTAATGTGCTAGTTTAATAATAAATATGTATGAAACTATGTGCCTGTATATATTCACATTATGTAAGTACATATATAATAATAATCAATATGCATATGTATATGAATAAAATATGTAATAAATAATGTGAGTATATCTATAAAAATTAATAAGTAAACTAATGAATAGATTTAATTGATGTAAACGTTAATAGATGTATGTTTAAATAAATATAATAAATATATAATAACTATGTGTATATAATAAATATAGATATACATATATGTGTGTAATGTAATACAATAATATAAAATAACATGTGAATATAAAATGGCCAAGTGGATCTGTCATCAAAAATCTGTATGTATCCCTACGTGTAATGCAACTGTGAAAATTCATCATAATAATAAATATAAAAATGTATCCATATTTTTAAAAAGTGTATCTATAATTTAATTAAAAATGGATATGTCTGCGTTTTTTGAGGTGAGGTTTGATGGATGCTCTGTCATTTAGGCCATGACCTTTATCAGCTCTAAGTAAGATAATCCATCTACTTTCTCTATCCTCAGTATGATTAACAATGTCCCCTCCTCTTTGGTTCACAGTAATTTTATCTAAGACCCTAAAAGTAAATGTATGTTCTGAGTTAGTTTGTATGACATGTTTTGCTAATGCATTTTGTATATTAGCCTTTCTTATATTGTAGCAATGTTCTCTAATCCTATCACGTAAAAACCTGTTGGTTTTACCAACATAAAAACAAGAACATAGCTTGCATACTGCCAAATAGATAACATTTGGAGTCATACAATCCGCATCAACTTGAGTGGGAAATTCCCTATATGTATCTGGGTGTATAAAAATTATGTTAGTATCTATCAATGAGCAGAAATTACAATGTCCACACGGTTTAGTATAATATTTTTATGTTTGGAAATAATATTTACCAACAACTAGATGGCGTAGCTATGGGCACTTCATGTGCCAATAGCTACGCCAACATGTTCCTGGCTCATTGGGAAGAACTACTGCTGTTTAATGAACCCTTGTTCAAAACACATGTACAATTTTACAGACGTTTTGTAGACGATGTGTTTATTTTATTTATTATTTTATTTTATGGTGTGTGTTCTTTTTATTTTTTATGTTTTTATTTTTATTCTGGTTGTTAGATATGCATACAAAATGTCCATGAATTGGTGTACTTAAGACAGTTATACTATTTTTATATCAACCCGACATTAACGCTATAGAGTTTGCATTGTGATTTTTTGCATTTGCTGCTCAGTCCCACTATAGCTTTAAAATAGCTAATTGAATATTTAATTAATTATTGAATAATTGTTCTCAATCAGTTGTTTGGCTTTTAAGTATTTAAAGCATGTGGATTTTTGTAAAACTGTCTTGGATCTGAAGAGGCTACACCTAGTGAAAGCGCTTATCCTCGTTTTTTCCATAATAAACTGTCCGTTTATTATCTCGTCTGGTTGGTATTATCTCGTGTGTTTTGGGATTTATTGAAGCTGCTTACCTGTTTTATGAAGATATTCCTCACTCAACTCACCACTTGTCAGTATAAATCAAAGGATTTACCCAACCAATCTTCTTAAGAGTCTCACTGCAAGTACAATACCTATGACACTAATCTTTCATGGTGCTGTCATTTTTAAAGGTAATTATCTTTGGTGCTTGCTTAACCCATTAAGCTGTTTAGCAGTTTAGGTCTTAGTTAGAATTTGACTCCCAGAAAACAAACTTGCTTAAGGATTTCTCATCTACTTTTTGTCAATGACTTAAAATTACATAGTTCATCAGATGAAGAGCTGAAATACAACTGCAAGTGGTTAAAACTTTCTCAGATGATACAAGAATGACATTTGGTCTTGATAAATGTGCAAAAGCAATGTTTAAAGCAGAAAAGTTGTAGTAACAAGAAAAATCAATCTAGGACAGGAATGTGAGATAAAATAATTTGAGCAGGAAGGAGTATATAAATATCTGGGAACTGATGAAGGATTGGCAATACAACATGAACAAATGTGAATAAAACTCAGTAAGGAATACTTCAGAAGACTAAAACTAACATTGAAAACAGCCCTGACATCCAGGAATAAAGTCCAGGCTATAAACCAATTTGTTCTCCCTGTTTTAACTTACAGTTTTGGTGTGATTGACTGGTCTCAAAAGGTATTGGATCGGTTGGACAGAAAAACAAGAAAAATGCTTCACGCTTATCAAAAGATATATAAAAATCAGCGTATACCAGGATTATGTATCCCTCGCTTTGAAGGAGGTATGGGCCTCCTTGAAATTAATTAAATGTGTAGATCTGCAGCTGTGGGATTGCATACATATCTGTTGACCTCATCAGACCCAAACATAGTCAAAGTTTTATAACATGAGGTGTGGAAGTCTAAGATGACCACTGATTAGTTACACAGATGCACTTGGGTGGCAGTCGGGAATGGAAATCAAACCAGAAAAATCAGACAGCAACTGAATGTGCCAAAAAAAATAAAAGAAAGAAAGTAAGGGGAAGAATCAGATGTGGAGGAAACAAAATGAGGAAAATCTATAAATATATCGGCAAGTATAGAGATCTCCTGGAACAACCTCATGTTGATCAGGATATGATGCAGGAATAGTTAGGAAAAGGTAAGCTGAAGCAAAAGGATGAAAGGTTGATAATGGCAGCCCAGGATAGTGGACTACATACACAATGGTTTACAAAATCCATTGAATATATGGGAAAAAACAGACAAATATAGGTCCTGTAAAAAAAAAATTGAAAACAGTTATAAACCTTGTTGCTGAGTGTGATACACTCAGGGCAGAGGGCCTGTACACTGAAAGGCACAAGAATGTGGCGAGATTATTGCAGTGATGATTGTGCAAACATCACAATATACAAGTAGCTGAGAAGCACTGGAAACATGAACCACAAAGCATTATAAAGAATGATAAAGTGTACATCATGTGAGATCGCCCATTACCAGCAACTCAAAAATAGATGCAAAAACACTAGATATAGTAGTCCATGAAAAAAAGACAAAATTACCATTGATCCCTGAACTTGCTACACCTAGCAATTGCAGCGTCACATGTACAGAGAGACATAAAGTCATAAAATATCATGATTTGCAGGCAGAAATGAGATCAATGTGGAAAAAGATACCCAGACAGTTCTGTTAGTAGTAGGAGCAATGGCTCTCATAAAAAAATAATCTAAAGTCATAGTTAGAGGGTCTGTATTATATTCAATATATTATATGCTACTGATACATGTAACGCCATATGAATTGCAGGAGGAGCCAATTCTAGGAAAATTGCAGGTGCTGCGAAGAGCACTTTGGACTAACATAAAAGATTGAAACAATACTAATTTCATGATCTCTAATCATACCCTGACTTAGGAATGAGGTCTATTCCTGTCAAAATATTAAAAACCCAAAAGACTTGGAGAAATTAAACCAAGAACATATGTCATAGAAAAATAAAAATCAGAGAGAAGTTTACCACTGTGCTACAGTCTTTTTGTTTTTTAACCTGGCTATGCAAATGGAGCATCATTTAAAAAATAAACACACCTTAATGTGATATGCCTATTTGCAGCATTTTTGTACTTCCCATAGTTAATTGTAATATGTTATCCAAGTATTAGTGCATCATTTTATTAATTATAATCTAAAATAGCCTTGTAAATTCCAAGAAATAATATATTTTCCACTAAAAGAAAACTCAAATACATTGGAACACAGATGTGATGTAATGCCTTTTATTTATTACCTGATTCAGGCAAGCAGGAGCCCTTTATCAGGCATTATTAAGTTACTATTGTTAGATGCAAGGCTTAAATATCCACTTGCTTAAATATCCATTTGTTTTTGAAAGATTAGCACATCACTTACTTTCTATTGGCTAAAAAAGACACTTGACAAATGCCAGTGTTGGAAAAAAGTGGAGCTCAAACGTTTAGTATGACAACTGCACCTCAGGGATAGACTGTGTGTGTGTGTGTGTGTGTGTGTGTGTGTGTGTGTGTGTGTGTGTGTGTGTGTGTGTGTGTGTGTGTGTGTGTGTGTGTAGGTGTGTGCCTGAGTGAGCCTGAAACTTTAGAAGACTCTAACTTAACATGCAAAAGTCAGTTTTATGGCAGTTCATGACCAGGTCTTCTACAGCTCACACAACCTCAGAGAATGATTCGTAGAAAATCATTGTGACTCTCAATAACATTAGATAAATGCATTTAGAGTATATTTTGAGTAAGGGAAGGGGTTTTCTTTTTTTACAACTCTTTGTCCCTACTGCTTGTCAGCCATTAGCCACTATCTTGGACAGTATTACTCATCACCAGAGAGAGGGTTGAGTGAAATTTGGTTATCATTTAGATAGCCATTAAGGATGGTTTGAGAGTTTTTCTTCTTTAGCATTGTGATCCACACACACCTCTGTCTTGCAGAGCCAGAAGTGAATGTGTAATGAGGGCAAAGGGACTTGTGGAATCATGTGGGACAGATATCTCATGGGAAGGGTAAGGAGAAAGATTACTGATTTACCAGTTCAAAGAGTAGGAGAAGCTGCTTCTTCACATATTCACATATGACTTAGGGTTAGCTGCTAGTGCAATGAAAAAGCTGAATGCTGGATGGTTGGGTGAATCAAGTGGTTGGCAGACGTCAGTCACTAGGATGGTAATGGAGATAAGCAAGTGATAAAATGACCAGTGTAATGGGCAACACAATACATGGATATTATAACTGCTACTGAGGTGGAGAGAAATAAGCAAAATTGATCCCTGATGGATTGATGAGGATAGGAATACATACCACTGACAGGTGGGAGGCTGAGACCTCAGGTCACTAGTAGAGGGGAGGCAATATCCCCAGTCAGAACCAGGTGCGGTATAATGGATAGTCTGCCTCCACAGATCCCACAAGGATGACCTGGCATGGTGGAGATATTCTGTCTAACAACCTGCAGTTGGACAGCTATATTAGCATATGACCAACATAAGAGGGTTGGGAATCCAAATCACCATTGGGATAGAGATGGGTTAGGGTGACTGCTACTAGCTCCAAATGTGCCTGTGTAAGTGTGAGTGATTATATGTGTGTGCACGTATACATATGTGTGTGTGTATTTATGCGAACATGTGCATGTGTGAATCAATGTGTTTATATACCCGATTCTTAGCTGAAAGAGAAGCTGACTGTTGTTGACCAAGAATCTGCTTACTACTTTTTTCAAAGTATTCTGCCAGGATGTGATTAACAGAAAATAAACGTAACAATTTCACACATTCCCTTGCCACATACACATTAGGATACTTTGTTGCATTAAGGTATGTAGTGCTTAGGATAAAGAGGACTTCATGAACTGAGATTTATCATGACACCTCTTAGGCCTGCAAGATCATGAAGTGAGGTGTTTTTATTACTCATTAACTGGTTCATGACTCAGCTCCCAACCTATCATATTAGGAATGAAAGTATGCTGATCCCTGCAAACTATTTTGTGACATGAGCAGGAAAATCTAAAAGTGAAAATAGTCAATGAATCATACGATCGATATAAAAATCAGATGGCTGTACAGGGTTAAGAAAAATACTATATGTCTGTCTTATTATTTTAGACATAACATTGTTCTATTACATTTTTAGTTAAAGTACTATAATCCAGCCTACTGAAAGCTCTGTTTAGTAACACCAGCGCCTGCTACTAATAAATCGGTACTGGTGCAGTTCATACAATCCATGATTCCGCAGGTTTTCCTTAATCCATTTTTCAGGACTTTTGAACAAAAAAGAAAGCTAATTAGGCAATTATATTTGAGAAAAGTGTGGTTATATTGAACAATAATATACTCTTGAGGTGTCTTTTGGTAACATACTGTTTATGTTTTGTAATCAAATAATTTATTAATTTGAATACAATATGGGCAATATAACAATAATCCCAGGAACTTTGTTGATTGTCATGTCTATTTGGTCAATGATAAAGTTGTGCAGTTCTACTTGATCAATATGATAAAAAGAAATAAGATTACAATAGAGATTTCACGTCTTTCTCACATTTTAATAAAAGTGTGAATGCCATAGCATATTCTTGTCCCAAAAATATGTTATATTTTAAAAGGCATCAAGACATAAATGCAAGGCATGTCTGTTACTGTATTTATTAGACAGCTACTATTTTAGGTCATTTTGACCTTTCTGTTCTCTTTCATACCTACACCATATATCCAATACTTGCTTATTTAGGGTATGGCAGCAAATTATTCTAATACTAATGTTGCTGAAAATGGATAAAAGAAAAGCTTCAAACATCAAATTTCAGAGACCTATGTCTCTTTACCCAATGCCATGTAAATATAAGATTCCCTTGTTCACATAACACTCCTAACAGTCTGCTGCCAAAACTACCACTGCTGTAAGTCATAGTAACAATCATCTGATCTACATTTCAGCCAACACAATTCTGCTCTTCCATGTTGTGAACCACAACTTTACCTGTTTCCTTAATAGGAGAGCAGAGGAAAACATTTTGAACAGATATGTTATAATCTCCCTTAAGCTTTTTAGATCATTTTATCATCAAGGCACCTGTCATCTCAAATTTTTTCATATTAAAGTTCTGTATTTCCTGCATATTCTGCATCATAAACAGATGTTACAGTCTCACCTTAGACAAGCATTTAACCATAAGGAGAACGTACAAGCAAAATGATCTGCCTCTTGAAAATCAACTGCTCTTTGTAATACTGAAGCCCATTTATAGTTTCATGGGTTCATATGTGTTTACTAGGCTAACGACCATAAGGGCCTTTCTAAGCCTAGCCATGCATCCCAAATCTCGGACAAGTTCTGATACCCTTGATAAGTGTAAGCATTGGCTTGAGAGATGAACCATTAAGCAGATTAATATGAAGAATGAACATACAGCTTGCAAATAGCAAGCTGTATGAGGACAAAATAATACTTTAGCTACACTTTTGGGGGGAAAATTAGGGTTATAAGCTGAGTTCCAATTAGTGGAAACAGTTTTTCAGTTTTTAAGACCACCATAGTAGAAAAAGTTACATGGTCTTTTATAACCAGCTTCTAAGGCATATGTGCACTTAATAAAATAAGGAATCTATCCATATCAGCATTAATTCCACATACTATATGAATAACATGGCAAATATTTAGCTAAAATGATGAAAGGGAATGGTATATTCATATACAAGTGCATTTTATATGAAATCAGTTATCTTTATTATATGGGGATATAGCTTTAAGCATGCCAACACACAACTACAGGAAGTGGCATGTCACATGATACACTTTCTAGAAGCAGTCTGGCTAAACATTCATGAAGGCTGATAACTTATCTGAAGTGCCCGTGCTGTTTGCGGAGTATAACAAATATCCAGATTCATACAGTGCTCAAAGTGAAGAAAATATTTTAGCAAGGAAATAAATATATTTTTCTTCATGATTCTGTATGTTTAGAAATATGGAAGTATAAGTTGCAATTAGAAAAAAATGGTTCCTCACTGCAAGGCAATTGAAAACCTAACTGGAAGTTTGTGATCCAGCAATTCAATTTATTTCTCAGTGCAAGAAGAATAGACAAGAGGAGTGAAAGGGTAGAGTATGCCACATTGTAGATGCTGCAGGGGAAAGAAATCCAGATGTTGTTTAATACTTTTACTTTTCTAGAAAAAGAGAAAAACAAAATAACAACAATTGGAAAAAAGTCCAAGAATTACTGTCAGCTTACAAAGAGCTTGCCATTTGTTTACCACTTTTTGTTTATAAGGACATACATTTCTACAGTAACTATACATGCTTGTGTTATTGAGAAAAATAACTGAAACACAGACTGTGAATCTGCTGGTATATTGTATGATTCAGTAATAAAAGATTAAATAGTTCACGATATAAGAAATGATGAAACAAGTGAAACATATTATGGAAGCAGAACCTAAGAAACAGAGTGTTCCAATAAGTAAACTGATAAAAGTGAGAATGCACAGGAACAGTAACGGAAATGACAAAGAAAGATGTAGAATGCAAATGATGTATCATTCAGTTAAATTTTAAGACTCGTGCACTAGGTGTGGCACAACAAGAAGAAGCATTATCAGGTCTATATTAGCAGAATGAAAACCCAACTGAGCGAAACCCAGTTGAGCGACACATAAAGAGCAAAAACTGCTAATATCGCAAGAATAAACAGAGATTGCCATAGGGAATTTGTCCCTTTACTTCAATGTAGTGCAATCTCGGAGTTGGTATATTTAAGTAGGGGAGGTGTGGGGGGTGCCCCCCCTTCATAAAACAGTCAGCGAGAGTTTACCTGTTTTACTTGTTAAGTTTCATGGGTTCAAAATTAGCAGTTTTCACTCTTTATGTGTCGCTCAACTTCATTTCGTTCAGTCGGGTTTTCATTCTGGAAATATAGACCCGCATTATCATGGGTATATCAGTTTTGTGGAAGCTGTACTAGAAATAACCATTTTGCAAGAATGTTTAAAAGGAAAGACAACTGTGCTCAAAAGAATGTGCATACTGTTGAACAGAAAAACAAAAATGAACTGTCTGTTGGTTCATAGGTTCATAGGTTCATAGGCAGGCACTAGGCTATCAGCCCAAGGGCCTATGCAAGCCCAGCCAACAAGGTTCCCTGGCTTATGCCACCCAAGAAAGTTATTTTCATGTACCACTGTCAAGCAGAGACACAGAAGTGATCCCCGGGGTGTATTTCCCATTTCCCATCCACTCATCGAGATTTTTCTTGAAGAGTGCTAATGAAGAACTTTGTTTGACATAGATGGGTAGCCTGTTCCAGAGTATGGGAAGTCTCTGGGACAGGAAGCTATCCCTCCAGCAAGTCCTGTTTATTGTGGTGACAAGGTTTAGGTCCCTAGAGCATGTAGCTTGGAGGGATTGGGATTTCTTTAGGTGTAGCATGTCCAACAACTCTTGGTTTGACATAGCTGTATATGTTAGGCAGAGATCACCTCGGAGTAGGCGATATGCTACGGAATAAAGCTGGAATTTTTTGAGGCGGTCAGTGTAGGGCATTTGTTTGAGGCCAGTAATCCTCCTTGTGAAGTACTTCTGTGGCCTTTCCAGCTGCTGCAGATGTCTTGTGAGGTACATTCCAAAAGGGGCGTTGTACTCTATAATGGGTCTAATGAGTGTCGAGTAGAGGGGAACAATGACCTTTTTTTTCCTGGATGAGAACCCTTTTATGATGAGGTGTGCCACATAGAAGGACTTCTTGACTACTGTAGTGATGTGACTATCAAAGTAGAGACTACTGTCCACCTGGGTCCCAAGGCCTCATTCGGTGTTAAGTAGATTGCTGCATATGTGGTAGTTCATGGGTGCAGAGTTTTTACCAAAGGGGATGACACTGCACTTTTTGGCACTGAGCTTGAGACCATGGCTCTGACACCAGGCATCTGTCTCAGCGAGGCCCTTCTGTAGGATGTCCACATCATTTGGGGACTTGACTATGGCTCCTAGTTTGCAGTCATCTGCGAACTTTGTTAGCCAGAGGCATCTAAATCTAGTTTGGTACTCTTACAATGAAAAGAAATGATACAATAAAGTAAAAATAGTTCTACTATGAAACACCAACTTCCTTAAAAGGACAAAAATGCCCAAAATACAGAGAGGCAAAAAAAAAAAAATCAGTTTTAATTGTGTTTTGTTTTGTTTTGGTTTTTTTGCACCAACTCCACGGTCTTACCAACTTGAAGAAAGATGTAATCTCCCAAAACAAGTGAATCATTTTTAGCTGACACTCAGAAGCCACACCAGCAATGCTTTCCTGTGGGAAACAGTGTTCAGCATTATGTGTTTTATCTTTTTTTTTATATGCTGCTCACACTCGTGCAATTTTACCTTGAGCATCTATAGCGAAGCCAGCCAAAATGCATTAAAGAAATTAAAACTAGAGTGGCAGTCAGATTGTTCACAAGAATTGCTGAGAACTGATAAATGAAATCTTGATTTTAAACTAGATTTAGATGCAGTCTATGATATGTGTGAGAACAGGCTTTCTTTCACTTACTTGGCAATGAGCTGTTCATTGCTCATCTGCCTACCGCTGAATGCTAGTCTTGTGTTTTCCAGTGTCAGGTATTCAAATACCCAGAGCTTTCCCAGAGCTTGAGCAACCTCAGGGGCAGTATATTTATAAAACAGTGCAAGCTGATGGGCTTACTAACCCATGTTGGGGAGGATACGGGGCTTGCCCTTTCTAGAAAAAATACCTTTTTTACAATCTGATTCCAGTTTTGAGTATACCATTACTCAAGCAATCAGCAGAGAGTTCATAAAACTCAAGCTGTTGATGTTTACATTAATAAAAGTAGATGTGTGCAGGCACCTTGGAAGGACTGGGGCTAATAGCATACAAAAGAAAACATTGTATACATAGTTAACATATTAAAGGCCACAAGGAAAGCTATTGTGTCAAAAACTGCTGACATGCAAATGTGAATATAAGATGTATAAGGTCCATTTTCAAATCACTGCACTAAAGGATGCCAATTCTATTAGTACACTGGGTCATTTAGCTTGTGAGAAGCTACAAATTGAATAATGAATTCACAGTGTGAAAGCAAAGAGGGCATGTGTTTAGCAGGAGTTTTACACTTGCAACAGACATCTTGAATACTGTACAGAATCATAGTAATGATATCGCAAATCAGTAAGCTATGTGACGGGTGCAATAACTGCGTAATGTAATGCTATAGTATGCTTATTTACTCACAGGCTTAGGAAATATACCTTAAGAATATGACATAGAAATAAACATTGATTCTATGGCAGTGATGCAGTTCCAAGGAAGGTAGCAGTAGCTCTTTGAAGTAGAAATGGGCAGGAAATGAAGTGAATGAACAGTTTAATCCACATTATAAATACTCACAAACTTCTATCTAATACATAACCATTAATACATTAATGGACATGCTCCACCTCAGGAAATCCAAATCCCTTAAAGCTACACGCTCCAGGGACTTAAACCTCAGCACAGAAATAAATAGGACATGCTGGAGGGACAGATTCATATCCCAGAGGCTCCCCTCACTCTGGAACAAAATCCCAATCCATGTTAGGCAGAGCCCCTCACTGACCCTCTTCAAAAGAAATCTTGACAAGTGGATGGGAGATTGTAGGTTTACCCCTGGGATCTCTTCTGTGTCCCTACTAGACAGAGGCACAGTAAACTAACCTCAAAAGGGCTATCTTCTGTGACCTACTATACAGAGGCACAGTCAACTAATCTAAAAGGGTGGCGAAAGTCAAACACACTCTGGCTAGGCTTATAAATGCCCTAGGGCAGATAGCATTAGTATCAACCTATGAACCTATGAACCTATGGATTTCAGCCTTTTCATAGCACCATCACTGTCCTAATGTCATTTGCAGACACAGTAAACAACCACAGAAATAATGGATAATTTTATCTGCAATCTTTCAGGACCTCTCTAAGGCATTTGACACAAGAATCTCATTAGTGTTCATTCCAATCTAAATCTCAGTGAACCTACTATTGCTTGGTTCCAAATCTGTCTAATCAGGTCGACAGCAAGCAGTTCAATGGCAGAAAGACTACTTCCAGTTACTCTACATGTTCCCCAAGGCTCCATCCTTGGACCCTTACTGTTCTCTATTTTTACTAACGACCTTCATACCTCTACACTACATGCTACCGTCATCCAATATGCAGATGACTCCACATTAGTATGTGGTGCTTCTTCCCTTCAAAAACTTAATTCACTAACACAAGCCTCCTATCTCTGTGTTGAATCTTGGCTCTCTGACTCCCAACATATTCTGAACCATAATAAAATTAAACTGCTCCTCTTCCACCCAACTAGACACACACCACCAACTCCTCCATTAAACCTCACATCCAAAGGTAACACCATTATCTCTCCTGTCACGCACACTAAACTACTTGGGGTTGAAATCAACTGTAATATGAAATTTGATGTTCACATCTCCCAAACCATAAAGAAGGTCCACAAAAAAATGGGTATCTTATACAGAAATAAGCAATTTCTTACAAGAATAACTAAAAAAAAAACAATAGCATGCACACACCTCCTCTCAGCACTTATCTATGCTTCCCCAGTTCTCACTAATCTAAGAGAAACAGACATTGTAAAATGTGATTCATGTTACAATAAGATTGCTAGGTTAGCTACAGACTCTCCTCATAGGTCTCACCTCTGCACAGCCCTAAAGCAACTGAAATGGTTAGAATTACCACATCTCATCCTCTATAACCAACTTATTCAAGCCAATAACATTTTATATTATCCTGAAAAAACCTGCTCTAAAATCTACTTCATCCCAATACCACTAACCGAGTATTACGCACCAATAACAAACTCCTCCTGGGCGTAACTAAAGCCAATAAGGTTTACTGAATCCCTCTACTCATATTTTATAACTAAAAGATGGAATTCCTTACACACCAACTTAACAGCTACAACCTCAATTACACAATTCTAAAAAACATTAAAAGCTCACCTGGCTGATACATGGCTCTGCTCTTGTGCCACTCCTGGCTAGTACCAACCCACAATACAGCACCGTTCTCCTCTCTACTGTCAACTTAGTTTCACACGTACTAACCAGTGCAAGACCTCTTGTCTATTTTTCTGAATGTCCTATATCTCTCCGACTTATGATATGTATGACTGACTATTCTTGTCACACTTCCAGTATCGACACCCTCCCTCACTTGTAAAACTGAATATAATAGTTTCCATGAATGATATTTGTATCTTATTGTAACCCTTAATGTATCATGATAAAAAGCAATGTCTTTTGGCTTTTCTCAGTTAGGGGTTGCCACAGTGAATCACCGGTCCACAAATTGATTGGCAGTGGAATTTTTATATTGTTGAGTTGCCAGCCCGGCACCTAACCTTTGCTGAAGGCACACACACACGCACCTACCTGCATGTCTTTAAAACTCACTCAACTGCAGGGAGGACATGCAGACTCTGCACAGAAGGTGCTCCAGGCAAGAATCAAACCAGAGGACCTCTTGCTGCGAGGCAACAAAGCTAACTGCTGCACCACCACAGCCAATCCTTTCATGATACTTTCCCTAAATTGTAAAATGATATATATTAACTTCTGTGTATGAATTTCATGTATCCTTCATTTATTGTAATAACTAGTGTTCATAAACATGGAACTTTTCTCCCCGGGCCTCCACTGAGAAAGGACTTGTGTCCAGTTAGACTTTCCCTGTAACCAAATGTAAAATAAATAAAATAAAATAAATAAATTAATTGTGAATGAATATTATAGTTACCATTCCAGATTAAGACGAGTAATATTTGTGATTAAAAAAGAGCGTTTACACTTGAATATCTGAACTATACCAAATAATAAGCTTTTTTCAGTACTGCATGCAGACAAGGGTTTCTAGCAGAGAAGTCTTAACAAAGAAAGCTCTACGTTTTGCACAAGTAATACAACATCAGGAAGGTACAGATTCCTTGTACTTCTGTTTGGTATTTCATCATAGACAGCTCCAAAATGGTTTTGCAGAGGTAACTGAGAACTAAAAAGTATTGTAAACATAACTGATGATCTGTCAGTGTGGGAACAAACACAAGAAAAACACGATGAAAAAAAATGCAGCTATCAAAAAGGTTAAAAAAGCCTAATGTCATGATAAGTAAGAGCAAACATAAAAGAAGAGTGACATAGGAAGCTAGCCAGTCATGAGACCATATGGGTCATGCCAGTGTCTGACATTGACAATGTACCTCCCGCATCTAAATGGACAAAGCAAGATAGACCAGGAATGAATTTATAGATTTGTATCTAATTATCAAGGTTTGTCTTGAAGGATATGAGGGTGTTGCTCTGTTTTATATGCAAGGAATTTCTATTCCAGAGGTGGGAGTAAATGCTGTGTAATATACCTGATACTCTAGTGTGCTTTATTTAGTGTTGGTGGAGTTTCAGATCATTAGTTCTAGCATTTGTGGAGCTATTTGTCTTTCAGATATGCAAGAGATCAAGGAGGGTGGAATCCTAGATGGCACGAAATGGAAGATAGACATCATCCCATGGGAGTGAATAAGAGAGTAGAAGTACAAGGCTTCAAGTCAATTTTGAACATCAAGGGAATTGAGACCATTAATGTTTTTGTTAGGAACCTGTGGGGTCTTTCTACCTGGGTGACATGTCTGGATAGGTACATCCCAAAGGGGACATTGTGTTCCATAACTGGCCTGATCAGCACTGAGTTCACCACGATGATCATTTCTTTACATCTGTATGACATACCTTGAGAAGTTTGTTGTGTTAGTTACAAGGATTTTTACTCCTGAGGCTATATGGTAGTCAAAGACAAATGACTTGCTAACTGCAGTGCCAAGATACCTATCAATCATATCTGTTTGAAGTGGAATACTGACTGTGTTGTAAGTTATAGATGAGAGCTCTTTTACAAAAGTGACAATATTCCTCTTTTTTTTTTTTTTTTTTTTTTTTGTATTTAATTTTTATCCCATTTTCAATATACAAGTGGTTTGCAAGGATTAATTCTTGTTGTAGGGATCCCATGTCCGGGGTTATCAGACAATGACACCTAGCTTACAATCATTAGCAAGTTAGCCATAGGTTTGGAAGTACAAGAAGTACATATCAAAAAGGAGGAGTCCCAGCACTGACCACTGAGACGCACCACTAGTTACAATGTTTGCTTTCTGAGGTGGTTTCTGCCAGTTTCTCTACATGGGTTTTGTATTTTAACCGGTTAGCTATAAACCTTACCATTTATGGGTCTACATTTAGGTCATTTGGTTTATTTATATTACCAACATGAGGGATGGTGTAGAACACCTTGGCCAGAGCCAGATAGGCGACATGAACTGAGTGGCCACTACATCTGTGTCCTTCTCAAAGAAGTTAAATTAAGTAAACATGATCTCCTTTTCACAACACTAAATTTTTGTGAGTCTATCTGAGTGAGATTTTAAATGTCATAGTTAAGAAAGTCAGATGTCAATCATTTTAACGTTTTGTAGATTACACTACTTTTGCCTGATGTCTCTATAATTCCTGACATCTGTTATGGGGTTCCTTTTATGTAGGGGTATCACAAGAGCAGTTTTCCATACGTCCAGACTTTTGGGACATCCTGTGGCTAAGTTTAAGTTAAACAGGTTCAGGAGGGTCCACTAGAGGATGTTTGGCACTACTTATGAGGCAACTAGGTAGGTTGCCTGGACCCATGGAAGTAGTATTTTTAGTTTTAGAGAGTACATTTACGATATGCTCCTTGAGAATTTTCAGAGGAGGAAGTGACTCAGAGATTTGTGGAGTTCCAATGATTTTTTTCTAGGGTAAAGGTGGTACTAAAGTTGTCTGCATGTATATTAGCTGTGTTTAGGGTCAGAAAGGGTGGTGCCGTTTTGGAGTAGTTCACAACACTGCTGAATGTTAATTGTTAGATTTCTGATGTAATTAAAAATGACCGTTAGTTTTCCTTAGAATTGGATTCTAGTTTCAGTTCATGTTTTCTTTCGATTTTGCCAGTGGCTGCTTTTAGCTCTTTGTTGATCATTTTGATATCATCTTTAATGAAAGATGATCTAGTTTTGTTATTGGACTCAAACATTTTTCGCTTATTATATAAAGTTTATTTATACTGGTGTACCATGATGGGGATTTGCGTTTAAATTTTCCATTATATTTAGTTTACGTAGGGACAGCTTGATCTATATACAGCTGAGGCTTCATGGACTACAGATATTACAAGTACATTTGTAGGCTCATCAAAGAACATGAGTAACTTTACCCATTTTAAATACCTACATTTCAAAGTATTCACTGTAGGGTTGCTTGGATCATTCATTTCTGTTCAGCTTTAACAAGAGAGTAAGAATGTATAGCAGAGGTACGTGTGGGCAATGTTAGCAAGGATGAGATATTGCATGTTCAGCCCCCAAGGAGGCTGCTTTACTGTTTGTTCTAGGCAACAGCCATTTACCAAGTGCAGGTATCTTTGGGCATAACCAACTTTTAAGATACAGGTACACCAGTCTATTGGTTGTTGTGTCTTTCGGCTTTTCCCGGTTAGGGGTCGCCACAGCGGAACTCTGGTCCTCTAATGATTGGCAGTAGATTTTTACGTGCTGGCTTGCCGGACCTAATGCACAACCTTCAATGAAGAAACGCCCATTCACGCATGTTGCCACACAGAAGACACTCTAACTGAGAATCGAACGGGTAACGTCTAACTGTGAGGCGAGAACCCTACCGCAGCACCACCACCACCACAGTATACACCAGTCTATTGGTCAATAGTTAAAATCAGCCATCATGAAAGAATTTTGCAATATGGATAATTTTAAGGACACATTTAGGAATTTCTAGTGGTTGCTTGGTGACATCAAAGGCTAGAAATTGATAATCCTTGTTCACAGTTAGCTGGGGTTCAATGAGGATGGTTTGTGGGTCTCAGGGAATATTCCCCAAAGTGATATGGTTTCTGACAAGTAAGGAAACACCCTAACAGTTTCTTTCTGGCCCAAGTACATTGTAAGCATTAAGCCGGGGTAAGAATTGGGGTGCTAGTTTTCAAAGAAACCACGCTTCATTCACAAAACATACTTAGATTTATTCAGGTTGCAGGACTGCATCAAGAGCAGGCATTTTGTTTTTGAGACTTCTGACATTAAGAAGAAGAGCCATGATATAGTCCAGTTTGAATTTTCTGTGATTTTATTTCCTTTTGGAATGTTTGGTAGGCAGACTCTATCTAGCAAAGAAACTAGGGAGTCAGTAAAGGCTTTGGCTACAACATAAAGCCATGAAACATGAAATGAGAGGTGCAGGCCATCGCTTGGGAAGCAGGTTGACCTGTGTCCCATTTATTTATTTATTTTTATTTTATTTATTTTACATTTGTTAACTGGGTTAGTCTGGCTGAGCTTTTGGCTCATTTTCAGCAGAGACCTGGGGAGAAAAGCTCCTCAGGATTAGAAAACAATTTATTAAATTTTATTAACATAGTAGTAACAATCAGCTATAGGATCTTACAAGCAGAGACCCGGAGAGAAAAAAAGCTCCTCAGGCAATTCAGTTATACAGAGTATTAACAATTGGCAAACAAGTATGTGAGTTGTTACAAACAAGGTTTTAAACAATTAGCAGAAGAAAATGTGACTAGTTACAATATTATTTAAGCTACTTAGAGCAAAATTAGTTAATAGGCAGATGCTTATTTAAGGTGGGTAGGATCTAGTTGTATAGGAGTTTGGAAATAAGAAAGGAAAGTAAGAATGGCTAGTAGGAGATGTAGGGGAGGTAGAGTATAGGAGACAGGTAGGTTGTTTTGAGATTGTAAGAATTAAGAGTTGTTGGAGATAGAGGAAGGGAAGAGGTAGAAGAGGCAGTGGAATAGTGTTAGAGATACATTACGAGTGAGGTGGTGAAATAGGTGAAAGGATGGTAGTTTCAGGGTGGTTGGCTACAGTGGCAAGACCACTTTGTTTTTAGGTATTTCCTTGTGGCTAATTTGGAACTTATGCTATGCTGGAGGGAATTTATTTCCAAGAGGAGTTGGTTCCAGGATGTAGCTGGGTTATAGTTATAGAGAAAGCAGCCTATTTTGGTTTTGGGTTTGTAGATGTCTAATAATTCTTGATTTGAGCTGCATAGCGTCCTAGCAGGGGAATATTTGGATATGATAATGGAGAGACTGGGGCAGAAGGAGGGTAGATAGAGGATAGAGTGGATGATTTGTAGTTGGTATAGTTGGAGCAGCTGAGGGAATTCTAGCCAGTCTAGTTGCTGTAGTGCTAAGCAGTGGTGTGACTTGTAGGTTTGGTTAGCTGCAAATCTGGCAATCTTATTATAGGTAGTTTCAAGCTTGGAAATAAGTGTAGAATTTAGGTTTGTGAATATGTGGCAGCTGTACAGGAGTGTTAGGAGTAATAAAGCCTGGGAGAGAGTTATTCAGGCAGTGTTAGTTAAGTATTTCTTGCTACGGAAAAGGTCTCCAAGTTTCTGATGAGTTTTTTTTACCGAGTTAGTAATATGGAGATCAAACTTAAGCTGATCATCTATTGTAGCACCTAGCAATTTAGTAGTAGATTCAGCTGAGATGATAGTGCTGTTGCAGGATAAGATGGTAAATGTACTTTTGAGTGTGGTGATGTTTTTAGGGAGGAAGAGTAGGAGCTTAGTTTTTTTTGGATTAAGTATTAGTTTGTTTGCCATCACTAAGCCAAGTCTCAATGGTGTGGAAGGATGCCTGGATAGTTGAGTGGCGGTCAGTTGGGTTGTCAGCAATGGTTATAACAGTTGAGTCATCAGCATATTGCACAAGAGATGACTGGGGACAAGAGGAGTAGAGCAAATTGGTGAAAATATTAAAGAGTAGTGGTCAAAGTATGGACCCTTGGGGGACTCCCATTTGTATAGTGAGAGAGGGGAGTATAGTGCAGAGAGCCATTTAACTGATTGCTGGTGGGTAGAGAGATAGGTGGAGAACCAGGAGATAGAAGGGGGAGAGTAATGTAAGTTAGTGAGTTTATCTAGAAGGAGTGGGTGAGAGACAGCGTCAAAGGCTTTAGAATGGTCAAGGAATAGGCATGAGACTATTTTATTGTCATCACGAGCTAGGGAGACTATGTTGGTGAATGATATAAGTGCAGTAGCTGTACTATGTTTGGGACGGAAACCATGCTGTGTGGGTGTGTTTATTCACAAGCAGTCACATACTGCCCCCCCCCCCCCGCAAAAAAAAAATATACAAACTCCTCAAGCAATTGCTGAAGCCAATAATTTTATCTTTGCATTTAAAGGAGAACTCCACCCAAAATTCAAATTTTTTCTTTCCAAAAAGTGATTTTCCTTCCCTGTAATCCAACACTAAACACTTCACGTACAGAAAAAAACATCATTTAATAATTATGTTTGCCTTTCTTTCCTGCATTTGTGACAACTATCATATCACAAATGCTACTAAGAGTGGAAGAGTAATTAAGCTAGGTCACTGATCCCAACTACAGAGCCATTAAAAAACAATACCTCTTAAACAATGACATTTAAATGTGCCTAATCAGTTACAGACTGCCAACATCATGCCTAAGATAAACAATGTAACCTGGGATCTGAACAAAGGCAGTGCATTCAAGCTTACTTTTCAGATGTAAATGTTTGTCCCTTTAATAAAACTTGGTGCCAGAAAGGAAGAAAGCAAATATGTTCATCTAACTCTTCTAACTTTTTATTTGATTTTGCATTTTTTCTTCACTGAAATTTCTGTAAAAGTGCATGTCCTAGTGTTTTGTTAAAGCATTTCTGCATTCTATATATATTGTTTTGTTGAGACAAATCAGTGAGTTAGGGAAAGAATATTAACATCAGAGATTAATTGTAGATATAATATTTAAACTGTGAACGCAACACAGACCATCTCACCCAAGTAACACCTATAAATCACAGGGGGGAAGATTGCTCACAATTGAACACTGAACTGCAACTGTTACTTTGAAAAGAACAATTAACTGAGTTACATTTTCAAATCTGTCACTCAAGCATTCCTTAAAATGCTATAAGAGGAATGGCAGTCACAGTACTGTTGTCACAATACTATTGTAAGCAGTTGAAAGTGAAAACTTCAGTAAATGATCCTCTCATCAGAGGGATTCCTGTCTGTCCCTCTAACATGACATCAGGAAAGCAAAGCCTTTGGCTGTAAAGTGTAGCCTTGGCAGCCGCCTTCAGATTATTTTGGGGGTATAACACATTAGAAAATAATAATAACCATTTACTTTGATACAGGGGCAATAGCTGTTGGCGCTGACATCTTAAGGGCAGGAAAGCCGGATTAAACATACATTTACAGAGGAAAATAAACACACGTGAAGGCAATCAATCTGGTTAAAAACAGAAGAGGGGAACAACCCTCGCTTCCTCCTTTTATTGTAAAGTACATGATCGCATGACCTCTCTTGACCTCTCTACACCAGCGATGTCAGTGTAAGAGCACACATACAATCATTCACTCTCTTTTATTATTATAAGCCAACACCCCCACTTCCTCTTACACTGTATACAAACACATTTTAAGAATATATTTTGGATAACTTTTCTTTGCATTCCAAACATAATACATGAACTTTTCAATTTTCAATTTCGTAGTAGGTTTGGTAAAGATATCTGCAACCATGTCTGTTGCTGGACAATATTCAATGCTTATTTTGTCATCATTAAGTGCTGATCTAACAAAATGATACTTAATGTCAACATGTTTACATCTCTGACGGCTTACTGGATTCTTCGACAAAGCGATTGCTCCTTGATTGTCCTCAAACATTGTTACTGGCACATACTTGCACTCTTCATCCATTCCACTCAACAGCTGCACAAGGTATAAACTCTCCTGTGTTGTTGCTGCCAATGCCATGTACTCTGCCTCACGTGTAGATAAAGCCACAGTTTGTTGTTTCTTTGATTTCCATGAAATAATAGGCCCGTCTCTATTAAGGCTAAAACAATAACCTGTTGTACTATGCCTATCATTTTGATCTGTTGCGCAATTTGCATCACTATATGCTGCAAGCTGAAGTTCATAGGTTCATAGGTTGATACTAGGCTATCTGCCCTAGGGAATTTATAAGCCTAGCCAGAGTGTGTTTGGCTTTCACCACCCATTTAGATTAGTTGACTGTGCCTCTGTATAGTAGGTCACAGAAGATAGCCCTTTTGAGGTTAGTTTACTGTGCCTCTGTCTAGTAGGGACACAGAAGAGATCCCAGGGGTAAACCTACGATCTCCCATCCACTCGTCAAGATTTCTCTTGAAGAGGGTCATTGAGGGACTCTGCCTAACATGGATTGGGATTTTGTTCCAGAATGAGGGGAGCCTCTGGGATATGAATCTGTCCCTCCAGCATGTCCTGTTTATTTCTGTGCTGAGGTTTAAGTCCCTGGAGCGTGTAGCTCTAAGGGATTTGGATTTCCTGAGGTGGAGCATGTCCATTAATTCTGGGTTGGACATGGCTTTATACGTCAGGCACAGATCACCTCTGAGTAGGTGGTAAGCAACTGAGTAGAGTTGAAGTTTCTTTAGCCTAACTGCGTAGGGCATCTGTTTGAGTCCCTTGATCCTCTTGGTGAGGTACTTTTGGGGTCTTTCCAGTTGCTGCAGGTGTCGGGTAAGGTATATCCCAAATGGGGCACTGTATTCAATTATGGGCCTGATGAGTGATGAGGGGCACAATGACCTCTCTTGATCTAGATGTGAACCCTTTTGTGATAAGGTGGGCTATATAGAAGGTCTTTCTAATCACTTTGGCAACGTGATTGTCAAAGGAGAGATTGCTGTCTACTTGGGTCCCCAAATCCCTAATTACTTCTTCCATACTTAATGGATTACCACCTATGTGGTAATTTGTGGGCACTTTGTTTTTCCCAAAGGGGATGACTATGCACTTTTTGGCATTTAGCTTTAGTCCAATGCTCTGGCACCAGTTATCCATCTCTGTGAGACCCTTTTGGAGGATGCTTGTGTCAGTCGGCGAGTCGATCATGGCACCCATTTTGCAGTCATCTGTGAACTTGGTCAGCCATACTCCTCCCATGTTAGCCTGTACCTCAGAGAAATATATACCGAACAAGAGAGGTCCCAGGACTGAGCCTTGTGGGACGCCACTTGTAACTGGTTTAGAGTCTGACATGACACCTGCAATTCTGACCATGTGGGTTCTATCCCTGAGCCAGTTTGCAACCCATCCTGTGACATAGGGGTTGATATGTAAGCTGGTGAGCTTATTTATGATGCCCGAGTGGGGTATTGTGTCGAAGGCTTTTGCGAGGTCCAGGTAGGCTGTGTGGACTACCTTCCCTTCATCTATGGCCTTGGTGACTGTTTCAAAGAATTTGACCAGGTTCAAGAGGCAAGATCCACCCTTAACAAAGCCGAATTGGGTAGGATCCAGTGTTTGGAGGTTCCCAATGTCTTTGTTTATGAGTTTCATGATGATATGCTCCATAGCTTTGCAGACCAGGCTAGTCAGGCTTATAGGGTGATAGTTTCTGGGGTCCGTTGTGGCACCACCTTTTTGGAGTGGGACCACTGTTGCTGTACACCATTCCTTGGGTACATATCCTGTAGTAAGGCTGAGATTGAACAGTGAATTTATGTGAGGGTTCAGTTCTTCTTGGAGTTTGTGTAAGACACAGCCCGGGACACCGTCCGGTCCCATTGATGCTGTGTTTTTTGCTTTGTTGAGGGCAGCTCTCACCTGTGCATCTGTGCGTCAGGGAGGCTACACTCTGTTGGGATAGACATTTGCTCTTTTGGGGGGGAAGCGAATGAGAAGTTTGCACTGAACCTGTCTGCCAGGATGTTGGCAATGTCTGTGGGTTCAGTGTATTTTTTTGTCATTTTGAACTAACTCAGAGCATATCTGGGAGTTGCCACTCAGGTTCCTGACATAACTAAAGAAGGTCTTGTGATTATTATCTTTAGCATCTTGTGCAATTTTTCTTTCGAAGCTGGCCTTAGATGATTTTATAAGGAATCGTAGTTTCTTGCTAGTACTGATCAGAGATGCCTTCCCTTTTTGGGATTTTGCTCTATCATGTAGTAGCTTCCTCCTTCTGTTGTATAGCTTATTTATGGCTGGGGTCCACCAGACAGGTCTCCTGCCTTTGGAGGAATGAGTCTTGATTTTATTTGGGATAGCACGATCCATGCATTCCTGTAGGTGTCCATAGAAAGCGTTTGTAAAGGATTCTGCGGTTTGGGCCGTATTTTCCACTGGCCCAGGGGCTTTGAAGGATTCCACCTCGGTTTTGAGAAGTGTGAAGTTTGCTTTTGAGAAGTTCTTCACCATGGTTTCCTTGGCTGGGGGGGGCAGGATATGAATGTCCAGTGAGATTAATTTATGGTCAGATCTTACCAATGAGGGGTATACCTCTGGTATGGAACATAGAGTCCCCATGTTGGTGATGATCAGGTCCAATATGTTTTCCCCTCTTGTGGGAGTGGTGACCAGTTGTTCCATAGCATTTGAGTTTATAAATTCTAGGAATTTTTGGGCGAGGGTGTTGGGGCTTGAGTAGTGCTCCCAGTCTATGTTTGGGCAGTTGAAGTCACCCAGTATAATGGTGTTTGGAGAGACCTTCTTATTCTCCAGTGTTCCCAGGAAAGCCAAGAGGGGTTCCTGAGTTTGGGAGGGTGGTCTGTAGCAGGCTACAAACTGAAAGGCAGTTTTGCCCACTGTTAGTTGCACATGGATGGTCTCCGATGCTTCATGCAGTGCCACTAATCTGGAGGTGTGGGTATCTTTGATGAATATGGATACTCCCCCTCCTTTTGTGGTTCGGTCTGAGTTTTGGAGCTGAAAAGCATGGTATGAGGTACAACCTGGTAGTGCTGGGGTGCTCCTGGGAGCCTTGAACCAGGTTTCTGTTACTGCATAGATATCGATATTCTCCATACTGAGGAGAGCCTCGAGTGCCTGCATCTTGAGGTTTAGACTTCTGGCGTTGAGCAGCATTACCCTTAGTTTCTTTTTCTTTGTGTTGTCTATGGAGGTGGGTTTGTCTTTTGAGCCTTGCCTAAAAAAGGTACTATGGGGGTGGCAAGAGCTTTAGCCAGTATTCAAAAGCCCAGGGGTGACAGGTGCAAGCCGTCCCTAGCGAAGCAACGTGGCTTGTCGAGCATGTCATCCCAGGCTGACAGACACTGGATCCCCTTTGAATGACACCAATACTTTAGCCAATTGTTAAAATTGATCATTTTGTCTTTATACTGTGGCATCATTCTTGGTGAGGGTAAGATGCTACTCAAGGTCAGGGTCATACTGGCCTGGGCTACATGATCAGAGAGCTCCTCTATGTCTCTTTTTATGTAGTCCAGGGAGGTACGTCTCAGGTCATTCACACCAGCATGGACAATGACGGAGTCATATTTGTACTTGCTTTGGAATGACCTGAGTGCTTGTGTTATGTGGCAGATCCTGGCACCTGACAGGCAGCTTACAGTGACCTTCTCCTTGGCCTGGTGAGTGGGACGTCAGTGTGTCTGACAACAGAGTCACCTATTACAAGTGCATTAGGTGTGTTGTTTAGCCTTAAGGGCTGTAACTGTGTGGCACACTGACTTTGTGAACTATGTGATACGTGGGTATTGTTGTGGGGTAGTGGTTGCTTGGATGTCTGCTTTGGAGGTCTCTGCTGCTTGGGCAGATTTTTATTTAGAGCCTCTGAGTATGTTTTTGTGTGTTTATGTGTTTGGTTTTCTGTTGCGATAGGTCTATGTGAGACTGGATTTGTGGTGTGTGTGGTTACCTTCTCCTCCTGACTGACTGTGCCAGTATTGGGTTGAGAGAGCTCAGCCTCCAGTTTGGCTATATAGTTGCATCTCTCACATATATTTGAGCTTGTTGGGAGGAGGAGAGGGTGGTCTGTGTACATAAGGCAGTTGTAACATTGCCTCAAGATTCCCAGATTCACCAGCTGGACTGGAAAGTAAACCCGAAACTGACTTTTGGACATGCCAGAATAGTATAAGGAACTACTTTTTGACTGATCAAAAAGGACCAATAGGGAGCCAAGTACTTAAATGGAGTATAAGAGGGTGTAGTGCTTTAGTTTATTAGTGCATACTTATAAGATTACTTATACGAGCAACTGCAGGGCTTTAGAATGAAAATAGAGTGCTTACTTTGAGATTTAGAACAGTTCTAAGGGAAAAATTGAAGAGCAGACTTTGTGGAGCCAGGAATAGTTTAAATTTGTTTAAGTGGCGCTGCCTGATGCTGCGCTGTGCGCAAAATCGTGCAAAACCACACAAATGTGGGTTCTAAAGCAGGGAAACTGAAAGAGATAGGAATTGACACAGAGCGGCCAATAAGCTACTAGTTTCAGGGCTGAGACCACTCCTCCAGGGACAGATAGGCTGCTCAAAGCTCCCCACTCTCACTGGTGAACAGAGAAGCTTCCTCCTATCCAAGTAAGGATATAGGCAACACAGGAAACTATACCACAGTTCGGAATTCAGCAAAACCTGAAATCTGGACTAATCTAGTTCAGCAAAGGCGGGAAAAGAGAATATATATATATATATATTTTTTGTTTGTTTGTTTTTTTCAGGAAACAGCAGAAAAACACACAGAAAACACTGTAAATGCTATAAACAGGCTAGCACACTTTAGTGTATAGCCTACAACAGTTATACAATACAAAAATGACTTAAATTGATATAAAACAAGTGCAAAAAACTGTAAAAAGCAGAAGGCAAATGCAATTTAAACTTTTTAAAGCACAGATCAGTTAGACATTCACTTTTTAGGTGGGAAAAGGCAGTTGGAGTAAAGAAACAGAGAAAAAAAAATACTTAAATCTGGAAAAGTCTCTCTTGGGTCTCTCTGTTGCCTGTATCACTCTGCAGGACATCACGAGGAGCTGTGCGGAGTTGTATACTGGTGCAAAACCACGCAAATGCGGGTTTTAAAGCAGGGAATCTGAAAGGGATTAGGAATTGACCCAAAATGGCCAATAAGCAACTAGTTTCAGGGCTGAGACCACTCCTCCAGGGACAGATAGGCTGCTCAAAGCTCCCCACTCTCAATGGTGAACAGAGAAGCTTCCTCCTATCCAAGTAAGGATATGGGCAACACAGGAAACTATACCACAGTCTGGAATTCAGCAAAACCTGAAATCTGGACTAATCTAGTTCAGCAAAGGCGGGAAAAGAGAATTTTTTTTTGTTTGTTTGTTTTTTTCAGGAAACAGCAGAAAAACACACAGAAAACACTGTAAATGCTATAAACAGGCTAGCGCACTTTAGTGTGTAGCCTACAACAGTTATACAATACAAAAATGACTTAAACTGATATAAAACAAGTGCAAACTGTAAAAAGCAGAAGGCAAATGCAATTTAAACTTTTTGAAGCACAGATCAGTTAGAAATTCGCTTTTTAGGTGGGAAAAGGCAGTCGGAGCAAAAAAACTGAGAAAAAATACTTAAATCTGGAAAAGTCTCTCTTGGGTCTCTCAGTTGCCTGTATCACTCTGCAGGACACCACGAGGAGCTGTGCGGAGTTATATACTGGCGCAAAACAGCGCAAATGAGGGTTTTAAAGCAGGGAAACTGAAAGAGATAGGAACTGATCCAAAACGGACAATAAGCTACTAGTTTCAGGGCTGAGACCACTCCTCCAGGGACAGATAGGCTGCTCAAAGCTCCCCACTCTCACTGGTGAACAGAGAAGCTTCCTCCTATCCAAGTAAGGATATGGGCAACACAGGAAACTATACCACAGTCCAGAATTCAGCAAAACCTGAAATCTGAACTAATCTAGTTCAGCAAAGGCGGGAAAAGAGAATTTTTTTTTTTCAGGAAACAGCAGAAAAACACACAGAAAACACTGTAAATGCTATAAACAAGCTAGCACACTTTGGTGTGTAGCCTACAACAGTTATACAATACAAAAATGACTTAAATTGATCTTCACTTTTCTTGTAACACGGCTCCCTGTCCAATGTACGTTTTAAGTACCTTAACACATGTTTGGCTATTGTTAAATGAGATTCACTCGGTTGTGATAAATATTGTGAAAGTTTACTTAGCTAAGATCAGGTCTTGTGCATGTCATAAGATATATCAAACTACCCACAAGATCATTATATTTTTTTGGGTCGGTAGATTCACTGTCACATTCAAAGTTTGTTTTTTTTGCTCAGAAGGGGTACTTATTAGTTTACAATTAGACATGCCAAATTTCTCAAGAATTTTTGTGATGTACCTCTTTTGGTTCATCTTTACTTCACCACTGTCCTGAGTAAAGTCAATGCCTAGAAAATGTCTTAGCTTTCCCAGATCTTTCATTTTAAATTTAGCTTTGAGCATTTCTTTTACACAGTTCAGGGATTCATTGTCACTAGCTGCAATAATGAGATCATCAACCCATATAATTAGGACTGTTTTCCCATTTCCAGCCTGTCTAGTGTACACACAGTGGTCTGCCGAGTTTTGGAAGAAACCATTTTCACCAAGATAATCATGCAACATCCTGTTCCAGTTATGTCCTGATTGTTTTAATCCGTACAATGACTTATTTAGTTTACAAACCAATTTTTCATCGTTATTGGATTTCTTTTCGAAACCTACAGGTTGCTCATTATACACTTCACAGTCAATAGGAGCATGTAAATAGTCTGTTTGTACATCCGTCTGGTGCAATTCCAAATCATACTGAGTTGCCATCTGCATTAGGCTTCTACAGATGTCATACTCGCCGCTGGTGCAAATGTTTCGTTATAATCTATACTAGCGACTTGACTGTAGCCTTTAGCCACATATCTGGCTTTGTAAGTGTCAGTATTATCTGCATTGTCTTTTACCGTGAAAACCCACCTACCCCCCCCCCCCACCCACTGCATTTTTATCTTCTGGCAGTGTGGTGAGTGTGAATGTGTTGTTTTCCTTTAAACACTTAAGTTTCTCCTTCATAGCTTTGACCCACTTCTCCAAGTTAGACAAAGTCATGGCCTCTTTAAAGCTCTGCGGTGTGTTGCATATTAGTCAGTAACAATAGTCAACATTAACTGCCACATAATCGTCAATTTCAACTTTATTCTCATAGTCCTTCAAGTATGCAGGTGGCTTTCTCTCTCTTTTGGAGGAGTGTGTACTCTGCCTTTCCTCTTCCTGTCTTATCTTTATGTCTCCATCATTTATTGTAGATTCAGTGTGATTTACTTGTATTTCTTTTGTGATCTGACAGTCAGCTTTTGATTCTGACTTAACATGCACACTTCTTCTGGTACTAAAATCTTCATCCATCATTTCTGGGTCTGTCTGAATCTGGCATTCAGCTACATTCTTAGTAATTAACTTGACTAACCTATGTTTAAGGACCCTTCCTGTGTCTGGATAATAGACCAGATATGATGGGCTGTTTTTATCATATCCAACAAAGATCCCCTTATCACATCTTGGGTCTAACTTCTTTGTATCTTGTCTGTATGCATAGCACACTGACCCAAATTCTCTCATCCTTGAAAGATCAGGTTTCTTTCTTGTTAGTATGAAGAATGGTGTCTGTCCCACACGTCTGTTATAACATCTGTTGTGAATAAAAGCAGCAGTCATTACTCCATATGTCCACAATTCTTTAGGCAGGTCACTCTCTATCAACATACACCTTGCCATTTCAAACAGTGTTCTCCAGTTTCTCTCTGCTGTCACATTCTGATGGGGTGAGTAAGATGCTGATATTTTGTGTCTCATAGCATTTTTACTCAGTAGTGACTGAAAATCTTTTGACATGAACTCAGTGCCATTATCTGATCTGATGCACTTTACCCTCCCATAAGGGGCTGAATCTGCAATGAACTTTTCAGTCGCCTTGACTGTCACCCTTGGCCTTCAGAAAGTAGACAAATATTACACCTGAGTAGTCATCAGTAAATGCTAAAGTATACTTAAATCCATCTTTTGCTATTGGCTCAATAGGGCCAGCCAAATCACTATGGACTAGCTCAAGTACAGTTTTTGCTCTTGCATCTGGTTCTCTGTTTCTGCTCTGGACAAATTTCCCCTGTGTACAGGTTTCACAATCTAGGTTCGATCTCTCAACTTTACCTTTAATTTTCATTCCTTTTACCACCTTTTCTAATTTTGATACATCTTCAAAATTACAGTGACCAAGCATTTTATGCCATGCTTGAATGTCAAGACAGCTCTGAGATGCATCATAATCTGTCTCACCATCATTTTCTTCATCATACGTGTCTAAATAATAGAGTCGATCACACTCAATTATGTCAAACCTGCTGCCGTTTTTATAGATGAGTTGGTCCCATCCTTGTTTAAAGATAATCGAGGCCCCTTTGGACATTGCTGCCTTAACAGATTGTGGATACTTCGGGATGTACAGCGCCCGAGTCATCATCACCTTTACTTTGTGTCCCTCTGTGTTCAGCAGCCATACCTCTGCATTACCTCCCTTCTGCATGACACCACAGGTTCTAGTCCCATCAGCCAATTCCACAATGTGCTCCTTCAATTGGAAAGTTGCATCAAAGTATTTAAACTTTTTTAGATCGTTAATTATGTGTGATGTGGCACCAGTGTCCACCATTAATCCTTTCTTTTTTAATCCAAGGATCTGATGCTCATTCATTCTGAAGACAAATGTGTGATCATCTGCGTCAGTTGCTTGTTTGACGTTATCTTTCTTCTTTCGTCTGCAGTTACTGTCCTTGTGGCTGGAGTTTTTGCATAAACTACACCACTGTCTCTGTCCTTTATGTTCTCTCTGGCATTCTCGTGCCTTGTGTCCCTTTTAGCCACAGCTATAGCATGTGATCTCTGCTTTTACTCTTTCTCCAAAGCCACTTGCTTTCATCACGATATCATTACTTACGTTGGCATTAAATTTCTCAGTATGTTCATAACTTCTCAACCTTGTTTTGAACTCACCAAAGCTCAACTTATCATCATCTTGCGTGATGTGGACTGCAAACGGCTTAAAAGTTTCAGGCAGTCCTTTCAGAATCATTGCAATTAGTAATCCATCAATGAGCTTCTCCCCAGCATTTCTAAGCACTGTAATGGCCGTTTCAGCCCGAATAATATAGTCTGTAACACTTTCACTGGCAGCCTTCTGGAGGCTTGTTAATTCGGTGTATAGGCTAATTATCCATGGCTTCCCTTTTCCAGCATAGTGGTCTCTCAGGATCTGAAGCACTTCTCTACCATTGTCTGCAGCTTCTCTCATGATGAGGGACAAACTTTTGTTGTCCAAGAACTGTATTAGTTCTGCATAGGCCTCCTCATTTTTCTCAGCGTCGCCTTCCTCCTCATTTTCGGCATCCTCTGCGTCCTGCTGCACATCTCGTAAAATGGTGTCTTTCAGCCGTAGCAAGCGCAGATGTCCTAAAAACTTTGTCTCCCACAGCTCGTAATTCTTTTCATCTCCGTCAAAACATAGTCTATGCCATTGGCTTCCTACATCCCTCCTTTGCCCATAACCTGTTAGCGCTGACATCTTAAGGGCAGGAAAGCCGGATTACACATACATTTACAGAGGAAAATAAACACACGTGAAGGCAAACAATCTGGTTAAAAACGGAGGAGGGGAACAACCCTAGCTTCCTCCTTTTATTGTAAAGTACATGATCACATGACCTCTCTTAACCGCTCTACACCAACAACGTCAGTGTAAGAGCGCACATACAATCATTCACTCTCTTTTATTATTATAAGCCAACATTAGCAATGCAGAAAAGAAGATTTGTTAAAAAAGTTTTTTTTTTTTTAAGTTTTTAGGTGTAGTTCTCCTTTAAGCATCCTTCTGGGTGAAGGTAATATTGCATTTAGAACCACAGTCACTCCTGTATTTAAAACATGCATAGCATAATCCAACACGTCTCTCTGTATTTTCCTTAAGGTTGAATGTCACATGTTATTCACACCAGCATGGGCTACCACTAGATCATATTTATATTTGCCTGGTGTTAGGAACTGAAGCCCTCAAGACATTATGAATCCTAGCACCAGGGAGACAACCAACTGCCACCCAGCCCTTGTTCAGCCTCGTAACCATTAAATCAGAGTAGCTAATAATGAAGCCACCAACTACTAGGATATTTTTGCTTGTGCTCATGGACTTAGATGCAGTGAAGAGATTAAAGTCAACAGCCTGAGGACTCATGTCTTTGTGTGAGGGGAGGTAATGTCATGTTTATGGATGTCTGCTAAGACTTGTACTTTCTAGTTCTTGGAGGGTTGGGAAGTAACTTTTTCACTGTCTTAGGATATGTTGATATGACATATTCAAGTAGTAGCTTATTGTCTGTTAGCATCTGGCAGTTCAAACACTGCCTGTGCACACCAGGTATAATGAGGCTAGCACTGGAAGGGGCACAGGTTAATTGTTCTTCCATGTCTGCCATCGGGGTATAAGTGTTATAAGTAGGACTGCTATGGAAGTAAATGTGTTACAAGTAAGAGTGCTACATAGTATCTAACTTGTAGTTTAGTCAATAGGTGCAAGGGATCTTATGTGAAAATGGGTCAATACAGTAAGTGCAAAATAATAGAACACCAACATTTTAGCAATGGAAGTAAACACATTTACAATCCTACAATAAATAAAATCAGTAAACAGGGTAAGGATTAAAGTGGAAGTAGAGGAAATAACAATCCCAGAATGAGTAAATGCAGAAAGCAGGGTTTGAACAGCAAGATAAGAACAACAGCAATAACCAAATAGCAGCTAACTGCATGCAGTTGTTCTCCATGCTGCTAAACACAACTAACAGCAGCACATAGGTGCCGGAACCATAAAACGAGGGGGAGGGAGTGCCCCCCCCACACTTTTACAGCTGCAAGACCTGTTTTTCTTTAAGGAGGACTCATGCATGCGTCACACACTAACGTGAATTTTAAACACAAAAGTGCGCGGAAAATGTTCCTAGCAAATGCTAAGCCTGCTGCCAGAGTCACCCATGGTAAGAAGTACTCCATTTATATGGTTTAGGAAGGCTGTCCTCCTTTTTGTGGTTTAGGTGGAGCAGTTTTTTTTTCCTATTCGTCTTTTTATGATTTCGCTGCATTTGTGCTTCGGTACTGCAGCCTGCTGATCTTCATCTGTCGGAAGGCATTCGTTAAGTAGTCTTAGATTCACTACACTTTTCAACTTCTACTGTAGTTTTCCGTGAGTTTATAGGTTCATAGGTTCATAGGTTCATACTAGGCTATCTGCCCTAGGGCATTTATAAGCCTAGCCAGAGTGTGTTTGGCTTTCGCCACCCATTTTAAATTAATTTTGCTATGCCTTTTTTTGAGGTTAGTATACTGTGCCTCTGTCTAACAGTGACACAGAAGTGATAGCCGGGGTAAACCTACGATCTCCCATCCACTCATCAAGATTCCTCTTGAAGAGAGTCAATGTGGGACTCTGCCTAACCTGGACTGGGATTTTATTCCAGAGTGAAGGGAGCCTCTGGGTTATGAATCTGTCCCTCCAGCATGTCCTATTTATTTCAGTGCTGAGGTTCAAGTCTCTCGAGTTCGATGAGATTTGGATTTTCTGAGGTGCAGCATGTCCATTAATTCCGGGTTGGACATGGCTTTATATGTCAGGCACAGATCGCCTCTGAGCAGGCGGTATGCCGCTGAGTAGAGCTGGAGTTTCTTTAACCGGGCAGCATATGGCATCTGTTTGAGCCCTTTGATCCTCTTGGTGAGGTACTTTTGGGGTCTTTCCAGTTGCTGCAGGTGTCTGGTAAGGTACATCCCAAAAGGGGCATTGTACTCAATTATGGGCCTGATGAGGGATGAGTAAAGAGGTACAATGACCTCCCCTGATCTAGATGTGAATCCCTTCATGATTAGGTGGGCTATATAAAATGTTTTTCTAACCACTTTGGCCACGTGGTTGTCAAATGAGAGATTGCTATCAACTTGGGTCCCCAGGTCCCTAATGACTTCTTCTGTACTTAATGGATTACCACCTATGTGGTAATTTGTGGGCACTTTGTTTTGCCAAAGGGGATGACTATACACTTTTGGCGTTTAGCTTGAGGCCATGGCTCTGGCACCAGTTGTCTGTTTCTATGAGGCCCTTTTGGAGGATGCTTGTGTCGGCTGGAGAGTTGATTATGGCACCCAGTTTGCAGTCATCTGCGAACTTGGTCAGCCACAGTCCTTCCGTGTTGGCCTGTACTGCCGAGAAATATATACCGAACAAGAGAGGTCCCAGGACTGAGCCTTGTGGGATGCCACTTGTAACTGGTTTGGAGTCTGACATGGCTCCAGCAATTCTAACCATGTGGGTTCTGTCCTTGAGCCAGTTTGCAACCCATCTAGTGACATAGGGGTTTATATTTAAGCTGGTGAGCTTATCTATAATGCCCGAGTGGGGTATTGTATCGAAGGCTTTTGCGAGGTCCAGGTAGGCTGTGTGGACCACCTTCCCCTCGCCAATGGCCTTGGTGACTGTTTCAAAGAAATCGACCAGGTTTAAGAGGCAGGATCTGCCCTTAACAAAGCCAAACTGGGTAGGATCCAGTGTCTGCAGGTCCCCAATATCTTTATTTATGAGGTCCATGATGATCCTTTCCATAGCTTTGCAGACCAAGCTAGTCAGGCTTATGGGGCGATAGTTTCCAGGATCCGTTGAGGCACCACCTTTGTGGAGAGGGACCACTGTTGCTGTACGTCACTCTTTGGGTACATATCCTGTAGTAAGGCTAAGATTGAACAGTAGTTTTATGTTTGGGTTTAGCTCTTCTTGGAGTTCATGTAGGATGCAGCCTGGGACACCATCTGGTCCCATTGATGCTGTGTTTTTTGCTTTGGAGAGGGCGGCTCTTACCTGAGCATCTGAGATGTCAGGGGGGCAGCACTCTGTTGGGATAGATATTTGCCCTTTTGGTGAGTTTTGTGAGGTTTCAGCCAGTAACTAGTAGTTTATTGGTCGTTTTGGGCCAGTTTCTAGCTTTTTCCAGCCCCCTGGTATAAAACTTTCAGCTTGTACCTACTCAGCACAGACTCCACGTGGGCCAGCAGAGTAATCCAGGCTGCAGAGAGCTGAATAAGCGACTTTTCTTGATACTAAGTATATTTTTTGTTGCTTTCCACATCTGAATACCTAGCAACTGTATTTCGCCTGCCTTTCTGTTACATTGAAGCTGTTTTTACTGCATTTAACTTAATATTGCACTTGGAATCCTTGTTTGTTACTATTTGACTGTATTTGTAGCAAATTCTTCTGTGTAAGCTGTAGTAGCTGATTCATAGCATTTATAAGTGTTTGCTCTACCTGTTTCTGCCTGTTTTGTGAAAAAAAAGAAAAAGAAAAAAATATCTCTTGTTTTTCCTGCTTTACTAGTTTAGTCCAGTTTCAGAGTTGCTGATTCCTGGGCTTTGGTTGTAGTTCCTGTGTACTGTTTCCTTGCCTTATTTGGGGAAGGAAGCTACCTTGCTTACCAGTGGGAGTGGGAAGCATTGAGCTGCCTTTGTCCAGTTTTGTGAGGTTTCAGCCAGTAACTAGTAGTTTATTGGTCGTTTTGGGCCAGTTTCTAGCTTTTTCCAGCCCCTGGTATAAAACTTTCAGCTTGTACCTACTCAGCACAGACTCCACGTGGGCCAGCAGAGTAATCCAGGCTGCAGAGAGCTGAATAAGCGACTTTTCTTGATACTAAGTATATTTTTGTTGCTTTCCACATCTGAATACCTAGCAACTGTATTTCGCCTGCCTTTCTGTTACATTGAAGCTGTTTTTACTGCATTTAACTTAATATTGCACTTGGAATCCTTGTTTGTTACTATTTGACTGTATTTGTAGCAAATTCTTCTGTGTAAGCTGTAGTAGCTGATTCATAGCATTTATAAGTGTTTGCTGTACCTGTTTCTGCCTGTTTTGTGAAAAAAAGAAAAAAAGAAAAAATATCTCTTGTTTTTCCTGCTTTACTAGTTTAGTCCAGTTTCAGAGTTGCTGATTCCTGGGCTTTGGTTGTAGTTCCTGTGTACTGTTTCCTTGCCTTATTTGGGGAAGGGAAGCTACCTTGCTTACCAGTGGGAGTGGGAAGCATTGAGCTGCCTTTTGTCCAGTTTTGTGAGGTTTCAGCCAGTAACTAGTAGTTTATTGGTTGTTTTGGGCCAGTTTCTAGCTTTTTCCAGCCCCCTGGTATAAAACTTTCAGCTTGTACCTACTCAGCACAGACTCCACGTGGGCCAGCAGAGTAATCCAGGCTGCAGAGAGCTGAATAAGCGACTTTTCTTGATACTAAGTATATTTTTTGTTGCTTTCCACATCTGAATACCTAGCAACTGTATTTCGCCTGCCTTTCTGTTACATTGAAGCTGTTTTACTGCATTTAACTTAATATTGCACTTGGAATCCTTGTTTGTTACTATTTGACTGTATTTGTAGCAAATTCTTCTGTGTAAGCTGTAGTAGCTGATTCATAGCATTTATAAGTGTTTGCTGTACCTGTTTCTGCCTGTTTTGTGAAAAAAAAAGAAAAAAATATCTCTTGTTTTTCCTGCTTTACTAGTTTAGTCCAGTTTCAGAGTTGCTGATTCCTGGGCTTTGGTTGTAGTTCCTGTGTACTGTTTCCTTGCCTTATTTGGGGGAAGGGAAGCTACCTTGCTTACCAGTGGGAGTGGGAAGCATTGAGCTGCCTTTGCCAGTTTTGTGAGGTTTCAGCCAGTAACTAGTAGTTTATTGGTCGTTTTGGGCCAGTTTCTAGCTTTTTCCAGCCCCTGGTATAAAAGCGACGTTAAGCGATTTAGAGCGATTTAGCGGAGCTGCCACTGTTGCACACTAGGGCAGTGCCGGTTAAGCAGGTTTAAACTATTCGGCTACCTAAAGTCCACTCTTCAAATTTTCCTTAAAACTACCTTCCTCGAACTATACTACTGATCAAATCAGCATATCCTATAACTAAAAAGATCATCTCTACTTGACTCCAAGTAGACTATTCTCTATCTATTAAACCTAGCACTTGCTCCTACAGTACTTATTACCTTGATACGGCACTCTTGTCATAGATAGCACCCCAAAAAGGCAACCCCCCATTTCTCGGTCACCCACGTCCCCCGGAATCTTTTTTTAAAGTTTTTCGTCTACCCTTCTAGCATGTCGAGCGATCAGTTGCTAGTGTCCTCTCCTGCTCAGCTGGTGAACCTGGGAATATTGAGGCAATGTTTCAATTGCCTCATGTACGCAGACAACCCTCTCCTCCTCCCACAAAACACAAATACATGTGATAGATGCAACTATACGGCCAAACTGGAGGCTGAGCTCTCTCAACATAGGACTGGCAAGACCAGTCAGGAGGAGAAGGTTACCACACACACTATAGACCCAGTCTCACATAGTACCATTACAACCTCAAATCATACACATAAACACACAAAGACATACTCGGAGGCTCTGATCAAAAATCTACCAAAACAGCAGAGGCCACCAAAGCAGACACCCAAACAACCACCACCTCAGAACACAACACCCGCAACACATAGACCTCACAGTCAGAGTGTCAAACAGTCACAGCCCTTAAGGCCAAACACAATGCCAGACACACTAGTCATTGGTGACTCCATAGTCAGACACACTGATGTCCCGCTCACCAGACTGAGTAAGGAGAAGGTCACAGTAAGCTGCCTGTCGGGTGCTAGAATCCGCCACATAACACAAGCACTCAGGTCTCTCAACAGCAGGTACAAATATGACTCAGTCATTGTCCACGCTGGTGTAAAGCGACCTGAGACGTACCTCCTTGGACTACATGAAAAGAGACATTGAGGAGCTCTCTGATTATGTAGCCCAGGCAGGTATGACCCTGACCTTGAGCAGTATCCTACCTTCACCAAGAATGATGCCACAATACAGAGATAAGATGATCAGCTTTAACAATTGGCTTAAACACTGGTGTCATTCAAAGGGATCCAGTATCTGTCTGCCTGGGATGACATGCTGGACAAGCCACGCTGCCGCAAGGGACGGCTTGCACCTGTCACCCTGGGATTCAGGATATTGGCAAAGGCTCTTGCCACCCCATAGTGCCTTTTTAGGCAAGGCTCAAATTCTAAACCTACCACCCTAGAACACAAAAAGGAAAAAACTAAGGGTAATGCTGCTCAATGCCAGAAGTCTAAATCTCAAAATGCACGCACTCAAGGCCCTTCTCAGTATGGAGAACATCGATGTCTGTGCTGTGACAGAAACCTGGTTCAAGGCTCCTGAGAGCACCCCAGCGCTATCAGGTTTTACCTCATATCATGCGTTCCGGCCCCAAAATCCGGACAATACCAAGAAAGGAGGGGGGGGTATCCATATTCATCAAGGACACCCACACCTCAAGACTGGTGGCAACGCACGATGCATCGGAGACCATCCAGGTGCAATTAACCATAGGCAAGACTGCTCTGCAAATTGTAGCATGTTACAGGCCACCCTCACAAACTCAGGAAACTCACATGGCCTTCCTGAAAACACTAGAGGGGATGAATGTATCACCAAACACCATCATACTAGGTGACTTCAATTACCCTAATATAGACTGGGAACACTACTCAAGCCCAAACACCCTAGCCCAAAAGTTCCTGGAATTCATAAACTCAAATGCCATGGAACAACTAGTCACCATCCCCACAAGAGGAGATAACATACTTGATCTCATCATCACGAACATGGGAGCACAATGTTCAACACCGGAAGTATACCCCTCACTGGTGAGATCAGATCACAAACTAATCTCGCTGGAGGTCCTCATCCGACCCCCACCTGAAATAAAAAAGACCACAGTAAAGAACTTCTCAAAAGCCGACTTCACACTTCTAAAGACTAGTGTGGTCTCCTTTCAGGCCCCGAGCCGGCGGAAAACAATACTCAAGCCGCTGAATCACTTACAAACGCCTTCTACCAGCACCTGCAGGACTGCATGGATAAGGCAATCCCAAGCAAAACAAAGACTCTTTGTACCAAAGGCAAGCGTCCAGTCTGGTGGACCCCAGCCATAAACAAACTCTACAACAAAAGGAGGAAGCTACTACAAGATAGAGCAAAATCCTTAAAAGGTAAGACACCCTTGATCACTATAAGTAAAAACTAAGAGCTCTCATAAAATCATCCAAAGCAAATTTCGAGAGAAAAATAGCTAAAGACTCAAAAGACAATCATAAGGCCTTCTTTAGCTATGTTAGAAACCTAGGAGGAAACTCCCAGATATGCTCAGAACTAGTTCAAAATGATGTGAAGATTACTGATCCTACAGACATTGCCAACATACTGGCTGACAGGTTCAGTGCAAACTTCTCCCCCAAAAGGAGAGATATCTATACCAAATGAGTGCAGCACCCCAAACATCACCAACGCCCAAGTGAAAACTGCTCTAACCAAAGCCAAAAACACAGCATCCATGGGACCCGATGGTGTCCCCGGCTGTGTGCTCCACGAACTCAATGAGGAATTAAACCCACAGCTACGACAGCTGTTTAATCAAAGTCTTACCTCTGGATACGTACCCAGGGAGTGGCGCACTGCAACTGTGGTCCCACTTCACAAAGGCGGTGCCTCCACAGACCCTGGAAATTACCGCCCATTAGCTTGACAAGCCTTATCTGCAAAGCCATGGAGAGGATCATAATGGACCTCATAAATAAAGGCATTGGGGAATTTGCAGACTTTGGATCCAACCCAGTTTGGCTTTGTCAAAGGCAGAACATGCCTTTTTAACTTGGTTGACTTTTTCGAAACAGTCACCAAAGCCATTGATGAGAGAAAGGCAGTCCATACAGCCTACCTCGATCTGGCTAAGGCCTTCGATACAATACCCCACTCGGGTATCATTGAAAAACTCATCAGCTTAAATGTTAACCCATACATCACAAGATGGGTTGCAAACTGGCTGAGTGACAGAACCCACAGGGTCAGAGTTGCTGGCGCCATGTCAGACTCAAAGCCTGTCACAAGTGGTGTCCCACAGGGCTCAGTCCTGGGCCCACTCTTGTTTGGCATCTACTTTTCCGAAGTACAAGCAAACACAGGAGGGTTATGGCTGACAAAGTTTGCAGATGACTGCAAACTGGGCGCCATAGTAGAAAACACATCTGACACAGATATCCTAAAGAAGGGTCTCACAGAAATGGATAACTGGTGCCAGAGCCACGGCCTAAAGTTAAATGCCAAAAAATGCATAGTCATACCCTTCGGGAAAAACAAGGTTACCCCTAGCTACCAAATAGGTGGCAATCCACTGAGCACAGAAGAAGTTATCAGGGACCTGGGGACCCAGGTTGATAGTAGTCTGTCATTCGACACCCATGTAGCTAAAGTAGTTAGGAAGTCCTTCTACATTGCCCACCTTATCATGAAGGGATTCTCATCTAGATCAAGGCAGGTCATAGTCTCCCTTTACTCATCACTCATCAGACCAATGATTGAGTACAATGCCCCATTCGGAATGTATCTGACCCGACACTTGCAGCAGCTGGAGAGGACACAAAAGTTCCTCACCAAAAGGATAAAGGGTCTCAAAAATCTGTCCTATGCTGCCCGACTGAAAGAACTCCAGCTCTATTCAGTCGCTTACCGCTTGCTCAGAGGTGACCTTTGCCTAACATACAAGGCCATGTCAAACCCAGATTTGATGAATATGCTTCACCTCAAAAAATCTAGATCCATCAGAGCCACAAGGGCGGGAGACTTAAACCTCGACACGGCTATTAATAGGACGTGCTGGAGGGATAGATTCATCACCCAAAGACTCCCTATGCTGTGGAACAAAATCCCAGTACATGTGAGGCAGAGCACCTCGCTGGCCTTGTTCAAGAGAAATCTTGACCAATGGATGGGAGATCGCAGATATACCCCAGGAATTACCTCAGTGTCACTGCTCGACAGAGGCACAGCAAAATAATGGGTATAGTTCCCCATACTAAAGGGGTGGCGTAAGCCACAAAATGATGGGCTAGGCTTATAAATGCCCTCGGGCAGATAGCCTAGTATGAACCTATGAACCTATGAACCTATGGTGGGGAGAGGGGGGAGAAGTTTGCACTGAACCTGTCAGCTAGGATGTTGTCAATGTCTGTGGGCTCGGTGTATTTTTTGTCATTTTGGACTAATTCTGAGCATATCTGGGAATTCCCACCCAGGTTCCTAACATAACTAAAGAAAGCCTTGTGATTATCCTTAGTGTCCTGTGCAATTTTTCTCTCAAAGCTGGCCTTAGACGATTTTATGAGTGCCCGTAGTTTTTTGCTAATACTGATCAGAGATGCCTTCCCTTTTTGGGATTTTGCTATATCATGTAGTAGCTTCCTCCTTCTATTGTATAGTTTGTTTATGGCTGGGGTCCACCAGACAGTTTAGTGTGTGGACTTCAGTGCTGCACCCTGCTGATCATCAAAGGTAAATAAAAGACATCCCCTTATTCACAGTTTTATACTACAAGTCTGTCGTATGAACCCTATAATGGTTACAATATGGTGAAGTACAATTTTCTGACATAACGCTGTTGCATTGTATTGCTGACATTGGGGTCTAGCTGCTAGTGCATTGGGGAGCACAGGTTTCTTTGCATGCAAAGTGAAACTAGATAATAATAATAATATTAAAAGGCTGCAAATGTTTGTTGTATGTGGTCATTCCTGCCATTTTATACTGCACCTCATGTGAGTGATAATCTGGGGAAAAGCTGTCTTTGCAATTTCACTTGTAAACGTGTTAAATATTATTTAGACAGTTCAACAAAGCCCAGCAATGAGCAAAACCTGATGTGCAATCACAGCCGTGTTTATTAAATAATAGGGACAACCCAGGGAACAGGAAAAAGTTAGGACCAGCAGATTTTCGGTCATTTTACTTGTTTAATAAATGTCACAGTGGATGTGATGCTGCAGTGGATGTGAACTCTTTGTTTTTTGTACAGCCCTACTCCTGGTATTTATTTGTCAACTGTGCCTCATTGGGAGTAATGTTCTTAAGTTTGGAATCTTAAAAATAAAATTGTGTTTCACACTGAAAAGGTCTACTATAAATTGTTGATTTTTTTTAACCATTACCCTTGGTAAACTGCACTGAATCATATTAATTCATCAAAATGATTTTTTGTAAGTTTTGAGTAAGCTCATTTTAACCATGCTTTGAACTTCCTAATTGAAGCTTTTAGTAAGTGTTCCACAGTTTGCCCATTTGCTCCGCATTATGAGAGGTAGTATTCAATATTTGGGAGGTATAAGGCTGAGTGCTGCTTTGCTCTCCTAATGTCCAATAAATGGGCAAACTGAAACACTTACAGTTTGCAAACACAAATATCTTCAACTACAAACCTGCCAGGATGGTTACAATGATACTGAAAGGTTGATATTATTTACCATGGATATCAGTTAACAAATGCTTAACACTGAATGTGTGAGACACCCTTTCAGTGTGGAACTACAAAATTATTTGAAATGAATAATGTTCTGTGTAATGAGGTACAAAGATCGAGAATCCAAACTTTGTTCACTAGTAGGATAACCATGAGGTATACTTGTGAAGTATACTTTAAAGTAAGCTTTATTGGTTTGTTTTAGGTTATGACTGGTACCCCCATAGCATGATTTGTACAGTAATGCTTATCTGTATCTATCTGTCAGTCATCATGCAATTCCCCCATGCTGTCAGTCAAGGTGTGGTTTTCAAAGGTAGCATGCATGTGGGGCACACAAGGGTAGAGTGCTACTCATACTGTTCATCTATGTCTAGTGTGCTCACATGCAACCTGAGTGTGACACCCATGCACTGGCCCAGTAATCAAGGAGTCTCAATCCTCACCACAGCCATCCACATTGGAAAGCATACCAAATACACACACAGTAAATACAATTTCCCTTAAGAGCACACAGAGATCACAGTCAGTCTGGGGCTGGTTTCTCCCTTTCTTTCCAGATCCCCAATAAGACTTCCCACTGGCACAGCTATAGGGTACAGGTCACAGCCTAGTGGTCAAGCTAAAACCTCCAGCACCCTTTCTGTCCAGCCAGCTCAATTAGCTGACACACACACTCACACACACACACACACACACACACACACACACACACACACACACACACACACACACACACACATTTTAAGATATGAGTTATATACAAACATACAGACATTTCTGGGGAAGGCTGGCACAGGTTCTCCAGCTATGCCCCTTCCTGCCACTCTATAAGGTAGTACCAGCTGCCACCAACCACTAATATCAACTACAAATTAGGCCCTTAACAAATGATGTCCAATTATTACTGTGCAATATTATTATCCAAATAGTAAGTGTGACACAGGGCTAAAGCTATTGGAGTGGCTTGGCCAGTATCACTATATACATGCAGTGTACTCTAGAGCTGAAATTATCTCTACAGAAAACAGCCACAGTGAAAGGTTTAAAAATATTTAATAATAAATAATAAAAAACACAAGGCAATACTTATTACTGCACAGTGCTAGTCAAGAGTTCAGAGATCACAGGAAAATGCTTAAAATAATAGAGTAGAATAGTTCTGACATCAATACAGAAAACAGTAGACTAAACTTACTATTTTCTATCTATATATAAGAGCAATATATCCTGCTGACTCATTTTAGATTACATCATTCTTAACAATGCTCTGGTTTCTCAGGCTAACAGAAACTCTGCATTTACATTTCTTAGTAAGCTTGCACCTGGTCAGGAAACCACAGCAATTAAAGATGTTATATATCTAAAATCTAGCAATTAACTCTGGTTTCAAAACAATAGAAAGAATCTGCTGGTTCAGACACCACAGCTCCAAGCCCTGAGATCAAACAGTTATAAAATGCTTGACTTATCAGCTTTCTTACAGCAGAGTGCACTGTTGTTACATTTTTGCAATTTAACAACCAATACAGTATTCTCACATTTAAGAGAACAAGCCTGTGGCTTTTCTTAATATTTACAAAGACATAGAATTATCTACAAAATTCTATCTAGCTAGGCTCGTAGCCTTCACATATCTTCACATCCTCCACCCCCCTGAGAACTCAAGCTAGTTTTTTAAGTGTCCCTTGAGAAATGTTGCTTGAGAGGGTTAGGTCTATCCGAGCATACCTTACTCCCTTCCCTGTCTTGACAGCCCATCTGCATTGGCATTGCTACTTCCACTGCGGTGCTGCACTGACATATATGCTTGCAACCCTAGGGTCCATCTTAGCAACTTGGCATTTTGCTGGCTGGCTCTGTTTAACTATGTTAGGGGATTGTGATCTCTCACTACAGTGAATTTTCTTCCATAAGGATAAGGCTGAAGTTTCTGCAGTGCCCACACTAAGGCTAGACATTCCTTTTCTATAGCTGCATAGCATTCCACCCTTGGAGCCTATGACTGAGATAAACCACTGGGTGCTCTTCTCCCTCTGAAGATATCTGGCTAAGTACAGCCCCCACCCCATGGATCAAAACATCCACCTGCACAACAAATTATTTGCTTTAATCTGGACTGGCTAACACAGGGGTTCTTCCCAAACCTTTTTTAAGCTTCTGGAATGCCTGCTCACATGCTGGGGACACACTACCTTAGCTGGTCTGTTTTTCCTTGTCAGGTCTGTGAGGTGAGCAGCTATGGTACTATAACTGGGGATGAACTTTCTGTTGTACCCTGCTGTCCCTAAGAATGCCCTCACCTGCTTTTTGGTAACAGGTGCAGGCCATGCCTGAATGGCTTCCACTTTGGCAGGTTCTGGCCTGATCTTACCACTCCCCACTCTATGTCCCAAGTAGGAGACCTATGTCATACCCACCTGACATTTGCTGGGCTTAATGGTCAACCCTACCTTCTCTGTAGTCTGCCCAGCACCCCCCTGACATGTTGAAGGTGCTCTTGCCAGGAATAGCTGTAGATAGCAATATCATCTAAGTAAGCAAGGGTAAACCCTCCTGCTCCTGCTAGAATATGATCTACCAGTCTCTGGAAAGTCACTGGGGCATTTTTCTTCCCAAAGGGCATCTTTGTGAACTCATACAAGCCAAAAGGAGTCACAAAGGCTGACCTCTCTCTAGCACTGGGAGTCAAAGGCACCTGCCAGTAACCCTTGGTTAGATCAATGGTGGTAAGATACTTAGCCCCACCCAGCTGTTCTAAGACTTCATCTATCCTAGGCATGGAGTAAGCATCTGACTCTGTGTGACTATTTAATTTCCTGTAGTCCACACAGAACCTGGTGCTGCCATTCTTCATTGGCACCAGCACCACTGGGGAGACCCAGGAACTGCTGGACTCTTGAATTACCCCTCGTTCAAACATCTCCTGTATCTCCTCCCTCAGAGTCTGTTTGACTCTCTCAGGTACCCTGTAAGGGGCCTGCCTCATAGGCCTTTGCGGTCCTGTATCCACCTGGTCCTGCACCAGGTGGGTGCACCCTGGTTACCCAGTGAACATGTCCCCAAACTCATGTAACACTGCTCGGATTTCCTGAACCTGGGTAGGAGATAGTTGCTGGGACATTGCTACCCCTTCCACTGAGGTGTCAGTCCAAGCCTAACTGAGGAGATCAGTCACCAGATCTCCCTCAGACTCCTCCTGCAATCCACTGCAAATACTCAGCACAAGGGCCTCCCTGTCATGGTAAGGATTCATCATGTTAACATGGTATTATTTGGGTTCCTGCCTCCTGTCTAGCAGTTCCACCATGTAGTTAACATCATTTACCTTTCTTACCACATTGTAGGGCCCCCCCAAGCTGCTTGTAGCTTGTTGTGTCTGACACGAATGAGAACCATTACCTGCTGCCCTACAGCATACTCTCTAGCTCAAACATTCCTGTCATACTATATATTTTTCTGCTGCTGGGCTTCTGCCAAGTTCTCCTGGGCCAAGCTCATGAGTTCCCTGAGCTTTGTCCTGAGGTTTAGGACATATGCCACAACAGACTCTTTGTGGGATTCACACTCACCTTCCCACTCATCTCAAATTAAATCTAGAGGTCCCCTCACCCTACGCCCATACAGCAACTCATAGGGTGAAAACTTGTGAATTCCTGTGGAGCCTCTCTGTAAGCAAACAACAGATGGGGCAAATATGAGTCCCACTCCCTCTTAAACTGGTCTACAAATGCCCATAGCATGGACTTGATTGTAGAGTTTAACTTCTCAACAAGACCATTAGTCTGGGGATGGTAGGAGGTGGTCTTCAGGTGCTTCACCCCACAGTACTTCCACAGACAAGCCAACAGGTCTGACATGAAATTGACACCTCTGTCAGTCAGTATTTCTTTTGGAAAGCCTACCCTGCTGAAAATCTCTAACAAAGCATTTGCCAACTTTTCTGCCTCAATGAAGGACATAGCCAACACTTCAGTGTATCTGGTAGCATAATCTACTACTACTAGGATATACTTTTTCCCTGCGGAAATTGGGGTACTCAGAGGCTCCACAATACCCATAGCTACCCTCTGAAATGTCTCCTCAAACACAGGCAAAGGCATTAAAAGGTGCTCTCACCTTGTCTCTCTCTCTGTCTCTGAGAAAGTCCTTTAAATTGATAATACATCCTACTGATTCATTTTAGATTACATCATTCTTAACAATTCTCTGGTTTCCCATGCTAACAGAAACTCTACATTTACATTTCTTAGTAAGCTTGCACCTGGTCAGGAAACCACAGTGATTAAAGACATTATATATCTAAAATCTAGCAATTAACTGTGGTCTCAAAACAATAGAAAGAATCTGCTGGTTCAGACACCCCAGCTCTGACCCTGAGATCAAACAGTCATAAAATGCTTGACGTATCAGCTTTCTTAAAGCAGAGTGCACTGTTGTCACATTTTTGCAGTTTGACATCCAATACAGTCTTCTCACATTTAAGAGAACAAGCCTATGTTTTTTATTAATATTTACAAAGACATAGAAGTATCTATCTAGCTAGGCTGACAGCCTTCACGTATCTTCACACTGAGTAGCAGTTTTCATTACAATTTTCGGAAACCTTCACTGACACACCTCTAAATGTACCTCATTATGAGGAACATTCCTCATTTTCAGTCTTAAAAAGTACATGTTCCAGTTTTTTCCATACTGAAATGGTTTGTCACACATCCACTGTTGTGAATTAAGTAGTTTTTCAGCTTTTCCCAGTTAGGGGGTCGCCACAGTGGAACTCCCGTCCACTAATGATTGGCAATGGATTTTTATGGTGCCAAGTTGCCATCCCGATGCCCAACCTTCAAAGAAGGCATGCCCATTCACGCATGCACCTACCTGCATGTCTTTAACATCACTCAACCACTGGGAGGACATGCAGACTTCACACAGAAGATGCTCTATCCGAGAATTGAAAGGGAGAACCTCTTGCTGTGAGGCGACAACGCTAACCGCTGCACCACCATGGCTATGTTGTGAATTAAGTAGTATTAAATGTAAACAATGCTGAATAATATTTATGAAAACATTATAAGTATTAAGTGATATATTTTAAGAAGTCTGTGAGCTTCCAGGTTGAGGTTGTTATCAAGCTGTTTAGTAAGTGTTCCACATTTTGCCTACTTGATACATATTATGAGGCGGTTCTGTTCCACATCTGTGATTTTCTGGTAAATCATTGCAGTTGCTAAGTAAGAGACATTTCAGTTTCATAGATTCATAAGTAGGTACTAGGCTATAAGCCCGAGGGCCTATGTAAGCCTAGCCAACAAGGTTCCCTGGCTTACTTCACCCAAGAAAGTTATTTTCCTGTGCCACTGTCGAGCAGAGACACAGAAGTGATCCCCGGGGTGTATTTCCTATTTCCCATCCACTCATCAAGATTTTTCTTGAAGAGTGCTAATGAAGAACTTTGCTTGACAAAGATGGGTAGCCTGTTCCAGAGTATGGGACGTCTCTGGGACAGGAATCTATCCCTCCAGCATGTCCTGTTTATTGCTGTCACAAGGTTTAGGTCCCTAGACCATGTAGCTTGGAGGGATTGGGATTTCTTTAGGTGTAGCATGTCCAACAGCTCTGGGTTTGACATAGCTTTATATGTTAGCAGAGATCACCTTGGAGTAGGCAATATGCTACGGAGTAAAGCTGGAGTTTTTTGAGACGGTCAGTGTAGGGCATTTGAGGCCAGTAATCCTCTTTGTGAGGTACTTCTGTGGCCTTTCCAGCTGCTGCAGATGTCTTGTGAGGTACATTCCAAAAGGGACGTTGTACTCTATAATGTGTCTAATAAGTGTCGAGTAGAGGGGAACACTGACCTCTTTTTTCCTGGATGAGAACATCCAGGCATTTCAGACCTTATAACCTTCAAAAATGCATGCTAATATAAAACCTGTTAAACTAGCAATGTTCTTAATCTGTAGGTCTGTCCCTGATTTCAGTTTATATTTCTGGCCCTGATTTTGAGCCTTTGTCGCCTTGTTATTTTTGGTTTTGTCCAGAATTTTTCACTATGAGGTTAAGGGTATGCTATTAAACATTATTGTTTCTTGTATGTTGATTAATAAACAGCAAAGGATTGTAAGTATTCACGATTATGGGAAAGGTTACCTTAATATTCAGTGATTCAGTAACAAAAGTACTAAATACTTTAGCCAGACAAAAAATAAAAAAAAATCCTCTGTATATAGGTGAAATCTTTCTAGTTGCTGTTCCCTACCGTTCCCTACCTTCTTTTCTGGGGACCCAGTTTGTGTTTCATATCTTTACCCTTACATGTTATCCAAAACTGTAAACAACACCCCAGTGGCAGCCTCAGACTTGGTAGGAGGGTTATGGCTGAGGGGGAGAATAATTCCTCTCCCATGCAATATACAGTGGCAGTCCATTAACTTGTTGACTGTTCCAGCATTCTTTTCTTATTCCTTATGGTGATCTTGGGAACACTTGAATGCTTTTTGTGTTTTGTGTCAATAAACATTATCCTTCCAGGTTTGTAGCGGGTGCCCATACTGTTGCCACTCCTTTGTAACCTGATGTTCTCTACATCTTCTTGCTTGACCCTCAGTGCTCATTAATACTGTATTGTTGGAGCTTTTCACCCTGGACCTCCTTTGAATAAGGAAAATTATAAGAGCAAGATTTAAAATTTGCCCCTGATTTTGGTCCTTTGTCACCCCATTATATGTGGCTTTCCAGAGTTCTTGTGCTAACAGGTTGAATGGACCACCTCAAAGATTTATTACTATACTCAGTATCCTACAGAGTACTTAGAGGTGACATATCTGGCATACAAGGCATCATCCGACCTAATACAGATGGATCTACTGAACATCAGCAAGTCAAATGGTATCAGAAATATTCAGTCCGGGTATCTAAACTGAATGTTGTGGAGAGATGGCTATATATCACAGAGACTACCACTGTTCCAGAACAGACTGTCCATAAAAATAAAATAAAACTCATCCGTCCATATTCAAAAGCAACTTGGATCTAAGGATGGGTAATAGAAAATATACTCCAGGATTGCCCCTCATGCCACTAATGGATAGAGGCAGTTCCTAAATGCTGCATCCCCTTACATGGGTTCCCTCAAATTATCTATGGTATGATCACAGTTATTCTCACTAGGGCTAATATACAATTATCAGCCATGGGATAGGTAAGACCAATCAGAAAATGTTAATTCAAACACCAAAAGGGAATTGGCTAATCTTAAAATGTCCTCCAAGTGAACCTATGTTGTGGTAGTAAATAGTTATAAAAAATTGCCTTTTTTAGATCACTAAGTGCCGCCCCCCAGTCTTCAACAGCTTCCGGAGCCTGTGCAACAGAAGATAAGCTAACAATGCACACTCTACTTGCTGGGTGGCTGACAGCAGCTATTTTTCTCGAGGGAATAGAATGCCAGTCAAATCTAGTGCAGACAGTTAATATGCAACTGTAACCAAATAACTTTTATCTACAGAGTTCACTGCATAGGGACACTGTGCTTAACGTAGAACTGCACAAACACTCTCAGCTTATGGCAAGCTAGGAAAACCTGAAAAAAGCTCAAAACAACACTGCCCAATAGCAGTGACACTTTTTTAAAAGCCTACAAGTAATCATAAGCCTATAAACAGCTTGGTCCTCTCTCCTGTCACCAGAAAAAAAAAATAATTTCAAAGCAAGATTATTTTAAAGCATAATGCCAGTGTACACTTAGCATAATATGCTATAATCAAATGAAGAAAAAATATTATGAGTCTGAAATACATGAGCTATAGGCCAATATCAGAGGGACTGTATGATGATACAGAGAAAGGATAGCAATTTTGCAAGCAACAAAGCATTACAGAGGTTTGGGAAAATGCAATATTTTTTTCTATTCTCCCAATCTCTGTAGTATCCTCTGGTACTGCCTTTCTATATCTACTCTACCCCTATTTTCTAATTTCTCACTCAATGCAACAGTACTGCAAGTGCCTACAGCTACCTCATGTAAGCATATTTTGTCATTCTTGTATATAGTTTATGAACCTTGAATGCCTCTCCATGCTTTGTTTAATGCTGTTTTATCTTGTGTTCAAAACTCTGTGCAAATACAATTTATCATATAACTTTAACTGTAAAGTATAACTATCTTTTTTTTTCATATATGTTGTACATACTTTATAAAACTTGAATTGTTTAATGCTGTTCTGTCTTGTATCCAAAAACTCTGTACAAATGCTAATCTATTCTGTGGTGCATTTCTCCCTGAGCCTCGGCTGAAAATGAATAACATCCCAGTCAGACAGTCCCTGTAAATAAATGTGAAATAAATATAGTAAATATTAAAACACTTCTATTTGTTTCAGCCAGAACAATTAACCTGAATAATCACCAACCAACATCTTCTTGTATTACATAAAATGAGTTATATAAGAGTAAACATGCAGTACTCTGCAAAGTTTAAACTTAAAAAGTCTGAGTCTAAGAATGTTGCTGGAACAAGATTTAGTCTGGAAATTAAGTTATGAAGAAAAAAAAGAGTTTCAAACTTCTCAGCAATCCAGTATCAGAAGCACCATGATTAAAATACCGTGATATGAAAAGTCAGTTATGTTGCAAGTTATGTTGTCACTCAGAATGATGCAGCAGATATGATCCTTCAGGAGAGTAAACAGCTCCCTATTGGTCAAGTGCATTTAGGCACACGAGAAATAACCTCAAAAAGGAACTACAACGAATGATGAGCCTTTAATTTCAATTATGTCACACTTCCTTTGCACGTTGTAGCTCTTCTCACCGTCATTATTACAACACATTCTTATTCTAGTTCTTATTTTCATATTTTATATGACTAACAATTTTTCATTTCCTCCATTAATTCCTTTTAATCATGTACTTATAATTTCACTTATACTGCATACATCCACAACTTCTGATAAGGTAAGGTTTGCTTCTCATAACAGTATGCTCTATTTTTAATAACTTCTTATAGGTTCATAGTCTCAAAGGTAAATACTAGGCTAGCTGATGTTGCAGGCCATTTTAAGCCTAGCCATATTCCCTTTTTATGCACAAAGTAAACTTTCCCATTTGGTTTAAGATTAGCCTTACCCAGCCTATGGTTGATAATTATATATTACCCCTAATGATAACAAACAATGAAAACACCGATTTCTTATACAGTAAACTGTTCTCTCTCTTATTAATAATCATACTCCTAGCCAAACTCACAGTCATTCTTTAGCTCAGTAATATAAGCATTTTTACTCACTGTTGGATTTTGTCCCCTCACAAAGAACAAATGCCAGATCAATGGTAAGTTCTTTCTGGACTTATAATAATTCATGATCTTCGTTCTAGTTGCTTCTGTTTTATACTTCTTATTTCCTTGAAAGGTAAAACATGGTGCACTGCACCTTTTCATGATTTTCATTTATCGTTGTCTCACCTGCACTTATAAGAAAATTAAATGAATCCACAGAAAGCTTCTAGCTTTTGGTTAAATTGCTTTGCACTGAACAAAGTCCTGGTGGTTGCACTTGAACATTTTTTCTCAAACTGTTAATTATACTTCTGTACTTGTAAACACATGAACTCTCAAAAGGAATCCTATTTCTTCACTTCTAAAACTATAAAACATGTCACACTATCAGCCCAAGGTATTTAATAATGGTGCAAGGCTTGAGATTGCAAAGTTATGATGTAGCTTTAATTCCACATAAAATGGCTGCATACTCACACCACACCAGCCATCAAAACTTCTTCCTCCCAAAGACTGAAAAGGTTATATGCATTACTGGAATACCGAACGTTAGCAGTTTAAAGGTGTAAGCACATTTTATATATGTGTGTGTGTGTGTGTGTGTGTGTGTGTGTGTGTGTGTGTGTGTGTGTGTGTGTGTGTGTGTTTATATATAACTACATTTATATCTATCTATATATATGTATATCTATAGCTATATATATATATATATATATATATATATATTATATATATATATATATATATATATATATATATATATATATATATATATATATATATATATATATATATATATATATATATATATATATATATATATATATACACACACACACACACACACACACATAGGGTTCCTATTAGAATGACGACAATGCATTTTGTTGAATGCGTTTTCGTTGACACATGTAGGGCGAACAGGCAAAACAGTGAAGCGGCTGTTCAGCGAATTCTTTCCCTGGGAAAGAAATCGCTTAACTGCTTCGTTGCTTTGCCTGTTCTGAAGTGTAGTGTGGTCCCTTGTCCGGTATAGCTCCCGAGCATGATTGTGCAACAGTTACTGACCTTAGGGTTAGGGTGCGGGTTAAGGTAAGTGCATATGTATGAAAGCGTTTACTGTTTTTTATTTTACGTTAGATGTATGGTTGAGTTACATGTGTATGTGTTTTCAGCTGTTTACTTTTGTTTTGGTGGGGTAGGATTAGGGTTATGGTAAGTGTGTATGTGTTTGGAACTGTTTATGTAAATGTGCGAGTGTTACTGACATTAGGGTTAGGGCGCGGGTTAAGGCAAGTGCATATGTTTTAAAATGTTTACTGTTTTTTTTTCATTAGATGTATGGTTGGGTTACGTGCATATGTGTATTTAGTTGTTTACTGTTTTTTTTGGGGGGGGTATAATTAGGGTTAGGGTATGTGTGTATGTGTTTGGAAGTGTTTAATGTTTTTTTTGGGTCGGGTTGGAACAGCGATTTCTTTCCCTAGGAAAGAAATCACTGTTCTGTGGTTTCGACATTTTTAGCTTTGGCTAAATATGTGTCGATGAAACACCGTTCGCTGTTTTCAGCATTCGGTGTTTTAATATGAGCCGTATATATATATATATATATATATATATATATATATATATATATATATATATATATATATATATATATATATATATATATATATATATATATATATATATATATATATATATATATATATATATATATATATATATATATATATATATATATACACATATATATACATATATACTACGGCGGTAGCGTTGTTACCTCACAGCAAGAGGTTCTCCTGTTCGATTCTCAGCGTGGTTTGGGAGTGCCTTCTGTGTGGAGTCTGCATGTCCTCTCCGTGGTTGGGTAACGTTCGGAAGACATGCGTGCGTAAATGGGCATGGCTTCGTTGAAGGTTGGGCGTCGAGCTGGCACCACGGCGTTTTGTAAAAAAATCTACTGCCAATCATTAGCGGACCGGAGTTCCGCTGTGGCAACCTCTTACTGGGAAAAAGCCGAAAAGACAAACAACAATATATATATATATATATATATATATATATATATATATATATATATATATATATATATATGTATATATATATATATATATAGGTATGTATCAAAACAAATATGAAAGGAATAGCCCTTGATCTCAGTTTGGATTCCAGAGTAAGTACTGTAATCTTGATCTGTCCACCAAGCATCAGGTCTGTGGGCTTACTCCCACAGGCTTTTATGGAATAGCACAGCAACACATAAGGGCTTTTTGAGGATCAAGTTGACAAACAATCTTTTCTGTAGTTTGGACTTTTCTTTCATGACTTCTATTGGATTGTGGATAGACAACACTTGACAGAAATTGCTGGAACTCTGCAGATACAAGCTATGTACCATTATCTGTGATTTATTTGATTGGCGCACAGTATCTGGTAAACATTGTATTGGTAGTTAGCACAAACTGAGCTGTTAATTCGCTGCTTGCTGTAGTCAGGTATATATTGTTGTTAATTCACTGCTTGCTGTAGTCAGGTATATATTGTTGTTAATTAGCTGCTTGCTGTAGTCAGGTATATATTGTTGTTAATTCGCTGCTTGCTGTAGTCAGGTATATATTGTTGTTAATTCGCTGCTTGCTGTAGTCAGGTATATATTGTTGTTAATTCGCTGCTTGCTGTAGTCAGGTATATATTGTTGTTAATTCGCTGCTTGCTGTAGTCAGGTATATACTGTTGTTAATTCGCTGCTTGCTGTAGTCAGGTATATATTGTTGTTAATTCGCTGCTTGCTGTAGTCAGGTATATATTGTTGTTAATTCGCTGCTTGCTGTAGTCAGGTATATATTGTTGTTAATTCACTGCTTGCTTTAGTCAGGTATATATTGTTGTTAATTCGCTGCTTGCTGTAGTCAGGTATATATTGTTGTTAATTCGCTGCTTGGTGTAGTCAGGTATATATTGTTGTTAATTCGCTGCTTGCTGTAGTCAGGTATATATTGTTAATTCGCTGCTTGCTGTAGTCAGGTATATATTGTTGTTAATTCGCTGCTTGCTGTAGTCAGGTATGTATTGTTGTTAATTCGCTGCTTGCTGTAGTCAGGTATATATTGTTGTTAATCTGCTGCTTGCTGTAGTCAGGTATATATTGTTGTTAATTCGCTGCTTGCTGTAGTCAGGTATATATTGTTGTTAATTCGCTGCTTGCTGTAGTCAGGTATATATTGTTAATTCGCTGCTTGCTGTAGTCAGGTATATATTGTTGTTAATTCGCTGCTTGCTGTAGTCAGGTATATATTGTTGTTAATTCGCTGCTTGCTGTAGTCAGGTATATATTGTTGTTAATCCGCTGCTTGCTGTAGTCAGGTATATATTGTTGTTAATTCGCTGCTTGCTGTAGTCAGGTATATATTGTTATTAATTCGCTGCTTGCTGTAGTCAGGTATATATTGTTGTTAATTCGCTGCTTGCTGTAGTCAGGTATATATTGTTGTTAATCCGCTGCTTGCTGTAGTCAGGTATATATTGTTGTTAATTCACTGCTTGCTGTAGTCAGGTATATATTGTTGTTAATTAGCTGCTTGCTGTAGTCAGGTATATATTGTTGTTAATTCGCTGCTTGCTGTAGTCAGGTATATATTGTTGTTAATTAGCTGCTTGCTGTAGTCAGGTATATATTGTTGTTAATTCGCTGCTTGCTGTAGTCAGGTATATATTGTTGTTAATTCGCTGCTTGCTGTAGTCAGGTATATATTGTTGTTAATTCGCTGCTTGCTGTAGTCAGGTATATATTGTTGTTAATTCGCTGCTTGCTGTAGTCAGGTATATATTGTTGTTAATTCGCTGCTTGCTGTAGTCAGGTATATATTGTTGTTAATTCGCTGCTTGCTGTAGTCAGGTATATATTGTTAATTCGCTGCTTGCTGTAGTCAGGTATATAATGTTTGATTCTTTCTACTGTCATCTTCCAAATATGTAATTTTGAGCTAGTCACTTATCCAAACAATACTCCTGTGTAGTCCCTGAAAAGTATCTTTGTATCCAGAGGGCTTACCTGATTAAAAATAGCAATAATTTGTAGGCTAGTTGTTGCTGGTATGTGCAGTATTTCATGAGAGTAATAGTTCATGAATTACAAGATAGCTCTTTCCTTCAAACTCGTATATACCTGCATTTATTTTCTGCCACGCACCTTGCAGTAATGAAGTTGGTAGCAATGCTTCTCTCCTCTGAGATGTTTTCTATACTATACAAACCCAGCATGTGGACATATGCTTTGCAATGTCCATGCTGCTGTGAGGTTTCATAACATCTGATTAGGTGTTGATGTCCTTCATGCATCTGTTTGAACACCTGAGCACACTGTAAAGGGAGTACACTGGTCTTGTCCTGGTGCCATAGCAAATTATTGTGTTCAACTGTCTAGTATTTGAACTTCAGATGTGTCCAGCAGTTAGGCCATCCATACATTGTATAAGTAATTGTCATCTCTAGCTCATCATGTTCGGTAACTTGTTTTAATCTTTCAGGCCTTTTAGTCATTACAAGTTGATTAGTTGTGATACTCTGCACATACACAGCAATGTCTTCAATGGTATCAGATTGTGTCCGGTCAAATACTGAGTTTCTTGACATTTTGACAACATCGTAGCCACAATCAGTTGCCTTCCTAACAATTGGCCTGCTGCATCTCAGTCTCATATGTAGTCTCTGGCACCATGATGGTGTTTTGTCCATATTAGAGGAATTAGTCCAGTGTGTCCAGTGACTTATGGTCACTCTAGAACTGGAAACTCATTGGTCCAAATAGGTATTTTGACAACTTTTCACATGTCCACACAGTTGCAAGGCATAATTATCTAATTGTGAGGATCTTTGTACTGCACTTAGGTCATAACTTCAGCTATACTCTGTCTCTTATATATTAATTCCTGTCATAATTCTAACAGTAATCCCAAAGAGGAGTACAGAAGCTTTATCATTTCAACCATCTCAAACACATTTCTTTTCCATGAATACCAATTACCAACCCCACAAAGTAATGCTCAATTACAACTTTATCTTTTTGATGTCTGTATAGGAGCCCACGTAAAGTAAACTCCTGTACCTAACATCATGTTTTTTCAGGGGGATAAGCCCCCTTGCACCCACACCCCCTGCTAACTATATATTCCAACTCCAAGTTCGCACTACAGTGAGGAAAGGGATGAATTTCCATAACCGCACTGTACTGTGATCTCTGTACAGTTCTTCAAATTTATTTTAGCGAATGCACAGTGCATTCGCTAATATAAACTTTTGAACATTGAGATGTTCAGCCAGATGAAAATTCGAACATCTGTGTTTCAAATTTTCCATCTGCATACATCTCAACTCGAGATTATAATAGTAAACCATAAATATATATATATATATATATATATATATATATATATATATATATATTTTTTTTTTTTTTTTCTCCATACCTTCCAACTTTTAATATCTCTGGCAATCTTAACAATACTATTACATATGTTACAGAGTACAAATATTTAGGTTTAATCTTTGCTCCATCCCTTACCTCTATAGTGCCTTGAAAGTAGGTATCATTTGACTAATGATTAATTCCTCTTGTCACTTAAAAGATGTCAGTTCTTGAAGGAAAAAACAAAATATGATAGCAGCCGTGAAAAGAAGAATTAATCTTTAGTCAAATCAAATGATATCTAGTTAACAGATACTGCAAGACACCTGTAACATTGTTATAGGAATAAATAATCAAAAACATATCAATTTGATGTGACAGTTGCTATAAGGAAGATAAGAGACTAGACTTAAACAGTTTAGTGTGGGTGTTTCTTTTCTTTCTTTAACAGTATGAATGGCTAAAAAAATTAGACCATTTCCTTAATACAGCCTGGAAAACTGGAAAACGCATTTGTGGAGTAGTAAACAGACTCTAAGAAGGGAAACTTTCAAAAGCTATTCATCTAAGTTGCTGGTTCTTGTTGTTCAGAGGACCCCGCTACTAGACATGGGATAAAGTCTTTTCTGCTGAGCACAGCCTAGAAAGGCTATAGATATGGCCCAAATGTATGCCTGTTTCTATGTATCACCCTTCGGTAGTGACACAGCCAGTTTAATTTGCTACTGTGTAAAATCTAAAGTCAGGTGAAGCCTAGCAATCACAAAACATTTTATAATACTACTTCAGAGAAAGTGGAAAATCAATTGTAAAAACTTTGCTTTGAGGCATACAAATAAACAAAGCAACAGAAAAGAACCTCAGGACTTTGCCCCAAGCAAGATTTTTGTGCAGAGACAGAAGTGGAGTCATTTCAGTTTTGAATTTATTCATATACATTTCATAGTACTGAATATTTTATCAATATAAGTGAATGCAAATTACAATGTCTTACATGTCATAGCATTTTTGCATATATATGCATAAAATTGCTCTAATATATTTAACCTAAACAATAAAACCTACAGATCATTGCTTATTGTGAAGATAAATTCTGTTTTATGCAAAACAGCAATGCACATGTCAAATGTTTTTATGTTATAAAGTATCACTGAACCTATAGCACCTGGCCTAGGAGAAGACAGGAGTCAGTACCTGAACCATATGCTTAGGCAGAGGTAAGTTCCTGAGCCACAAGCATAGGCTGCAGTAAGTAACTGAGCCATATGGTTTGGATGCCATAAATATCTGAGCCATATACTTAGGCTGCTATAAGTACCTGAGCCATGTGCTTAGGTTGCTGTAAGTACCTGAGCCTTATGCTTAGGCTGTTGTAAGTACCTGAGCCTTATGCTTAGGCTGTTGTAAGTACCTGAGCCATATACTTAGGCTGCTATAAGCACCTGAGCCTTATGCTTAGGCTGCCATAAAAACTTGAGCCTTATGCTTAGGCTGCCATAAGTGCCTGAGCATTATGCTTAGGCTGCTGTAACTACCTGAGTCACACGCATAGGCTGCCGTAAGTACCTGAGCCATGTGCTTAATCTGCCATAAGTACCTGAGCCTTATGCTTAGGCTGCAGTAAGTACCTGAGCCTTATGCTTAGACTGACACAAGTACCTCAGCCACATGCATAGGCTGCAGTAAGTACCTGAGCCATATGGTTTGGATGAGATAAATATCTGAGCCATATACCTAGCCTGCTGTAAGTACCTGAGCCATATACTTAGGATGCTGTAAGTATCTGATCCATGTGCTTAAGCTGCCATAAGTACGTGACCCTTATGCTTAGACTGACACAAGTACCTCAGCCACATGCATAGGCTGCAGTAAGTACCTGAGCCATATGGTTTGTATGCCATAAATATCTGAGCCATATACTTAGCCTGCTGTAAGTACCTGAGCCATATACTTAGGATGCTGTAAGTTTCTGATCCATGTGCTTAAACTGCTGTAAGCATTTGAGCCTTATGCTTAGGCTGCTGTAAGTACCTGAGCCTTATGCTTAGGCTGCCATAAGTACCTGACCCATGTGCTTAGACTGCTGTAAGTACTTGAGCCTTATGCTTTGGCTGTGGTAAATACCTGAGCCATGTGCTTAAGCTGCTGTAAGTACCTGAGCCTTACGCTTAGGCTGTCATAGGTACCTGACCCATGTACATAGGTTGCCATAAATACCTGAGCCTTGTGCTTAGGCTGGTGTAAGTACCTGAGCCTTATGCTTAGGCTGCTGCAAGTACCTGAGCCATATGGTTTGGATGCCATAAATATCTGAGTCATATACCATATACTTAGGCTGCCGTAAGTACCTGAGCCATGTGCTTAGGCTGCTGTAAGTACCTGAGCCGTGTGCTTAGGCTGCTGTTTGTACCTGAGCTTTATGCTTAGGCTGCCATAAGTACCTGATCCATGTGCTTAGGCTGCTGTAAGTACCTGAGCCTTATGCTTAGGCTGCCATAAGTACCTGCCCCATGTTCTTAGGCTGTCATAAGTACCTGACCAATGTGCTTAGGCTGCTGTAAGTACCTGAGCCTTATGCTTAGGCTGCCATAAGTACCTGATCCATGTGCTTAGGCTGCTGTAAGTACCTGAGCCTTATGCTTAGGCTGTTGAAAGTACCTGAGCCTTATGCTTAGGCTGTTGTAAGTACCTGATCCATGTGCTAAGGCTGCTGTAAGTACCTGAGCCTTATGCTTAGGCTGTTGTAAGTACCTGAGCCTTATGTGTTGGTTGCTGTAAGTACCTGAGCCTTATGCTTATGCTGCCATAAGTACCTGAGCCATGTGCTTAGTTTGCTGTACATTTTAACTGTAAACTAAATCGCTAGTTCTGTTATAGGGAACTAGGTGTTTGTTGCATAAATTATCAATATGCTACCACATTGTTCTGATAATCCGGGAGACTACTGACTGGGATGAGCTATTTAAAACAGCCCCAAATGAAAACCAATATTCATCAAACATTTTGTTACAGTGCTGGGAGTCAGAACCAAATGAAAACCAATATTCATCAAACATTTTGTTACAGAGCTGGGAGTCAGAACTAAATGAAAACCAATATTCATCAAACATTTTTACAGAGCTGGGAGTCAGAACCATGTATATACATTGATCTATGACATTTCATCAAAATTCCATAAAATCAAACCTGTAATTTAAGTACATCTAATGTTCTAACCTAAAAACATTGAAATGCAAACACATATTTTTTGCAGCAAGGCAAGCCCCCCCCCCCCCCACACACACACACACACACATGACCCCTGTTAATTATATATACCTACTCCATGATTGTACTATAGTGGGGAAAGTGCAAATTTCCCAAATCGTGGGGGAACAGTGGGAGGACATATGTATGGTTCCCATTTATGCAACAAATACCAGAAGGTTTAGGATTTTTGCCTGGAAGTGTTTGCATTAGTATTTTTAAACACCTAGCAAACTTCAAAGAATTTTTTCTCAAGTAGTTGGCAAATGTTGGAGGTGTGATGAAGAAAGAGGTAACTGGAAACATATGTTTTGGGACTGCGATGAGTTTGCAAATTTTAAAAATTCCCTACAGAGTACTCTGTCAGAAATACTGGATGAGCAAATGAGTATTGATTCTTTTGAGCTGAGATACAAGATCTGAATTATCTACACACATTATGGTCTTAATCAAGTTTAATTCTGTACTCTGCCAAAAAAAGAAATTACTAGAAAATGAAAATCAAAGTCTAAAACAACTGTATCCGAAGTAGTCAATATAGTAAAAGAGATAAAAGTACCAAGAGAGGGATCTTCAGAGAAGGAAGGGGCAAATTACATAGAAAAAATGGAATTTGTGAGAAAAATGCATGCCAAATAATGTTCAGAAAGAGGAGGAGAAAGGGAAGGGAAGAATAAGGTTCATAGGTTCATAGGTAGGTACTAGGCTATTGGCCCGAGGGCCTATGTAAGCCTAGCCAACAAGGTTCCCTGGCTTACGCCACTCAAGAAAGTTATTTTCTTGTGCCACTGTCAAGCAGCGACACAGAAGTGATCCCCGGGGTGAATTTCCTATTTCCCATCCACTCATCAAGATTTTTCTTGAAGAGTGCTAATGAAGAACTTTGCTTGACATAGATGGATAGCTTGTTCCAGAGTATGGGAAGTCTCTGGGACAGGAATCTATCCCTCCAGCATGTCCTGTTTATTGTGGTGACAAGGTTTAGGTCCCTAGAGCGTGTAGCTCGGAGGGATTGGGGTTTCTTTAGGTGTAGCATGTCCAACAGCTCTGGGTTTGACATGACATAGCTTTATAAGTTAGGCAGAGATCATCTCAGATTAGGCGATATGCTATGGAGTAAAGCTGGAGTTTTTTGAGGCAGTCAGTGTAAGGCATCTGTTTGAGGCCAGTAATCCTCTTTGTGAGGTACTTCTGTGGCCTTTCCAGCTGTTAAGATGTCTTGTGAGGTACATTCCAAAAGGGGCGTTGTACTCTATAATGGGTCTAATGAGTGTCGAGTAAAGGGGAACAATGATCTATTTTTTCCTGGATGAGAACCCTTTTATGATGAAGTGTGCCATGTAAAAGGACTTCCTGACTACTGTGGCAATGTGACTATCAAAGGAGAGACTACTGTCCACCTGCGTCCCAAGGTCTCTTAGGTTCATAGGTTAGTACTAGGCTAACTGCCCTTGGGAGCCATTTTTTAAGCCTAGCCAATTATCCCTTGTGAGACTCAAACCGTGCACCTTGTGTTTGTAAGGCAAACACCTTAACCATTAGGCCACCCTCCCAACTTTATCACACATTCAGTGTTAAGTAGATTGCTGCCTATGTGGTAGTTTATGGGTACAGAGTTTTTACCAAAGGGGATGACACTACACCTTTTGGCATTGAGCTTGAGGCCATGGCTCTGATACCAGGCATCTGTCTCAGCGAGGCCCTTCTGTAGGATGTCCACATCATTTGGGGACTTGACTATGGCTCCTAGTTTGCAGTCATCTGCAAACTTTGTTAGCCAGAGGCCTTCTGTGTTAGCCTGTACTTCAGAGAAGTAGATACCAAACAGGAGAGGTCCCAGGACGGAACCCTGTGGTACTCCACTTGTCACTGCTTTGAGGTCAGTGTGGGTTTTGTCAATAAGCCAGTTGGCACCCATCTTGTGACATAGGGATTTATACCTAGTTTAGTGAGTTTAGCTATAATTCCAGGATGGGGGATTGTGTTGAACGCCTTGGCGAGGTCAAGATATGCTGTGTGAACCACCTTACCCTCATCTACGGCTTTTGTGACTGCCTCAAAGAAGTTGATCAGGTTCAGGAGGCATGATCTGCCTTTCACAAACCCGAACTGGGTGGGATCCAGAATTTGGAGGTTACCAATGTCCAGGCTCATCAGGCTAATAAGTCGATAGTGTCCGGGATTAGTGGTGGCTCCCCCTTTGTGGAGTGGGATAACTGTTGCTTTGCACCATTCAGTGGGCACAAAGCCTGATGCTAGGCTATTATTGAACATGGTGCTTAAGTGGGGAGCCAGTTCATTCTGAAGTTTGTGTAAAACGCAGCCTCGGATGTTGTCCATTCCCATGGATGCTGTATTTTTGGCTTTAGAGAGTGCAGCTTTTACCTGCATAGTTGTGATTACAGGGACTCTGCATTCTTCCTGTATAGATATGGGCCTTTTAGGGGGTGAGGGGGGGTAAAGTTAGCACTGAACCTATCTGCCAGGATTTTGGCAATATCAGTTGGTTCTGTAATTTTCATGTCATTGTGCTGTAACTCAGAGCAGATCTAAGTGTTGCCATCGAGATTCTTGACATAGCTATAGAATGATTTGTGGTTGTCCTTAGAATTAGTGACAATTTTGTTTTCGTAGCTAGCTTTAGAGGATCTTATAAGGGATCTCAGCTTCTTACTGAGGCTGACCAGGGAGCTCTTCCACTCATGGGATGTTACTCTCTTTTACAACAGTTTCTTCCTTCTGTTGTACAGTTTGTTTATGGCAGGGGACCACCAGATTGTCTTCCTTTTTTTGGAGGATAGTATCTTGGTTCTGTTTGGGATAGCACGATCCATGCACTTGTGTAAGTGCTTATAGAGTGCATTTGTGTAGGATTCAGCAGTTGTAACTGTATTGTCCATCTGCATGGGTGGCATGAAGTTCAATACTTCTGTCTTAAGAAGCTTGAAGTTGGCTTTGGAGAAATTTTTTACCATGGTTTCCTTAATGGGGGGTGGGGGCGGGATGTGGATATCAAGGGTGATAAGCTTATGGTCAGATCGGACCAATGAGGAGTTGACTTCAGGTGTGGAACACCGGTCACTCATGTTGATCATGACTAGGTCTAGGATATTGTTACCCCTGGTGGGGGTGTGGATAAATTGATCCAGGGCATTGGAGTTTATGAATTCCAGAAAGCGTTGAGCTAAGGAATTGGTACACAAGTAGATTTCCCAATTAATGCTGGACTAGTTGAAGTAGCCATTATTAGGGTGTTTGGTTAAACCCTAATATTTTTCAGTACATCAGGAAAAGAGGAGTGGGAATCCTGGGGCATGGTGGGGGATCTGTAGCAAGCTACAATTTGGATTGCAGTTTTGGCCCAGAGTTCGTTGCACTTGGATAACCTTGGATTCATTATGTGAAGCAACTAGCCTGCAGGTGTGGATATCCTTAATGAATATAGACACACCTCCGCCTTTGGTGTTTCGGTCCAGGTTACATGGCCGAAAAGTGTGGTATGAGTTATAGCCTGGTAGTGCAGGGGTGCTCTCTGGAGCCTTGAACCAGATTTCAGTCACTGCACAGATATCGATGTTCTCCATTTTAAGGAGAGCCTCGAGTGAGTGCATTTTGAGATTTAGACTTCTAGCATTGAGTAGCATTACCCTCAGTTTTTGCTTGCCTGTTCCTGTTACAGTGGTGAATTTGTTATTTGAACCTTGCCTAAAAAAGGCACTATAGGGGCAGCAAGAGTCTCAGCCAGTATCCGGAATCCCAGGGGTGACAGGTGCAGAACATCTGTGGCAAAGCATCGTGGTCTGTCGACCATGTCATCCCAAGCAGACAGATACTGGATCCCCTTAAAATAACACCAGAAACTTAGCCAATTGTTAAAGTCAGTCATTTTGTCCTTGTACTGCGGTATCATTCTGGGCGATGGCAGAATGCTACTCAGGGCTAGGGTCATACCTGCCCAGGCTACAAGATCGGAGAGCTCTTCCATGTCTCTTTTCATGTAGTCCAGGGAGGTACGTCTCAGGTCATTCACACCAACATGGACAATGACAGAGTCATATTTGCACTTGTTGTGGAGTGACCTGAGTGCGTGGGTTATGTGGCGGATCTTGTAATCCGACAGGCAGCTGACAGTAACCTTCTCCTTGTTTAGCCTGGTGAGTGGGACATCAGTGTGCCTGACTATAGAGTCACCTATGACTAGTGTGTTGGGTACATTGTTTTGCCTTATTGGCTGTGGTTGAGTGGCACACTGAGTCTGTGGGCTATGTGTCATTTGGGTTGTGTTGGAGGATGGAGGTTGCTTGTGTTTCTGCTTTAAACAATTTATGTCATTTTTAACTGACAGACAGTTGTTATAAAGAAAGAAAACATATGTAATGTATAATATATAATGTATGCAAATAGAAAAAAATAATATGGCTTGTTTTCTTTTCTATTAATGTATGTGTGCCTATGTCTTAAGTGATAATTTAATAAAGATGTTTAGAAAAAAAGTGGATACAGTTCAATTAGCTGTTTTGTTGTCTGCTGTAATGGCTTTTTCGTTATTCTTCATAAAATAAATAAATAAATAACAAAATGTAGGTAATCTGTATATATCCATAGGTTCATAGGAGGTTACTAGGCTAGCAGCCCTAGAGCCTTTATAAGCCTAGCCATGTCAATTCCGAGTTGCCCCAATTGTCCTTGGTTAGATGGATGTACTTTACAGTTCAGCGCTGGCTATGCCTGCCCATGAGGGACATGGGTGCCACCCCCATGGTGAATTTGCGGTCACACATCCATTTGTCCAGGTTGTACATTGAGGAGCTCTGCTTCACATGAATTGGAAGTTTATTCCAGAGTAGCGGCCATCTCTGGGAGACATACCTATTTCTCCAGCATGTTCTGTTAATGTCACTGGCAAGGTTGAGATCCCTAGAGCAAGTGGCTCTGGTGTCATTTGTTGTGCAGATGTACAGCATTTCCATCAGGTAAGGGTCAGAGACTGCCTGTAGGCCAGGCACAAGTTGCCTCTCAGTAGCCTATATAATGGAGTACAGTGACCAGGATTTCAGTCTATCAAAGTAGGTCATGGTTTGGAGGCCCTGTATCTTCTTAGTGACAAACCTCTGTGGTCTCTCCAGTTGTTGCAGGTGTCTGGTGAGATACATGCAAAAGGGAGCATTGTACTCTATTAGTGGTCTGATTAGTGTTATAACATCCTTAGACCTGGATGCAATGCCTTTACGTATGAGATGTGCAATGTAGAAATGTAGTAAACACTACCAGTTGAGAAATGTAGTAAACACTGGAAGTAGGGAAATAAAGCCATAGTGTCTTTCTTTTTCATCATGTACTAAAATGTGGAAGACAAAAAGTTAATAAAAAGTCACAGAAAGCAAAAGAATCATCATAATCAGCCCCCCTTTTCCCATTGTCTACCTGGGGTTGGGGAATCGCGTTAATGGTCACCATCTCTCTTGATTCAATACCATACTCCTGCCATCTTCGACACTGATGCCTGACTGTTGAAGATCTTTCATACAATCCATCCACCTCTTTGCTGGATGTCCTTGTTTCCTCTTACCTTCTTCCTGTCTGTCCCAAAACTTTTTCACCAGATTGTCTTCTGCCTTTCTGCATGAGTCCAAACTACTGTAATTTGTTCTCTTTGATCTCTTCTGTAATTGGAGCTGCTTTGGCTTCTGCTTTTATGTCCGCATTTCTTCGTCTGTCTCACATAGTGCATCCTACCACCCTTCACAGGCACTTCATTTCCATCACCTCTAGCTTCTTCATCTGCTCTGCCTTCACTGCTCAGGTTTCTGTACCCTACAGTAGTACTGGTCACACCACTGTCTTGTACACCTTACTTTTCAGCTTCTTTGTCATTCTTCTGTCATAGACTACACTTGACACTCTGTGCCATTTGGCTGCAGCCCCTCTGATTTTATCTTTAACCTCTCCATTCAGACTTCCCTTCTCCTCAACCACCCCTCCCAGATACTTGAAGCTATTTACCTGTTCCACTATCTTCCCTTCTATCTCAATTCTCAGCTTCTTCTGATTTCCCCAGTTTGCTGCCATCACCACTGTCTTATCTGTGCTTAGTTTCATCCCATGTTCCTTCAGTTTTGCATTGCATTGCTCTATACCTTGCTGGGGTTCTTGCTCAGAGTCTGCCTGTAATGCCACATCATCTGCATACAGCAGCTTTGTTGATCTGTCCCCTCCAACCTGTTTGCTAATGTAGTCTATCACCAGTATGAACAGCAGTGGTCTCAGAGCTGAACCCTGGTATACACCCACTCCCACTGGGAACCCCTCTGTGAGGCCGAACACTATTTGTACTTGAGTTATTGGGTCCTTGCACATAGCCTGCACTAATTCTACCAATGTTTCTGTGACTGAACCACCACAGTACTGCCCAAATCAGCTTTCTTGGGACCTTGTCATATGCTTTCTCCAACTCTACGAATGCCCACTAGGACTCTTTCCTCATCTGTAGCTTCTTCTCAACTATCTATCTACTGCAAATGTTGAGTCAGTTGTGCTGCATCCTGCTCTGAATCCAAACTGCTCATCTCCCATCTTACATTATACTACTTTACGTATCTGTTTATCAATCACCCTCTCTAGAACTTTCATGCAATGTGATAGGAGTTTGATTCCTCTGTACTGGCCACAGTTGTGGATGTCCCCTTTGTTCTAGTACACTGGCACAAGCATGCTTACTCTCCAGTCATCCGGGATACACCTTTCTCTCCTCACTGCTATGAGAACCCTCAGGAGCTATTTCCCCCCTATCTCACCCAGCATCTTTATCATATCTGCTGTGACCTCATCTGAGCCTGCTGCTTTATCATATCTGCTGTGACCTCATCTGAGCCTGCTGCTTTATCATATCTGCTGTGACCTCATCTGAGCCTGCTGCTTTATCATATCTGCTGTGACCTCATCTGAGCCTGCTGCTTTATCATATCTGCTGTGACCTCATCTGAGCCTGCTGCTTTATCATATCTGCTGTGACCTCATCTGAGCCTGCTGCTTTATCATATCTGCTGTGACCTCATCTGAGCCTGCTGCTTTCCCAGACTTCTTTTTCCTTATTGCTATTCTTACTTCTTTCTAGGGTATTTGATTCTAAGAATCAATAAGTTTGAAATTAATTTTGAGAAATAGAATGAAACATTCAAGAAATGTGAACAACATAAATGCAGTGTTTTGGCATTATAAACTCAGTCACCACAGCAAATGTAAAAAGAAAATACAGTATTAGCTATCACAGTGATTCAGAAACTTGGGATTGCAAAACACACATTGAGTGAGAGATGTTATATCACCATAAATAAAAGTCTAAGAAAACAATATAAGGATAAAATTAAGGACCACCAGCAAAGCAGTTCTGCCTCTGTTAATGATGACTCCCCATCTTATAGTGAACATATTCATGGCCAGGAGACAACAAGGGTCCTAAGTCCCCAAAACTGCGATACACTTTTTATAACTGTTTCATAAAATGTCTAATTTGAAAGCAAAGAAAGGTGATATTGTATAACATTTACAAATGTTAATGATCGAGTCTTTGTATGTTATCCACTAGTAAAATGAAAAAAAATTGTAATTGGGTGGTCTACAGATCACAAAAGAGTAGCTGAATCAAGAATTTATGAGAAGTATAAGAATTAGCAAAAGACAAGTATATCTTATGGAAAAGAGAGCCTACAAAATACTGCAGTATTAAGTCAAATGGCTATCAAATTAAATGCCATATGCTTCAAAACCCATTGGAGTCTTCCCATTGGATGAATGATGAATACTTTACAATATACAATGAGTTCATCAAATATGGAAAGTGGCAGTTTCCATGATGTGTAAGTGTTAAAGTTTACTTTTCCACATTAAAATACAAATATCCCTAAAACTCAGAAAAAATCTATGCCTATGCAGAAGATTGCATGGCAGACAGTAAGCATCTTGGAAACTACAGAAGCAGACAGACCTCTCACATCATAAAATGCGAATGGATAACTACTATTCATGCCCAGGTACCAGACATCAGAAACGTTGGCATGTTTGCCATGGAGAAGAATGATGTTCTCTTTCTTCCAAAAGTAACCAGAATGGTGGAGACAAAATACATCCACAGGCTAATACAAAGGTGCAGAGACAACCTTGGCCCAGCTCACTTGTAGACCATAAGTATGTTCTGTTCCACAGCCACCTGCGAGACTGCCTCAGTAACCCAGCCCTATCGACCACCTCTGCTTTATCTCAGCTGCATACCGAAGTACCAGACTCTGTGGTTCTAGCATACATATTGGAAGAGCTTATGGAAGAGAACAAGGCTAATTCTGGCAGACTCTGTTACAAACGGTCCAAGTCCATGACAGAGAATGACTCAAGGCAAGCCTAGGTAGGCTTTGAGAAGAAACAAAGAAGCAATGAAATGAAATCAGACAAATTATGGAATGGATAGGGGACTGAAAGTATTGTTCCAAAATGTCTGGAGGCCATCAGTTACCCTCAATGTCTTCTGTTTTCCTTCTTCTTGATCTTTACCACTTATCAGTCTTAACAATTCAAATGTGTGCCCAATAGTCAGTAACTAGATTCTTCTTTCACCTGTTAAGCTGCCAAAACAAATACTTTTGAATAGCTTTACTAGAAGGGCTCACCCAGACTCTGATGCACTTTGCTGTGAGGGAAAGGTTAGTTTGCTTTTTATTTGTTGTGTTACTCGATTGCCTTTTTCTGTTGTGAATACTGTGATTTGTTTTATTTACCTTGTGTTTTACTTGCATTCTGCTTTTAACTGCATATTAAAACTTGAAAAGAGACCACAGCTCTGTCTCTTGTGAGTCAGGCAAAATTAGTACAGGTCAATAGAACAAGTCAGTTAAAGTTAATCATCTGTGAACTGAGGGGGTAGCTAGGAACTAAACCTTCTATTTAAGGGGTAAAATAGAACATTTCAGCGCTTTACTAGAAAGGCTCACCCATACTCTGCTACACTTTGCTGTGAGGGAAAGGTTAGTTTGCTTTTTATTTGTTGTATTACTTTATTGCCTTTTTCTATTTTGAATACTGTGATTTGTTTTATTTACCTTGTGTTTTACTTGTATTCTGCTTTTAAATGCATATTAAAACTTGAAAAGAGACCACAGCTCTTTCTCTTGTGAATCAGGCAGACATTATTTTCCACATCCTCCCACACTGTTACTGTAGTGTTCTTAAACACCACTTTCTTTCTAGTTGCCTTCCCCTTGTGTTAATTTGACCATATATCTCATTTCCTCTCTGTTTTTACTGGCTTGTATGAGTAAGCACAAAATTATCATTTTGTGAAATCACTCCCCTTCAGCTATTTAAATTTATTGACCATACTACTGTATTCCATAGTACCACAATACAAAAGTGACCACCCCCTTTCAATCTATCTTGCTGTTTTAAAAATAGTGACTCTCCACTAAAACTTAACTTTTTAGACAGGTAAAACTTAAGTTACCTACTTTCACATCTAACTCCTCTAGTGCACACAGGATTGTTTAGGATAAACCATTTTTTTCATCTTACCTTGAAGCATCCCTGTGACTAGCACTTGCTTTAAAACCTGCTGGAAAGCACTAGGAAGTCTTAAACTGATACAAGCACTCAACTTTGTAAGGGAAAACTGCTCTTGCATTTTACAAAAAAAAAAAGCACCAAACCGGGTATATCCAAGAGTCAGCTTCCAGTGATTTCACCTGTCCACCTGGTGAATCTGGGCATACTGGGGCAATGCAGCAATTGCCTCATGTACACAGACAATCCTCTCCTCCTACCACTCAACACTACAACCTGTGAGAGATGCACTTACATAGCCAAACTGGAAGCAAAGCTCGCTCCACCCAAGATTGCGCTAGACAGTCAAGAGGAGAAGGTTAACACCCGCACTACACCTCAAGCAACACATAGCCCTTCTAAACCCACACCACCAACACCCACACATAGCAACACTAAACCCACATATGTGGAGGCCCTTAACATTAACCTGTCCAAGCAACAAAGACCTCCGAAGCTGAAATGCAAACAAGTACCAATCACAACCAAAGTGTCACATAGCTCACAACACCAGTGTGCCACCCAACAACAGTCCCTAAGGCAAGACAATGTACCTAGCACTTTAGTCATAGGTGACTCTATAGTCAGGCACACTGATGTCCCACTCACCAGGCTGAACAAGGAGAAAATTACAGTCACCTGCCTGTCGGGTACCAGGATCCACCACATAACACATGCACTCAAGTCACTCCACAACAAGTACAAATATAACTCTGTCATTGTCCATGTTGGAGTGAATGACTTGAGATGTACCTCCCTGAACTACATGAAAAGAGACATGGAAGAGCTCTCAGATCATGTGGCCCAGGCAGGTATGACCCTAGCCCTGAGTAACATCCTGCCTTCGCCCAGAATGATACCACAGTATAAGGACAAAATGATTGACTTTAACAATTGCCTAAACTTCTGGTGTCATTCAAAGGGGATCCAGTATCTGTCTGCCTGGGATGACATGATCGACAGACCAGGATGCTTTGCCAGAGATGGTCTGCACCTGTCGCCCCTGGGATTCAGGTTACTGGCTAAGGCTCTTGCCACCCCTATAGTGCCTTTTTTAGGCAAAGTTCAAAGGACAAAACCACCACTGTAACAGGTACAAGAATGCAAAATCTGAAGATAATGCTACTCAATGCTAGAAGTCTAAACCTCAAAATGCACTCTCTCGAGGCACTCCTAAAAGTAGGGAACATTGATATCTGTGCAGTAACTGAGGCCTGGTTCAAGGCTCCAGAGAGCACCCCTGCAATACCAGGCTACAACTCTTATCACACTTTTCGGCCACCAAACCAGGACCATAACACTAAAGGTGGAGGAGTGTCCATATTCACCAAGGATATTCACAACACCAGGCTAGTTGCCCAACACAATGCGTCTGAAATTCTCCAGGTGAAACTAACACTAGGTAAGACTGCAATCCAAACTGTAGCTTGCTAGAGATCCCCCACAATGCCCCAAGATTCTCACTACACCTTTCTATACATACTGGATAATATTAAGATACAACCAAATACCCTAATACTGGGTGATTTCAACTAACCTGCCATTAACTAGGAAAACTACTTGTGTACCAACACCTTTGCCCAACAATTCTTGGAATTCATAAATTCCAGTGCCCTTGATCAACTAATCCTTAGTCCCACAGGGGCTCCAATATCCTAGACCTGGTCATTACCAACATGGGAAATTGATGCTCCACACCTATGGTCACCCCCTCATTGGTCAGGTCTGACCATAAGCTAATCACCCTTGACATCCACATCTTACCCCACTCCCCAGTAAGGAAACCTCCATAAAAAAAAAAAAAAAATTCTCCAAAGCCAGCTTCAGGATACTCAAGTCAGAAGTGACAAACTTCATGACACCCATGCAGACGGGAACTGAAAGTTCAACTGCTGAATCCTACACTAAGGCACTGTATGAGCACATCCACTCATGCATGAATCGTGCCATCCCCAATAGAACTAAAATGCTCTCCTCCAAAAAAAGGAAGACAATCTGTTGGTCCCTTGCCATAAATAAACATTACAACAAAAGGAAGAAACTGTTGCAGAAAAGAGAAAAATATCAGGATGCAAAAAACTCCCTTACCAGCCTCAGTAGGAAGCTGAGATCCCTCATAAAATCCTCCAAAGCAAGTTACGAAAATAAAATTGCCAAAGATTCCAAAGACAACCACAAGGCATTCTATAGCTATGTCAAGAATCTAAATGGTAATGCTCAGATCTGCTCTAAATAGCATTAAATATACTGATCCCAAAGATATTGCCAATATTCTGGCAGATCGATTCAGTGCAAACTTCACCCCCCTGTCACTCCCTAAAGGGACCATCTCAATACTGAAAGATTGCCAAATTCCGGTAATAATGGTCACACAGGTAAAAATGCACTCTCCAAAGCTAAGAATACAGCATCCATGAGACCAGACAACATCCCAGGCTGTCTACTATATGAACTACAAAATGAACTGGCACCTCACCTAAGTGTCATGTTTAATCATAGCCTCACCTCAGGCTCCGTGCCCACTGAGTTGCACACAGCTACAGTTATCCCACTCCACAAAGGGGGATCCACCTTGGATCTTGGGAACTACCTCCCCATCAGTCCGACGAGCCTGATCTGCAAGGCCATGGAATGTATTATCATGGAACTTATAAACAAAGACATTGGCAACCTTCAAACACTGGACCCCATGCAGTTTGGGTTCGTAAAGGGCTGATCTTGTCTCCTGAACCTGATTGACTTCTTCAAATCAGTCTCCAGAGCCATGGACAAGGGTAAGGTGGTCCACACAGCCTACCTGGACCTTGCCAAGGCCTATGACACCATCCCCCACTCTGGAATCATAGATAAACTTGCTAAGCTGGGCATTAATCCCTATGTCACTCAATGGGTTGTCAACTGGCTTACTGACAGAACCCACACTGTAAAAGTAGCCAACTACAAATCCAGCTCCAGACAAGTGACAAGTGGAGTACTTTGAATACACAAATACCGGAACACAACACAAACAGTGAACTGTTTGATGAAACTTTTTAATTCTGGTACCTCGGCCTTCGCCTTCTCCTGGAATACATTTTAAAAAATCAAACAACACCCCTTTTATACCACATCCAATTAATTCACCCTGTTTAAACAATTTATCAATTAACTCAACCATAATGCTTCATTTTGAAGTTTCCAACTTCACTCTTATAATGATTTCTGACTTCATTGAACATAATGCCAATTGCATTACATAAAAGTATTGTAAATCCTAAACATTAGAAATTCTACTAACTCTTATATATTACCTTGTTCAACTGATTCAATATAACTACTTTTCATAAATAACATACATTTTTAAAATGATATAACACTTGCTATAAATGCCTATTACATACAAATATTACTAAGTTCATGTACAAAAATTCAATCTAGAAAAGTTTTTTTAAAATATTCATTTTAAATTTCCATATTCATGCCATTTGGAAACAATGTTTTATAATTGAGAATGAACCTGGATTCCATTTCTAATAATAGTATATATATATAAATATAGTAGTATATATCATAGGATGTGGTTGTGTGGAACAGAGGTGGTATATAGGCCAAACAACTAGAAGGGTCAAGCTCAGAATTCTTGAACATTTGGGAGACATAAAACATAAAAGAATAGAAAGTCCTGTGGCCAAACATTTTTGTGAGCAACATAAGGGGGTTCCTGAGGGATTCATTTTTTGTGCGTTGGGGAAACCTAGTATTTTTGGTAATGAGGTAGGTTTTCGTGATAAATTATTAGAAATGTTTTAAAATGTATTCCAGGAGAAGGCGAAGGCCGAGGTACCAGAATTAAAAAGTTTCATCAAACAGTTCACTGTTTGTGTTGTGTTCCGGTATTTGTGTATTCAAAGTCATTATTTGGAGAATTGGAGGTGTTTGTTTTCGAAGTTGACAAGTGGAGTACCTCAGGTTCAGTCCTGGGACCACTCTTGTTTAGCATCTACTTCTCTGAAGTGCAGGCCAACACTAAGGGACTCTGGCTAACAAAGTTCACAGATGACTGCAAACTGGGAGCCATTATTGAATCCCCAAATGATGTGGATATTCTACAAAAGGGCCTTACAGAAACAGATGCTTGGTGCCAGAGCCATGGGTTCAAGCTCAATGCCAAGAAATGTATAGTTATCCACTTTGGGAAAAAACATGTACCCATGAATTACCACATAGGTGACAGTACACTAAACACTGAAAGTGTGATAAGAGACTTAGCGACACAGGTGGACAGTGATCTCACCTTCGATAACCACATCACCACAACAGTCAGGAAATCCTTCTATGTGGCACACCTCATCACTAAGGGCTTTTCATCCAGAAAAAAGGAGGTCATTGTCCCACTGTACTCATCCCTCATTAGACCCATTATAGAATACAACGCCCTGTTTGGTATGTATCTCTCAAGACATCTGCAACAACTGGAAAGGCCACAGAAATACCTCACTAAAAGAATCACAGGCCTAAAACAGGCGCCCTATGCTGATCATCTAAAAAAACTCCACCTATACTCTGTTGCATATCGTCTACTCAGAGGTGATCTCTGCTTAACATACAAGGCTATGTCAAACCCTGAGCTGTTGGACATGCTCCACTTAAAGAAATCCCAATCCCTCAGAGCCACACGCTCCAGGGATCTAAACTTTGTCAGCATCATCACAATGAATTAAAGAGATCTGCATGATGAAACATAAAAAACAAAACAAAATCTCCTTAAAATGGCTTTTCCCTAGGCATTTTAAAAATCCTGCTGCCAGTAATGTGACATGTCATAATGACCTTGCTGCAAGAAGGAAAGAAAAGCAAGTTCTGCCTGGGCAACCCTTTCTCTGGATGGAGTAGAGATTGGATCTGCTTTTACATAAGTGTGAAAAGTAGCTTAAATCATGAGACCATGAAAGAAGCTGAAGTGACTTTTATGCCCAAGAGCTGATATATACCCTGATACAGCAGAAATAATTCAAAGTGACTAATTTTTTCCTGGTGGCCGACATGTTCTAGACTCTACAGATGAAAGTAATTAACTTTTGGTAAGATGTGCCTTAAAATAAGGTTCAGAAACATGACAGTGACCCAACCAGTGCATGTTTCTATCAAGTTGGGAAAGTACTTTTGGTAGGCAGTGATCTGTTCCACAGGTTTAACTACAGAACAGACGATTCTAAATGGGTTTTACAGTGAAACTCATAAGAAAATAAGCTTGTGTCACTTGGAAATAGTTTTCCAGTTCCTAAGCAGATAGAGTCATGTTACCTGAAAAGAATGATTCTAAGATTAAACTACATTTTGTATGCTCTGACGTGCCAGATATACTTGTACCTGTTCTAGGAACTCTGAACATCAAGACCCATTGAAGAACAAGGCTCATGTGCTGTGCTTGGCAAGATAGGATCTAGTGAACTCTGAGATAAATGTTAGTGGTTTGGCATTCTTTATCTAAAATATCAACCTTCTTATGTCAGAAAGCATCCAAATAGTGACATAGTAGTGACACAAACCAAACACCCAGCCTGTCATGGTGATGATGCAGAAGAAGGTTCCCTAACCTATGGATAACTGCTTTACAAGGCAGCAACTCAGCAAAATGAGACGTATGTGCCAGTTAAGGGAGAAGGTTTCCAACTGCATAACTGTGTCCTGTACTTAGGTTATGAGCATTGTCACATCAGTGAAGTGTTAGAAATGCTAAACACAAAGACTTAATTCAATGCTTGTTATGAAGTCAGAACTGTTAAAAGGCATTCCAAATCATAAAGAAAGCTTGCATAGTAAGGAATATTTGTTTTAACCCTCATAACAGGTAGACACAATGCCACACCCCATGCAAGCGGTAAAAGGCCCAAAGTTTCACCCGCATTTGAGCCTGACTATCACTCTGCACCTGGAAATGTGCATGGATATTAATGACATTGTATGGTCACATGCTAAATGGGATCCTTTCCAAATAAATGTGATTCTACAAGGGCTAATATTAGAATAGAATCTACCCCAAATATGTCAGGGTTACAGGTATGTTGAGTACAAACTCCAGACATGTTTTTGTAATTCATACTAAGGTATCTTTGTTGGGAGTGCAGTCCCATGACATACTACATCAGTCTCCAATCCATCAAGGGACAAAACTAAAACAATGTTTTACAGGAGGTCAAACTACCTGCACCCCCATGCTTCGGCATAGCTAAATACACTAACACCTCAAATCACACAAACGTGGGTTTACGTAGAAACCACCATTCCCCAACTGTTCTATGATTTCACGGAAACCATAAAAATGTATAAAATGCTTGCCACACCATACAAAGCACAGACACTAAATCAGTACCATAATTAGGGCAGGGTGACAGAGGCAGGAGGCAAGATCAGCACTGCTGAAGAGCTGTCAGTCAGGTAAGTGAAGTGATGGAATTCATTTCAAAATAGATTACTGAAAAGTGTCACTCCGTTACTTTTTATCACCAAAGTGAGTGAAACCCTCAAAATAATTCTCTACGAGGGCTAATATAAAGAAAGGTTAAAAATGTCTGATGTGACTATACTGTTTGATTTTAACAAGTACCTAGGAGACATGAAGATGAAATTACACCCTTACAGGCTACTCAGTACCAGCATCAGATTAATGTTTCTCCTGACATACAACTGTACAACCAAGACCATTACCATAGAAGCTCATTTTGAGCTAGGCATGATCATAGGGAATCTTCTATGATTTTGGAACTAGCTGCTCTTGGTGTTTCTGAACTGCTAAGAAAATGTTATGTAAAACAATGAAATGAATGGAAAAATTCAATTTCTGTGAAGGTTAATTCTGTTACAGTAAATTACTTCATCTGCCAAAAAAGATGCATGCATATGTAAAGTTTCTGAGGTATGGTCTGAAAGATGTAGAAATTGACACATCTGTTAATTGCATCTTCATATCAGGAAGCCAAATAATTAGGGATAACTAAAAGTACATTATATACCTCTTGCCTCCAGACTTGCACACATTTGTTTTATACTCTTGCATTTGGTCTATGCATTTGTATCTTTGAATATTTATTATTTTATTTATTTTAATTTGCTAGTCATGGCAGTGTTTCGCTTTCAAACTTCAGTGCTACAATTGCTAATCCTTTGTTTGTACTTCCTTCAGTTGTTTCAACATTTGCTTGGATTAGTACGAGTAAATACATGAGCTAAAACAAACACAGGGTACAGCTGAAAAGCAAACAAACATGCAACATTTGCTTTATTGTTATGTTTGGGAGCAAAGATATAGTTTTGAGAATGTGAAATTCAATGTTCTATTCTCCAAAATGGAAAAGGATTCTATCCCTCACCCTAGACTGGTTTATGGAATATGATTCTCAGTCCTACCCTTTATTGCCTGACTCAGTCTGTGTTCCAATCCCTATTAGCTATTTTCTCATTTTCTAAAATTCCAGGCTATGGGTATAGTGGCTGTTTGGGCTGATGGGGTCTTTCTATTGGTTACAGCCTTTAGGATCTCATTATTTCCCACTGGCTGCCAAGTGAACCTTGCCCATTGGTTAGTCTACAGCATGAATGGACACCTACATAGTTTTTTTTTTAATTCTGAGTACTTTTTGTCATGGCAATTACTTTATAGTTGTAATATCAAGTTGTGATTCTTTGTATTTCTTTATAATCTGATGACATACAAAAGATTAGATGAAAGTACACATTGTTTAAGCATATTTTTACCTCTAATAAGTATGGCTGCTTGCTCTTTACCTGCACCTTGTGTTTGTTTTAGCTTGTGTATTTACTTCCATTAAACCAAGAATATCAAGTGTATATTGTCAGTGCAGGTACAGATTCCTAAATGTCCTGTTCAGTGTTATCTCCTCACAATCGATCTTGCTTTAAAATGGTAGGAAAGCCAATGCATACTGTCTTCACCCAATTTGGATGCAATTTCAGGTATGTTGGTGTCTCCCCCTTTTGTACAAGATTATATAAAGCTAGGCATAGGAAAAAGCAATCCAGAATTAGAGCTTCTACATATAAATATGGCAGATAAATCTGAAATTCAACATCCTTGGGTTTTGTAAGACAGCTTCCATCTCTCTTGCACAGAATTAAAACTTCCTCACTAGTTTCTGAAAACTAAAAACAAATGAAAGTAGCATATTTGTGAGATTTCAGTCATCCGAACATTGATCGGTATACTCATCACACAAGTAAAAAATATTCTCAAATATTACTGCATTCTATAAATCAAAATAATTTAAATCATTCAAAGTCGGATAAGGGGAGACAACAAACTATTTTACTAATAAACATTACATTTCTAATTTTTCATTCACCTCCCCCTTCATCAGGCACTGACTTTACTACTGAACACTGCCTATGATACCATTATATATAACTTGAGAATAAGAACATACAAATTGGTTATTACCACTACGTTTCTAACTTATACCAAAGTTAATTCCACAAAAAACAAATGTATTGCTGTCAAAAATAGACTGGATCATAATCCTAAGGGGAGGCGCAGTGGTTAGCATTGTTGCCTCACAGCAAATGGTTCTCTGATTTGATTCTCACTGGGGTTCCTTCTGTGCAGAGTCTGCATGTCCTCCCTGTGTTTGTGTGGGTTTCTTCTCAGTGCTCCAGTTTCATCCCAAACACATACATCTGGAGCATTTCTCCCTGGGCGTCTGCTGAAAATAAGCTCTGTCCCAGTCAGACTTTCCTGGTAAAAAAAAAATGTTAAAATAAACAAATAATTCAGCTGCATAAGAAACTGTCAATGCATTTAATGATACCATTGAGTTTTTCCTACAGAACTTATACCAAAACATGCATTGTAGAATTGCAAAATAAATTAAGGATATACAAACTGTTCCAACACGTACCAATAGACCACAAACTGGAGAAAGATACAAAATACCAAGCAGTTGAACACTCCCAAGGTCAATTTATTCACCAACAATAGCGTAAGCGAAGTACAAACCAAGCTTTCGGTGAGCTCAGTGTCCCACCTTCATCAGACAACATTTACAAGCCAGCCATCGTAATTTATATACTAAACACTTAATTAATTAATTACATTCAATTATGCAAAGACCTATTTAATTAAAAGATGTATATGTATAAATATATGTACTTATATCTAATATTTTAAAAACCTCATCTTAGGGAAAATCATCATTTAATCACTAGTTAAACCATTTCACTAACAGTATTCTAATTTACAACATTAAAAAACCTCTTATAAAAAACATGAATAAAAAATCCATTAAAACACATAATATGTCAAGAAAACTTTATACTGAGTAAGCTTAGAATTTATCTTACTCTGTTGTTCCACACCATTTTAAATCAAAACAACATTTACACGTGTGCTTAATATATGTATATACCACATGTAAAATAATAAAAATACATACTGTTCTAATCAAACCATTATTTCAGTTGAGAGCCAAATACATTGTCTACCCATAGTTTGGGAGAAAATGAATAAACTTATAAGCCTAAAGAAGAGTACCCCAGACCCATTGTACTTACAGTAAATCTTTTACCTTCTTGCTACTAAAATATCCCATCTACAAATAAGCAAATAACCACTGGGATACTCATCTTTTATTAGATAGCAATTTCAAAACAGGAGCAATAGAGACATACTCGTTTAAGCCTGGGCTAATATATGCCCATGTGCGTAACTGCCAATAAAGTTCATTTACTTCCAAATAAACCTGCCAAGGACCACTTAAATTGTCAGCAAATGACCTTCCTAAAACTGTGAATTTAAAACAATGTCCTGGACAGGCATAGATATGCCTGGCCAGGGCATTGTTAGCATCTTGTTTAACTATGGCATAGTTGTGCTCATAAATCCGCTGCCTAAATTTTCTTTTCGTTTTTCCGATGTAAAATGCAGTACATTTTTGACACACAGCCACATAAACAACTCCAATAGACTCACAGCTAAATTTCCCCATTATCTTATACTCTGTGTCCCTAATCCTAACTTTTGAGTCAGTTAGAATGTGCTTGCATTGGTTGCAAGTACCACATTTCCTTGTTCCTACAAAGCGTTGTGGTAAAATCTTGGTTTTTGATTCGAGCAGGCCTTTTAGATTTTGCCCTCTTCTAAAAGTAATTTTTGGACATGCTCCTAACCTTTTTGTCAAAAAAGTATCTTCAGTAATAAGTGCCCAACATTTGTTAAGCACCTTCCTGATTTCAAAATGATCAACAGAGTAGGTACAAAAAAATCTCAAATCAGACTCAGGTAGGTTAACATTTTCACAGCTTAGTATAGATGGGGAACCAATAGCAACATCCAAAATAATGTTTTCAATGCGCAAAAAAGGTTTATAAAAACCCACCCTTCTTTTAGTAATAACTTCTGTTTTAATATCACGAAGTAACAAACCAGGGTAGCCTCTATTGGCAAACATACTACTCAAATTTTCGCATTCTTGCAAAAAATCTTCAAACTCAGAGACCATCCTAGCTGCTCTTACCATCTGGCCTTTGACTATGGCCTTCTTTTGGTAACTAGGATGGGAACTCGTGAAGTGCAAAAACGCATTTGAGTAAGTAGGCTTACGGTAAATTAGACTCCTATACTTAGATTTCACCGCGTCTTTCTTAATGAGGATGTCCAGAAAATTAATACTGGATTCCTGCAAATTGTATGTAAACTCTAAGAACGACGTCTTTTTTGTAAGTGAGTCTAAGAATTTAGGTATTTCCAAAGGGGAAGCCTTCCATATAAAAAACATGTCATCCTGGTACCTAGTGTACCAGGTGACATAAGACGTAAAGCAGGGGTCAGTAAATAAAAACTTCTTTTCCCAGTAGGCTAATACTCCATTAGCGAAACTCCCACCACAGGGTGATCCCATCGCTACTCCTGATTTCTGGAGGTAGATACTGTTGTTAAAGGACATAAAGTTGTTACTTAATGCTATTTCTAGTAGAGTCTCTACCACGTAAATCACATTGTCATCCACTTTCCTTTCAAGTAAAAATTCACGTATCCATTGGATACCCAACATTTGTGGTATGACTGTATATAAATCCTTAATATCAACCGTCAAAAACCAGGAGTCAGCTTGGAAGGGAATCTTACTCAATTCTTGAAGAAAACTCCAAGAGTCCTTACAGATATGAACTTCTTGAGAGATTAGAGGTCTTAAAATACTATCTATGTATTTAGCACAAGCAATAGTGATGGAACCACGCCCGTCCACTATAGGGCGAAAGGGTGGTTGCTCCAAAGATTTATGAGTTTTTGGGATGCCGAATAAAACCGGCAACCTAGGAGCTACAACATTCAAGTAGTGGTACAAGTCAAGGTCAATACAGTTCTCCAAAAATAGGTCCTCTATCAGACCCCTTATCTTTGCATAGGCTATATTAACCTTGTTAATACTAACGGTTTGATATCTGTCAGATTCAAGCAGTAGGTTCATATTTTGAACATACACACAGTTGTTCATGAAAACTAACCCCACCCCCCTTGTCCGGCTTCATAACCCTAATGTTGCAATTTTTCAACAAAACCAGAAACTGATTTTCTTCTCTTGTAGTGTTAAAATGCCTTTTACAGGAGGGATGGTTAGCCTTAAGTGCTCTAAAATCATATTCACACATCTTTTCAAATAGACAAAGTGTGTCGTGTAATGGGGGGTTATACACACTAGGAACTCTAAGTGTGCCTGGAAAAGAGGTTCCATCACCCATCAAGATTTTTAAATTGAGTTTTCTCACAAATAGTTTGAGATCAATCAATGTTTTAACCAAATCAAACGGCTTATCAGGCACAAAAGATAACCCCCTAGAAAAAAACTCCACCATGTCAGAATCAATATTAAAAGAAGTGTAGTTATAGATTTTAAAGTCCCCTTTTGAGTCTGTGAGGACCTCTAAAACGGAAAACCGATCAATCATCTCCTGCATTGACCTCTCCGATTCTTGTAATTGTTCTGATTGGTCCTGTTCTGACCGTTCACTTGTTTGTTTTTTCTGTTGTTGTTGCCCCTGGAAAAACCCTGCTGATAATCAACATTATCACAGCTGTTAACTACGTCTTCCTCGAACTCATCTCGGTTGTATTTATCGAACCGTTTGGTATTAGTGTTGGCAGATTTACTAGCATTACTAAGGAGTCTCTCGCTACGACAAAGAGAAGGCAACTCTTCGTTTTCTTGAGATTCCTGTACTATATCATCTTGACCACAAGCTACATGATGTTTGCCAGATGGATTTATTCTGTCTAAACTAGTACTTTCCAGCTTGTTAGACAACAGTGGTGGTCGAGGATAGGCTTTATGGAGACGATATTCATTAATGTCTCTACTGATTTTCTTTCTTTTATTACTGGTAAGTTTATTTATAGTAGCGCCAATGCTGCTGAAAATGCGCAAAAATTCATACTTATACCTAAAAAATTCAGAGTCAGTTTTAATAGTTTGCTCCAAGTTCACAAGCTCAGCCATAAGAAAATCAACTTCTTTTTGGTACTGTAAAATCATGACATTCATGTACTCAAAACCTTGTTGATCAAACAAGGTTAACAAGTCCTTATGGAATTCTGAACCATCAATAAGTCCCACCGGAAAACGCCACTGGCGTAAACCTTTTGGCACTAGTTTTTTAGTTACACATTCTTTCAAATAAGAAATTTCAAGCTGCAGCTTCCTGCACTTGAACAATTTAGAATCAAATATGTTAATGGTGTGGGACAAATCACTTACGTTTTCTTGACTATTAGAAGTACTTTCTTCCGTAACTTCATCCCTAAAAAAATCCGTGTGACAAAGGAATCTATTAATAGAAGGACTTGTCACATATTTAACAGTAGGGCAATTGTTTCTTTCTTGTTCGCTGTTCCTCGGTAAGCTTCTACTAATTTGCCCTGGTGGAATGTCCGTAGAATCCGAACTCCGTGAAGAGCCAGACACAGTAGCCGGCACGACACCGGAAGCGCTTGTACCGCAAAGCTGTAGTGTCTCCGGATTGTTAAAAGGAACCGGAGCCGAAGAGTTAGAACGAACACTTGAAGCTGACTGCTGACTGATTGCTCCTGTTTTGAAATTGCTATCTAATAAAAGATGAGTATCCCAGTGGTTATTTGCTTATTTGTAGATGGGATATTTTAGTAGTAAGAAGGTAAAAGATTTACTGTAAGTACAATGGGTCTGGGGTACTCTTCTTTAGGCTTATAAGTTTATTCATTTTCTCCCAAACTATGGGTAGACAATGTATTTGGCTCTCAACTGAAATAATGGTTTGATTAGAACAGTATGTATTTTTATTATTTTACATGTGGTATATACATATATTAAGCACACGTGTAAATGTTGTTTTGATTTAAAATGGTGTGGAACAACAGAGTAAGATAAATTCTAAGCTTACTCAGTATAAAGTTTTCTTGACATATTATGTGTTTTAATGGATTTTTTATTCATGTTTTTTATAAGAGGTTTTTTAATGTTGTAAATTAGAATACTGTTAGTGAAATGGTTTAACTAGTGATTAAATAATGATTTTCCCTAAGATGAGGTTTTTAAAATATTAGATATAAGTACATATATTTATACATATACATCTTTTAATTAAATAGGTCTTTGCATAATTGAATGTAATTAATTAATTAATTAAGTGTTTAGTATATAAATTACGATGGCTGGCTTGTAAATGTTGTCTGATGAAGGTGGGACACTGAGCTCACCGAAAGCTTGGTTTGTACTTCGCTTACGCTATTGTTGGTGAATAAATTGACCTTGGGAGTGTTCAACTGCTTGGTATTTTGTATCTTCCTCAAATTAAGGATATAACAGGAACAAGAGATGTTACACCACCACCAAAAATAGTCCTAACAATGAAAACTATTCATTTCATACAAGCAGAGAAAACTCTTATTAACTTGTTCAGATATCTCCTACTTCATGAAAAAAATAAACCAGCATCAAAAATCAAGTGCAAAAACAAGATAGTATTTAATTGCATCTGGTATAAAAGTAAATAGAAAGCAATGAATGCAGTAGAATTTCAATGCATAGTGCAATAACTCATCCTCAGTTTATTGTAAATATAAATAAATCATGTGTCAAGGTCATAAAATCTGGGATAAAATTACTCATTTGTTTAGGATGATCCCTCCTACATTACACAAACTATGATAATCGCAGCAATGAGAATGTAAAGAACACATCTCAGGAAATTCCTGGTAATTTTGAACACTGACTGTATGGCATCTCAGGAAATTCCTGGTAATTTTCTACACATTATGTAAAGAAATTCCTTACAACAAAACAAAGATGGTGCAGTGGTGCAGCGGTAGTGCTGTCACCTCCCAACAAGAAGTTCTCCAGTTTGATTCTTGGCAGGGGCTCCTTTTGTGCGGAGTCTGCATGTCCTCCCTGCATTCATGTGGGTTTTCTCTGGGTGTCCCAGTTTCCTCCCATGTTACAAAGACATGAGTCAGGAGCATTTCTATCTGGGCCTCCGCTGAAAATTGGCTTTGTTTCAAGTCAAATTTTCTCGTTAAATAAATAAATAAAATGTTGTCCAACTTTTATTCCAGGCAGTATATGTACCTGTAGACAAGGGAGGTGCTATATCAGATGCAAGAACCTATAGACATACCATGCTTACTTACATCTTCTGTCAACTTACAGAGCAGCTAATAGCAAACTTGTCTTAAAAGATGCTGCTAACCTGTTAGTCACTGATTAATAACTGTACAGACTTACTAAAGGAAGATTATCCATCTTCAGCTTTGTATTAATTTTTGAGGAACTAATGATTGCATCTAATGAGGGTCTAATTGTACATGCAGCATACCTGCACCCCACCAAGGTATTCAGTACTTACGTCCAAAAGGTATTAACAGAGAAACTTCTCCAAAAAGCATTAACAGAGAAACTCATTCAACTAATCTTTAATGGTTATTGTAATCCAATGGGCAAATAAATTACTGAGTGGAACAATGAGTAGCTGAGAGAAGAACGTAATGCATCCAAGTCTATTGGCTAATTAAGAGGAATCCATTATGGTTCTTTGATGAGACAAATCCTTTTCAATCTCCTTTTCACAGAGTTAACTATGGGTAAAGAAGTGTGGTTAGGAAAAATATTCAGACATCTGCTGATTAGATAATGTCATCTCCACAAACAATGCAAAAATACTACAGTATGGATTTAACAAAATGATAATCTAATACAGAAATTAGTGACTTACTCATCTTACTAAATGTAGTATTGCTCAATTCGGGGAAAAAATAAACATTTTTATGCAAAATAAATAGAATTATTAAAGATGGATACTAAAATCAAGCAACTAAGAATCGTTATGACTTACATGTCAATCAATTTGCCTCAGTCAAAGTAGAAAATCTTTCTCTGTCAAACATATTGATATTCAAAGGTATATCCAGTAGGTAATGATGAGTCATTGCTCTCCTTATATCCCAGCTGGTTTCTGTAGCCTGGGAACATGCCCCCCAAACAGTCTGGAAAAGTGCAAAAGTTTGTAACCAGCAGGATAGAGGGAATGGAAAACAACAACTGGTCAGATAGATTTCAGTAACTGTTATTGTTCACTGTGACCAACAGGTTTCTGAGAGGGGAATTCTGTTTAGAAAACAGAACTACATTCAGCATAATTTTATTTTAAAATCTACACTTAGAACATATAATGAGTGGATTAAATGCAAGACAACACAGCATAACCCACTGCTAAAATCAACATAAACAATAGAAAAGTGGCATAGATACATTATTCACCATCTTTTACTGAATGTGTTACGCAACAACTCCCACAACTGTGGTATACATTATCACACACAAGAAAGACATGCTCAATATTGCATGTGAATGTTTGTCAACATGCTTAATAAACAACACAGACATTGGAGATGTACTCATACCCTCCATGAGGTCCTTAATCTGACTGCTTCTTAAAAGATTATGCTTCATAGAGGCAGCTTTAATATTCACTGTTAATTCTTTGATTGTTATTTGTCAGCTATTGGATGTTTGAGATTTCTTTTAGTATTTAAGCTGGGGTGTTGATGCATTTACCAGTGGGCTGAAGAGACAACAGTATGTTGCGAAAGCACTTATCATTTTGTTGTTTTATCCTTTTAATAAAGTCGTCTGTTTCATCACAATAGTAGCAGTGGATGTTTTTTGGACTTTTACTTCTGTTACACCACTGTGTTGCTATTGGAGTGTTTTTCTATATATTTTGTTGGAAAAAATCTAGGTCCTTGCACCTTTGTAAAGAAAAAAAAATGTTGAATGACTAGTATGTTCTTTCTAGGTTCAAAGTAATTTTTCAACTTTGGTGTAATTGCTTCTGTTTTGTCTTTTTCTTCCTCAAGAAAGATGAGTGTTAAATACTTTCAGGGTTTCTTCTCTAGTAGCATACAGAAACAGTGATACACTCAACCCTTTCAGGGTTCTCAGCTTTTCTACCCATAGCGAGGAATTAACTGAATTTCTAGATTAATTTCTAGAGTGAAAGCATTTTTGTTTTATGCTAATTTATCTTGCTGTAAGAAACTCACTGTGGCTAAAGATGGGTCATTTCTTTAACTGCAAGTTATAACACTGTTTCTAAACCCAAACGCTCAAAAATAAATATATTTATTAATTTCTACAAATATATTTATTTACTGCTGACACCATATAACATTTACTTGTTTATATGGAGATTCAGTAAACAACAGTGGCACTGGGGATGTGTTTCCAGCCTCATTTAGGTCTTTAATTTGAAGACTTCTCTGTACTGCAAGATGTACAATTCTAGTATCTATGCAACAAAAACAAAAACTGGAAATACCCATCATGTACTACACTTATCATAAATGATCTTCAAAAATAAATTTGACCATTGTATGATTACTAAACCGTACCAAAACTAGATAGGAGCAATCAACTATTAGATAGGCAAATAGGTCATAAGCTGATGTCTAAACCTATGAACCCATGATCTTTTATAGACATTTTAATTTCACAGTTTTGTCTGCGGATAGACATATGGATAATAACCCCCACAGTTTGTGACCAGCTTGCAGTGAGGCTTGAATATCGCCAAGTCAACAACTTTGAGCTCAGCACTTGTCAGAACTCGTTGTAAGCACTAAATAAGCTACAAATTACTACAGCACTCAACTTTCCTCACTTGTCTAGATGAAAACAGTTTTTAGTACTTAATAAATAAGCACCTATACAGGCATGTCTAAGGGTCAGCTCCCGGTGTTTTCTCCTGTCTACCTGATGAATCTGGGCATCTTGGGGCAATGCAGCACTTGCCTCATGTACACAGACAACACTCTCCTCCTACCACCCAACACTACAACCTGTGAGAGATGCACTTATATAGCCAAACTGGAAGCAAAGCTCTCTTCACCCAAGACTGGACTAGACAGTCAAGAGGAGAAGGTAAACACTTGCACCACACCACACTCATCACATAGTCCCTCAAAAACCTACACCACCAAAACACACACACATAGAAACACAAATCACACACCTACATTCACGGAGGCTCTCAATAAAAATCTGCTCAAGCAACAGAGACCTCCAAAGCAGAAACGCAAGCAACCTCCACCCCCCAACACAACCCAAATAACACATAGCCCACAAACTCAGTGTGTTACTCAACCACAGCCCATAAGGCATAACAAAGTACCCAACACTCTAGTCATAGGTGACTCTATAGTCAGGCACACTGATGTTCCACTCACCAGGCTAAATAAGGAGAATGTTACTGTCAGCTGCGTGTCAGGTGCCAGGATCTGCCACATAATGCATGCACTCAGGTCACTCCACAACAAATACAAATATGACTCTGTCATTGTCCATGTTGGTGTGAATGACCTGGGCTACATGAAAAGAGATATGGAGGAGCTTTCTGATCTTGTAGCCCAAGCAGATATGACCCTAGCCCTGAGTAGCATCCTGCCATCACCCAGAATGATACCACAGTACAAGGACACAATGATTGACTTCAACAATTGGATAAGCTTCTGGTGTCATTATACAGGGATGCAGTATCTGTCTGCCTGGGATGACATGATCGACAGACCACGATGCTTTACCAGAGATGGCCTGCACCTGTCACCCTTGGGATTCCGGATATTGGCTAAGGCTCTTGCCACCCCTATAGTGCCTTTTTTAGGCAAAGTTCAAATGACAAATTCACCACCATAACAGGTAGAAGCAAGCAAAATCTGAGGGTAATGCTACTGAATGGACATCCTACAAAAGGGCCTCACTGAGACAGATGCCTGGTGTCAAAGACATGATCTCAAGCTCAATGCCAAAAAGTGCATTGTCGCCCCCTTTGGTAAAAACTCTGTACCCATGAACTACCACATAGGCGGTAGTCTACTTAACACTGAAAGTGTGATAAGAGACCTTGGGACACAGGTGGACAGTAGTTTCTCCTTTGATAATCACATCACCACAGTGGTCAGGAAATCCTTCTACGTGGCACACCTCATCACAAAAGGTTTCTCATCCAGAAAAAAAGAGGTCATTGTTCCCCTCTACTCATCACTCATTAGACCCATTATAGAGTACAATGCCCCTTTTGGTATGTACCTCACAAGACATCTACAACAACTGGAAAGGCCGCAAAAATACCTCACAAAGAGGATTATTGGCCTCAAACAGATGCCTTATGCAGACTGTCTCAAAAAACTCCAGCTTTACTCCGTCGCATATCGCCTACTCAGAGGCGATCTCTGCCTAACTTACAAAGCTATGTCAAACCTAGACATGCTTCACTTAAAGAAATCCCAATCCCTCTGAGCTACATGCTCTAGGGCCTAAACCTTGTCACCACAATAAACAGAACATGCTGGAGGGATAGATTCCTGTCCCAGAGACTTCCCATACTATGGAACAGACTACCTATCTATGTCAAAAAGAGCTCCTCATTAGCACTCTTCAAGAAAAATCTTGATGATTGGATGGGTAATAGGAAATTCACCCTGGGGATCACTTCTGTGGTTCTGCTTGACAGGGGCAGAGGAAAATAATTTTCTTGGGTGGCGAAAGCCAGGGTACCTTTTTGGCTAGGCTTGTACAGGCCCTAGGGCCAATAGCCTAGTACCTACCTATGAAGCTATGAACCTATGAATGCTGGAAGTCTAAACCTCAAAATGCATTCACTTGAGGCACTCCTTAAAATGGAGAACATCGACATCTGTGCAGTGACAGAGACCTGGTCCAAGGCTCCAGAGAGCACCCGTGCATTACCAGGCTATAAATCATACCACACCTTTCAGTCACCTAACCTGGACCAAAACACTAAAGGCCGGAGGCATGTCCATATTCATTAAGGATATCCACACCTCCAGGCTAGTTGCTCAGCATAATGCATCCAGGATTATCCAAGCGCAACTAACTCTGGGCAAGACCACAATCCATATTGTAACTTGATACATATCTCCCACCATGCCCCAGGATTCCTACTCCTCATTCCTTGATATATTGGAAAATATTAGGGTACAACCCAACACCCTAATAATGGGTGATTTGAACTACCCAACCATTAACTGGGAAAAATACTCATGTACCAACTCTTGCTCAACATTTTCTGGAATTCATAAATTTCAATGCCTTGGATCTACTTATCTACACCCCCACCAGGGGCAACAATATCCTAGACCTGGTCATTACCAATATGGACAACTGGTGTTCTACAGAGATCAGTTCCTTGTTGGTCAGATCTGACCACAAGCTAATCACCCCAGACATCCACATCCCGCCCCCACCCACCATTAGGGAAACCACCATAAAAAATTTCTCCAAAGCCAACTTCACGCTTCTTAAGACACAAGTGCCAAACTTCACAACACCAGCACAGATGGACAATAATGGTACGACTGCTGAATCCTACACAAATGCACTTTATAAGCACTTAGATGAGTGCATGGATCGTGCTATCCCTAACAGAACCAAGATGCTATCCCCCAAAAAACGGAAGCCAATCTGGTGCTCCCCTGCCAAAAACAAACTCTACAACAGAAGAAAGAAATTGTTGCAAAAAAAGAGTAAAATCCCACAACTAGAGGAACTCCTGTTCAGCTTGAGTAAGAAGCTAAGATCCCTCATAAAATCCTCCAAAGCTAGTTACAAAAACAAAATCACCACTGATTCTAAAGACAACCACAAAGCATTCTATAGTTATGTCAAGAATCTCAATGGCAACACTCAGATCTGCTCTGAGTTTCAGCACAATGGCACTAAATATACAGAACCAACTGATATTGCCAGCATCCTGGCAGATAGGTTCAGTGCTAACTTTACCCCCCCCTCACCGCCTAAAGGGCCCATCTCTATACTGGAAGAATGCAATTCCTGTAATCTTGGCTGCACAGGTAAAAAACACACTCTCCAAAGCCAAGAACACAGCATCCATGGGACCTGACAACATCCCAATCTAAGTTCTACACAAACTACAGAATGAACTGGCACCCCACCTAAGCACCATGTTCAATCATAGCCTCACCTCAGGCTTTATGCCCACTGAATGGCGCACAGCGACAGTTATCCCACTCCACAAAGGAGGAGCCACCACAGACCCCAGGAACTACCACCCCATTAGCCTAACGAGCCTGGTCTGCAAGGCCATGGAATATATCATCATGGAACTTATAAACAAAGACATTGGTAATCTCCAAACTCTGGACCCACCCAGTTCAGGATTGTAAAAGGCAGATCATGTCTCCAAATCCTGACAGACTTCTTTGAAGCAGTCACCAAAGCCGTAGACAAAGGTAAGGTGGTTCACACAGCCTATCTAGATCTCGCCAAGCCTTTTGACACCATCCCTCACTTTGGCATTATAGATAAACTCACTAAACTAGGTATAACTCCCTATGTCACAAGATTGGTTGCCAACTGGCTCACTGACAGAACCCACACTGTGAAAGTAGCAGACTCCAAATCCGACTTCAGACCAGTGACAAGTGGAGTACCACAGAGTTCAGTCCTGGGTTCTCTCCCGTTTAGTATCTACTTCTCTGAAGTACAGGCTAACACAGAAGGTCTTTGGCTAACAAAGTTCGTAGATGACTGCAAATTAGGAGCCATAATCAAAACTCCTAATGATGTGGACATCCTACAAAAGGGGCTCACTGAGACAGATGCTTGGTGTCAAACCCATGGCCTCAAGCTCAATGCCTAAAAGTGCATTGTCATCCCTTTTGGTAAAAACTTTGTACCCATGAGCTACCACATAGGTGATAGTCTACTTTACACCGAAAGTGTGATAAGAGCCCTTGGGACACAGGTGGACAGTAGTCTCTCCTTTGGTAATCGCATCGCCACAGTAGTCAGGAAATCCTTCTACATGGCACACCTCATCACAAAAGGTTGCTCATCCAGGAAAAAAGAGGTCACTGTTTCCCTCTACTTGTCACTCATTAGACGCATTATAGAGTACAACCCCCCCCCCTTTTGGTATGTACCTCACAAGACATCTACAACAACTGGAAAGGCCGCAGAAGAACCTCACAAAGAGGATTATTGGCCTTAAACAGATGCCCTGAACAGACAGTCTCAAAAAACTTCAGCTTTACTCCGATGCTTTAGGTACCTAAACCTTGTCACCACAATAAACAGAACATGCTGGAGGGATAGATTCCTGTCCCAGAAACTTCCCATACTCTGGAACAAACTACCTAACTATATCAAACAAAGCTCCTCATTAGCACTCTTCAAGAAAAATCATGATGATTGGATGGGAAATAGGAAATTCACCCCGGGGATCACCTCTGTGGCTCTGCTCGACAGGGGCACAAGAAAATAATTTTCTTAGGTGGCAAAAGCCAGAGTACCTTTTTGGCTAGGCTTATACAGGCCCTAGGGCCAATAGCCTAGTGCCTACCTATGAACCTATGAACTTCCATATGATTGCATTTTACTAGTATAGCTACCCCATCAGCTGCTCTGTGGAAGCTATCATAAGAAAGTATTTGGTAGTCAGTTGATGTGACTTTAAGATTTTATTTACTCACACTTTGTTATCCAGGTTAGTCTCATTAGGCCAATGGCCTCTTTTTAGGGGAGAATTGAGGTGGGTATTCATACTGATAAGGGAAATTTGGCCAGGCCAAAAGGGAGCTTCCTCTACTGTTTTCAGTAAGTGCAATGGGATCTTTTAAACCCAGCTGAGGTACCACTAACATGCTGATGGGGCCTCAGTTTGCCAACTCCTCTGAAGGATGAAGTACTCAGGAGTGTAGCACCCCTCCCCCTTATGTTGTACTGCAATGCCAGTGGTGGAAAATTAAGCCAACTACTTGGTGCAGGAATAGAACCCACAGTCGTTTGCCTTTAAGGTGAGTGCTATACCTGCTAAGCTACTGCAGCTACACATGTGTTTTGTATCATGTCTCCAAGGTACTTAAAACTTCAATATGATTGACATCTAATGGTAACATTTTCTGATCAGTTTTGCTGCAGATACTCAATGCATTCAGAAGTATCTGTGAAAAGGGTATATACTTGCACCACTGTAGATTCAAAGTAAAATGCTCAAAATTAAAAAAAAAAATGTAGTTATCAATAACAGAATTTAGTCACCACTCTTAGGTTCATATCATAAGTCATTACTAGACTGATGACCACAGGGGGCCTTTTAAGTCTACTCATGCTTTTCCCAAAGGGGGGAATCAAACCCTGCGTCTGCAAGGTAAATACCATAACGCAATCCCCCATCTCCTTATGCCAACCCACTATTCTCTTCAAGATCTGTGACAGTATTAACACCCATGGCATTGAGCATATAGTCAAACAGATCATGTGGCAGTGTATGTCTACAAAATGACAACAATCCAAGCAGATGACATTTATTAGTTATATATAGCTATTTAAACTTATTGGGCTCTCTCCAAGTAGATAACCTGGTGTTGTGGTAAAAATGGTGGCTGCTTTTCTCTGCTTTGCTCTGGGGTATAATCTTAATTCCTAATTGCCAAGGAAGAGTTTCTATGTTTTGCCCTTATCTATATTTTTTCCATTGGCTACTCTGTTCTTCCCACTGCTTAAATTTACTAGCTTTGTAAATAATTACTCCCATGTTTGTACTGTGGAGCTGATGACCCGTAGAAAGGGTTTTGGTTCAGTGGGAATTACCCATTAAAAATTACCAAATAATATCATTTTGCACATATCAGCATGTTTGTCCATGCCACTCCACTTGCCAGCCCTAACACAGTTACAGGAAGTGGTTATCTATTTGACACGTTTGTTACTTCTGCCTTTTCTTTTTATATTCTGAAAGTGAAAATACTGTTAGTTTGTATTCGTATGTGAGCTACGCCTGTTTTGTCATGACACCTCACATAGGATGACCCCCAGCAGGTGGTTTCCTTTGATAAGATTTAGCACTTTCTGCATTTGTTTCAGTCACTCTAAGATAAGTAAAAAAACAAGAAGAAAAAACAAAACATGGTCTGCCCTCAGTAACTTAGCAGATGCTAACAAATGAAATTTCCTATACCATTCCAAATTATAGTCCCAAACAAATGCACATAAATCTCACTCTGAAGATGCGTTAACATTTAATATACATGCGTAGCAATTTCAACAGGCTCAGGATTTATAAGATCAGAAGAGTTCATTGGCTGTAGAAAGGCTACTCCACATTGGAAGTCTTATTGTCTACATAGTGGATTTAATGCAGTCTATCTGTATAGCTCAAAGGATAAAGGCTTCAGGCAGCTTTAATGAATTTGAGCCTCAAGTCCTCCTTTTTTAGAGTTTTTTCAGTTTCAACCAATCCACTTGAAAATCAGTTAACTCCGAGCTTAAACAGTTCATTCTCCCAGGTTACACCTAAAAGTGTCCTTTGTGCCTAGTGGGTTTTTACAGTTAATGAATTCATAACTGTAGCTAGAGAACTGAGTTAGGACAGTGGTAGTGTTGTATCCTTTTCTTCAGCCATGCTGAAGGCAGAATAGTTTATTATGGAGAGGAAGAGACGTTAAAGTGAACTATCAGTGCTTTAGAAAATACCACGAAGATGGCTATGCAGCAATAATTTGCACATCTCTATCCACTTATTTGTTAATTGGGAAATTTAGAACATGCTTTAAATATATGGATAAAATATGAGTACAAAAAGAGGTTTGCGGTATGTGGAACTGATGCATATTATGGATCTCTAGGTTTGAGTTATTTAGGAAATGAAGTCTGAAAACCGAATGTCTGCCATTATTTTCTGTGTTCAGTCCTCAATGATTTGCCAGAAAACTACAATTTTATGAGAAACGGAGCAAAAATATGAGGAAAAAATCTGGACATTCTGCGAAAATCTGGACAGTTGTGAGGTATGGTACTAGTTTGAAAGTGTACTGGCACAGTTTCCTGCTGTTACCTTTCTTTTATTTTATTTTACATTTGTTTATTGAGGTACCACACTGATTACCACTGACCATTTGCAGATAATGCCCATATGAAATGATTCAGAAAGAAGAAAATCGGAGAGGCTGTAAGTAGTACGTATCAAAAACAGAAGAGAAAGAAAAAATATATAATAAAAAATGTACAGTACAAATTAATGCTACGAGTCATCTACTTTAGGCCACATACTTCATCTTTCTCATGGTGAGTAGACTTTATGTCATCCTATAAATAACAGAGAGATTCCCTTCTCAGCGCGTTATGCCCTTCTTGGGTTCCTGATCTCAAAGCACAAAAGTAAGTATGCACATATGCCAAAAAAATTAAATACCCACAGAGTGTACATTCTCAGAGAATGCCTTTATGTGGCTTAGCTTACAATAGCAGTTATCCAGACCTAATTCCCTCCTTCTCCATCATTTATCACTTCTTTCACTTGCCTTTATCTTGAGAAGCCAAACACTCATTTCTCCCATCCTTAATTTCAACATTCAATGTAAAACATAAGGCTGGGAAAAAATATATATATATATATATATATATATATATATATATATATATATATATATATATATATATGGATCCACTACTAAATATCAAATGCTCACTCTACTCACACCCAAAATCCCGAGACCAAACACCCAAAACACTACAGTACCGAAAAACCAAAACCACGAAATTCAAACTACCGAAAACTACACACAATATACACCACACACATACACATACACACACCTTCCCCCAAAACACAAGCACACAAACCTAACCTACAGACAAGCAGGGGGGCAAGCCTCCCTGCACCCCCCTATCTGAGGGTCTGTGTCCCTCACACCCCCCTCCTTAAATATGCTAACTACAAGGTCACACTACCTAGACAAACAAACACACCACCACACGCCTACATCCCCCTCGCACACACACATCACACTCACAACACACACTTACACACTAAACCCCTGACCAACACAGTTAAACAGAAATACTTACCTGCCCTTCCACCATACCGCAACACCAGAAGTGCGAATTTCAAACTCCCTATAGTCGGGATTTTGAAATTCGTGGCTTCTAGTCTTTCGGTAGCTTGGGGTTTCAGCTATATGGTGTCGAAAGTTTGAAATTTGGTATTTCAAACTTTCGAGATTATGTAGTGTTCCCATATATATATATATATATATATATATATATATATATATATATATATATATATATATATATATATATATGTGTGTGTGTGTGTGTGTGTATATATATACACACACACACACACGCACGCATGCACGCACGCACACACACACACGCACACACACATGAATTCTACACACCTTTCTAAAAGTGTTCATCTTCAAATTCACATCTCAGTAGCTAAAAATAGTGACTCCATTCATCAGCCTTTTTATTTCACCATTTTGTGTATTGCAGACACATATTTTCATTTGTGAGTTTTACAACACAGTTTACATAGGCCTTGAAGACATTAGCAATGGCAAATCTAAATGCTTGGAAAAATCTGTGGGGGATTCAATAAGCCCTACATGGTAATTTTTTACTGATTCAGTAAGTGCCGTGCACCCCTGCACAAACAAGCATAAGCAGCTGAATTGCATGCCAATCAATGAATCCAATACGGTGGAGCTATTCAACAAGATATAAAGCATCTGTGTAGACTCTGTGCTAGTTTTTCCTGTGAATTCTAAAACTTTTGGAATGCATCCACTGAAGGGAGTCGACACGGACAGAATGTTAGGGGCTGTTGCTGCTTTAATTCATTTGTATGTGCTACAGGCTGAAGCCTATACGGCTGCTGCTGCTGCCAATATACCTAGGCCAAGAAGAAGAAGAGTTTTCTGGACCCTTTTAACTTTTCACAGCCTACATGATGTGAAAATTGTAGAGTGGTACAAGGTGTACAGGGACACACTACAAGACCTCTGCAACCACTGCTGTCCTCAACTCAGAGCCAGAGCCAACCGAGGGGAACCCATCCCAGTGGAGACAAAGGTATGTGTAGCCCTTAGAATCTTAGCTGCAGGTACCTTTCAGAGATCAACAGTGGACATGCTCGGGGAGCCAGAGCCAAATGAGGGGAACCCATCCCAGTGGAGACAAAGGTATGTGTAGCCCTTAGAATCCTAGCTACAGGTACCTTTGAGAGATCAACAGGGGACATGCTGGGGGAGCCAGAGCCAACTGAGGGGAACACATCCCAGTGGAGACAAAGGAATGTGTAGCCCTTAGAATCTTAGCTATAGGTACCTTTCAGAGATCAACAGGGAACATACTGGGGGTGTCACAGGCATCATCATCCAGGATGCTCCACCAGTTCCTGAATGCTATGCTCCAACATGCCAGTGACCACATATATTTTCCCTGTAGTTCTGAGGAGAGGGGCAGAAACATGCAGGGGTTATACCCTGTAGCACACTACCCTGAAGTACTGGGTGCCATAGAGTGCACACATAGAATTGAAGGCACCACCTGGGGAACAAGGTAGGCTCTACATAAATAGAAAGGGCTACCACTCTATCATCTGCCAAGTCATGTGTAATGCCAAAGAAAACATCTTGAACGTGTGTGCTGGCAACCCTGGCAGTTCCCACGACTCACATATCTGGCACTCCTCCCAAATGTACCAGTTGTTTGCTAGGGAGGATATCCCATGTGGTCATTTACTGTGGAATGCAGGCTATGCACTGGAACCATGGTTCATGACACCCATCAGAAATGCACACACACCCACATAAAAATGCCATAATGAGGCACATGCTCATCCCAGAAATATCACAGAGCATGTGTTTGGGATGCTGAAGTTGTGAAAGTTGTGCCTAGATACATCAGGGGGAGCTCTGCAGTACAATCCAATGACATGTACAGAAATATTCACAGTATGTGCCATGCTCCACAGCATAATCAAGAGGAAATCGCTTTAGCAGGATCAGCAAGGGGAAGAGGCACACATCCCATCACCAAGGCCAAGGTCACCACAGCCACAGGCAGATAAGGAGTCAGAAGGGGAACCACCAGCTGCTGTGGGTGTAGGCAGACATACATGTGCTCAGTATGCCCTTGCATTAGCTAAGAGGCAATGCATAGCACACTCACTCACCACCTGGAGGCCTAAAACCTTCCTCATACTCACATACATATAGTAACATTGATGCCAGGCAACTCACACAACCATTACCTCCCCATATATTGGCTGAGTACTGCTTGCGTCAGTCAGCCCTGAACTAAAACTGTGGCAATTTCTGCATTTACAAGGTAAGTCATGAACTTGGACTGTATTGTTTAATAATATGAATGTGTGGCATATGTTTGTATTTCATTAGTTGGTATGGTAAGCAGGTAAAAGGTGGAAGATTTGTACAGAAATTACCTTAACATATGACAGCAGAGACTTATTTGTCTTGTATGTGGCCATTACTAAGCAGTAGGCTTCAGGCAGCAAAGATTCAGACAGTCATACCTCTCAAAAGTAGTGATGATGACTGCATGCCCTCAGTTTAGCACCATATGTTTGTACTGGAAAATTATTAAAGAGAAACGTTAGAAAATAATGATACACAATCCAGTTTCTGACTTCACAGCCCTCACAAGAGCATGCACCATCAAGTTAAAAAATGTCGATGCTATCAACTGTCTAACTTTCCAAGGACTACATAAGTCAAAGCTACAGTTACCAGTTCAACACCACAAATGTAGATATACTGAGCACTAAGTTAGTGATGCACCCTGAGCATCAGACACAGCTTATGTATCCATGAATCCTAAAGATAGAAAGCAGGGGTATGGCACAGTTATCATCACTTGCACAGGGTGTTTTGTGTGTGTGTGTGTGTGTGTGTGTGTGTGTGTGTGTGTGTGTGTGTGTGTAGCGGGGGGACAGGAAGCCTAAACTGACACAAAAGGTCAGTGAGTGTATGTGAGTAAAAAAGAGAAGCGGGCAGACATTTGGATAAACCAACAAATGGCCAATGAGACAAAATAAGTAATTGTGTGTGTGTGTGTGTGTGTGTGTGTGTGTGTGTGTGTGTGTGTGTGTGTGTGTGTGTGTGTGTGTGTGTGCGCGCGCACTTGCAGGGGTACTCCAGTTGAAAATGGTGTGTGAGTGTCTGCATGAACACAACCAAGCTCCGTGCTGGCTCTACATCCTGGTATGTTGGACAGGTGTGAGCCGTGCATAGCAGAGGTGGCAGTTCATAGTTGTTGTCCCCTACCACAAGAACTGGCTCTGCCAGGAGTTGCACTGGTATGTCCACACCCATGGACTGATGCAGTGCTGCCACCTGAACATGACTGTTGTCTGCTGGACTAGCTTCCTTCATGGGGATGTCCAGGACCATGACCCCATGGCCTGCCTCATCTGAGTGGGACAGCACACTCACTGATGGAACACTGGAAGTACTGCCACTAAAGGAGCATGATCGATCATGGCCACATTGGCTGATAGCACATGATGTGGCTGACCTACGCTCACAAGGATGCCATTCCCCTTCCAGAAGACATTCCATCATACACCCCTTTGTCCATCACAGATACCCCTTGTTCCATGTCATTCATCCAAGCCACACAATCGGCAACACAGTGGAAGCAGTTTCACGTTAGACTATGCCTCATCTACATCCCTGAGCATTTGTCTGGAGCACCTATGGGAAAGTGCCTGTACCTCCATGATGGCCATAAACATACAATGAGTGACATGGGAAGAGACATCCACACCAGGTGGAGAAGGGATAGCAGCTCCCCTCCAAGCATCTCTATCAACCTTCCTGTGTGGCACCTTGCCCACACTTTGTGTATGGCCAGAGCCAACAGGCACTGAATCCACAGTAGCCACACTTTCCTGATCAATGGCCTCGCCCTCCACCTGTCCAATATTTGAGAGCTCACTGGAATGAGTAGGCTTAGGCCTACTGGCAGTGTCCCGCAGATTTGCAGGGGGTGGCTGTATGTCATCCTCAGTGTCAGATTCAACCTCTGCACCCCCCCCCCGACTTTGCCTCAGTTTGGCCACTGTCATCATCATAGTCTGTTGATACACTGACATCAGGTGGCAGAGAGCCCACACTCCCACTGCCATGATCCACTGTGATAAAAGCAACAAACAAAGGAAAAAAATTAGTACCTACACTACTACAGTCCAATATATGCCAACAAAGTAACAGTGCTGCCACTATTACAGACAGTATAGCAATACACATAACAGGCCTGACATCAGCAGCACACACTAAATTATTTCTTTAAATTGCTCAGCAGTACTGACATAAAAATGTTTGGCTTACCATCTGCAGATGAGATACTTCTCTGCAATCCAGATGGCACTGCAAGAAGTTAAGCAAGATGTAAGGGCAACATCATCACAATTAACAGTAACACAGGGGATAATAATTTTACCCCTTTATATGTCCATTCACGATACTTTCAACAAGAATATGACTGACAACTGCAGCCTAAGCTAATAAGTGTAGCAATCTTCAATCCCCCCAAAAAAGACTTGTGATGCAGAAGTAACTTATTGATTTCAATGTTTTACAATGTTTTACTATACAACAGTATTTAAGTGCTGAGATACCAAAGCCAACTTGGAAGCACCTCCTGGGACATGATGGCTGTCTCTAAATCTATTGCTCCGACAATCAGCACATGCTGTGCTGCACTCTCCTGGGAGCTGTCTGGATCCCTGATATTGACCAGGAAGTCTTCATTGGGTGTTAGTGGTGGTTCCCTTGCAGGCCCTCCCCTGGTAACCATCTGCTCATGACCCACTGCAGCTGTTCACCTGCATGCATATGTGATGATGTCAGTGGTCCTGTGGTGCATCTGCTAGTATGTCTTGCAGTGGCCACCCATGACATTCAGATCATCCACTATTTCTTGCCAAATCTGCATCCTACATGCCATAACTCCCCATCCACCTTTCCAGCAGAAGAGCAACATGTTGCCTAAGGGTATCCACTATAACCTGGTTCTCAGCATCGGTGAAGGGGGTCTCTGAGGATTGACATGCTCAGGTGGCACACTCCTAGGTGTGTTAAAAGTCAATAGAAGGATAATACACATTAGTATCATGTAACTACTAAATAATTGTTTCCAGATAAAGAAGAAAAGGTAGCCACTCTGAATTACCCCCTGGTGAAAAATATGACACTCTACAGATGTAAAATATGAACAGCAGGCAGGATGCAAAACAAGAAGAGTAACCGGAACAACATATCCTTGTTTGTGCCATAACAGTAATTCACCTTTGCTCCACCCCCAAAATAGCAGTCTATCCTTGTTTGTGCCATAACAGTAACTCACCTTTGCTCCCCCCAAAAGAACAGTGTACCCTTGTGTGTACCATAATAGTAACTGACCTTTCCTCCCCCGAAAATAATAGTGTACCATTGTTTGTGCCATAACAGTACTCACCTTTGTTCCCCCATAAGAAGAGGAAAATGACACATTTTGCTAACAAACCATCTTTGAAGTGCTAAAAGTGCTATCAAAGTAACAGTTCCTGAAACCTTTGCACATATTTATCACACAACATTCCATTTTCATGTGTTGGAAATCATGTATACCTCTGAAATGACATGACAAACATGCCCATGCCATCAGTACACTTCTAATACATACAGATAAAAGTGTAAAAGCCTTTGTTTCAGATTTTTTTTATATAAATTCCAACATATGCAGTATGTAGCTGGCTAAATAGAAGCATACTTTCTGAAGTTCAATAATCCTCTGTGCAGATACACCTTGAAGAAATAGCTTATGTGCAGTCTTTCCAACATAAACAAGTTTTCTCATCATCAGTTTGCCTAGCTACACCATTGCCTTTTTATATAGTGTAGATTCAGGTCTGTCAGCATGTGAAGATGCAAATACGGTGTGAATTCATTAACATTGATTAATCCCACATACTTGGATCTGTGTAGGAGATGTAAATTGAAAGACTCCCTCAGTGGTTGGTTTTAATGGATCGCAGCTGTGAATGATTAGTGGTTGGGAGAAGGAAAACACAACAGCACTGCAGGCTGCCTTACTTCCACGGGGTGTGTCAGGTTAGATCTACCAAGTGTTAGATATAAGGTTGGAAATGTAGGTAAGCAACACACAATTCACAGATTGCGTTCATTTGCTGGCAAATGCATATGATATTACTTCCACTTAATATCCTGACACATTTTAAGACAGATGATATATAATGGCTTACACTACACACTGCATGTCTCAGATTACTGGCCAAATAAATCAATAATGGCCAAAAATCACAGAATGTAAGACATAGCTGTGTATTTGGAAGCAGTAATCATGACAGGTTGTGTGATCACTAGGTTCACTATATCCAAACATAATAAATGTACAAATAATACTTGCACTGCAGATGCTGTTGCAATTGGTTTTGTGCATATTGAGTTCAGTTCTTTGTTGCAAAGCTGTTTGTGTGGCAAAAAAGGATAAGACTCCCATCCTGTGTTCTGAAGATGCATTGGAGTGAGAGTTCAAATTCAGATCTATGTAGACATTTTCTTCTGTTTGTGTCATGCATTGATTTTCAACTACTTGCCCTTTTTCCATTTTTCTCCTTTTCTGTCTTTGTTAGTCTAATTTTTTTGGTCCAGTGTTTGCACAGTGCAGTACTTAGCGCAATCATGGGAACAGAGGAAATGAATGCTATATTTGGCTTTGCTTATCTCATTTGCACAAAATATGGCAGTGTGCAAAATGGATAACTGGATCCCCCAGATGCAGACAGGACCCAGACAGCCAAAAATAGAAACTGGATACATTCAATTAATGCTATTGGGTATCACACAAATCCAATAAGAAGCATTGCATGGTGGTTAACAGTGAGACCTTAAGAATGATTAGTAAAATATGGAAATGTCATGTAACTAATCCTGTAGCAGCAGGTATAAGTGTAGGCCTGGGGTATAGATGGTCCTAGGTTCTATACAGGGTGTGCAACCTTTTCCACTGTTGTGACATTGCAGTCTATAGCAATGAACTGAAAGATAGACAAGTGTTATTTCAACGTTTTTGTGGCAACAGGTTTAAATGTAAGACTGCCATGTACATGGTCCTAGGTTTGAATACAGGATATTCTCTACACTTTTACTGTTGTTCCACTTCCCATTATAGTCACTTTCACTTGTAACACTTAAGACAGTGGAGCTAATATTAATTATATGTATGAGGGTTGACACACTGGTGTATTGTGTCAGATATTTCATTATTTATCTATGCATTATCACATTTATTATCAGATGTATGCCAGTGGGTATACTGTGTACTGTATTCCTGTAAGTATAATTCTGCTGTCTGGACTGGCATCACCTTCACATTTCCCTAATACTAATACACAAGTACCTGTATATCCAATAACCTTGGAATTCTGACTGCAATTATGTAATGCCTCACTGCTTACCACTGTTGCATGATGGTAAGTGGAGTGCAACACTTTCAAACAGTGCACGCACTCCCAGTAAATGTAAAAACTGGAATTTGTGGGAAAACATCACTCTTCATTGCTCTAGACCCATAGCAGACATGGCAGGTGTTTGTGTGGAAGGTGCCAGGTATAGGGCACATAGGTGGGCTGTACAGAAGTCCAAGATTTTTATTGGACTCCTAGTTAAGCACCACAGTGACAGGCTTCTGCAAGGGGATCATTCTGGCTCCCAGTATAAGTTGGAGACTTGGGATAGTTTAACCCAGGCTGTATCCAGTGCCATCAGTATCCTGCACACAAGACAGCAATGTAGACATCATGAAAATGACCTACAGAGGAGAAAGAGGGATAAAGTTGACCACTGGATCAATGAATTTAGGACACAGGACATCCCACACCTATGTAAGTATCATCTACAGAGAGTACTTGTAAGACTCAGAAAGCTGAATATAGGCAAGCCTGGTATTCATAATGGTCTTCTGTTCTGTTTTTCCACAGCTGCCAGTGCTCATGAGTGCAATGTCCGAACCCACTGGGCTAGACTGATGAGGATGAGGAAAGCATATCGACTGCATGCAGCAGAAGAGTAGTGTTATTGTAGCATTAAAAGTTAAAGATAGCTTTTTTGGTATTTTATAGAGTTGTATCAAATTGAGCATGCATATCATAACTGTAAAAGCAAGTATGCATGCATTAGTCTGTAACACAAATCAAGAGTACAATATTAGATTTTAGTAAGAGATTGTAGGTTCAAACACCACACTTCCCAGCTATACAATACTGTTAATTATTCGATAATATTTAAATTAAATTAAAACTTCTATACCAGTGGCACAAATGCCCTGATGTAAATTGTAATCTGTATAACTGGAACACACATATGTGCAGTATATGCACATATCAATGATTACTTGCTGCAGTCTGTAGTATAGTGTGAATCTGTTAGGAAGTGTAGTCTTAAATGCAAAAGTTAAGACAGAGTCAAATAATTGTATTAATGCATTGTATGTCACAAGTGAAGATACTAATCTTATCTCTTTTTTTCCTCTCACTCCAACCCTTATCTCTCTTTTTATTTCATTTTTATTTTATTTCATATTATTTATAATAAAATATTTTGTGCCATTGCTTTCTATTTCATTTTATTTTATTTTTTGAAAAATTTTATTTCGTTTTTAAGTTATTTTATTTTATTGTAAAAATTTATTTTTATTTTCTTTTTACTTTTTTATTTCTTTTTCTAATTTTATTATGTGTCGTAAAAATGTGTCCATGGCATTCATGTATACAACATCACTAAATGCTCCACAGCACAACAGAGTAGGCATGTCCCACAGGGTCTGCCTGGTTACCCTCTACTGGCTCCAGCACCAATGCCCAGCATGTGTGAGAACCAACCTGGCAGCACTGCCTCTGTTTCCCTTCTACTACCTGCACCCTAAGGTAGTCCTGCCTCAGAGGCTGGTTCAGTGGTACCTTCTGGGAGCAGCGGCAGAGGTGGTGATTTTATCATCCACACCGAGTTGCCAGGGATGGTGCATTGGGTTGTGCACTGCTCGATCGCTGCACACCTACACTGGCCGGAGAGGCTGCTCGCCTTCATTTTGCAAAGTACTAGGAGGAGGAGAAGGAGATGCCAAGCACTCCAGCCAGCAGCAGAGTGAGGTGACAGTGATAACATTCCAGTGGGTGAGGACTCAATTCTCACTGATGCCATGCTTGATGACCATGGGTTCGGGATGTCCCCATCCTCACCCCAATCATGATGTCCCCCAATGTTTTGTGTCCATCACTGTCCCTGTCTCTTGTCTTGTTTGTCTTGTCTGTCTGAAATTGCTCCCTCACCTACCCAATGTACCTGACTCAGACATTCCTACAGCCCTTCCCCAACATTCCTCTCTCTCTGAAAAAAAATAAATAAATGGGCACATGTCTCACAAAAAAATATTGTCCCATACATAGCACTCCATTTTGCACACGTCTTCTTCACACACTTAATTTGGTTGAATTGGTTATACAACATTATCATGTTGTGGTCACCCCCTCTCTCTGGAGGTGACATTCCAAATTCAGTTAATATTTTGCACATATATTCACTTTATGCTGCACATTCCTGTCCTGCTTTCCTTTTGTTATTCCCCCTGCTTGCTCTCCATTTCACAACTATACTGTCTATCCCATTTTCACACCATTAATCTGGTCAAAAAATAGAATCACACACACCACACATAAGTTACTGGTGAAGCAATGGATCCCTTCACTTTTTGGACTCCATGTTTGTGTGGAGGTGCACAGCATGTAATAATGTGCAGCAATGGTGAGTGGCGGCAAACAGGTGCAGTTACTCGCACAATGCCGCTTAACACCACTGAGTTATGCCAACACACAGCAACACATCTTGTATAAACAATTCATGTTATAGCAATATGACTATGTAATGCAAAGTATTTAAAAGTATTAGATACACCTGCATTCTAAGCAGCAGGTGTAATTCATAGACTCAGTACTAGCTGTCAGACTTTAGAAATGCTGTTCGCATTTGCGTACTGCTTATATACATGCAAACAAGTGTATCTTACATGTATATGCACTCTGCTAACTGTTGTGCAAACCTGCTGCTTGCCGCCCTAAGAAAATGTACATATTATGCTCTGTTACTGCTGTTACTGTCCATTTCCTGTGTCTGACATGAAATTACATGTGGAAACATTACAAACTGAGGGCCATATCTAACAATATGTTGCATACTTACAAAATATCCATGAGTTGGCACCCCCCTAAGCACTGCAACCCTGGTGTCTCAGTATGTTCCCCACATATATCAACCACACTGCAAACCATAATATCAAATGTCGTGTGCTATGCAATGCACATGAATCTGGTAACATACATAACTACAGCTATTGATCCATATGCCTAAAGAGCCTTATCTGCAAGGCTAGGGAAGGAGTCAGCATGGACCAGATCCACAGGGACATAGGTGACCTTCAACACACTTGACCCAACCCATTTTGTTTTTGTCAAGAGTAGATCTTGCTTACTGAATCTTGTGGAATTCTTAAATACTGACCCCAAAGACCTGGATGAGGGATGACAGGACATACCACCTATGCTGAGTTATCCAAGGCCTTTGACACTATCCCACATTTATGTCTCATAGTGAAGAGCTCCCATCTGGGAATTAAGCCATACAGTAATAGAAGGATAAGCAACTGGCTCACTGACATAACACACACTCTCAAAGTTGAGGACTGCACCTTCACCACTAGCCAATTACCAATAGAATACCACAATGATCTGTGCTGGACCCTTAACTGTTTATGAACTATTGCACTGAAGCACATGCAATGTTAGATGTCTTGTGGTTTACCAAGTTTGCAGATGACTGGTAAATGGTCACACTAATATAGACACCCTCGGTGATGGTAATATATTACAGAAGGGGCTGCCACACACAAATGATTGGTGCCAAACTCACGGACTGAACCTTAAAGCATACAATGCCTCATTGTCCCTTTTGGCAGTGAAGTACCTCTGCTAATTATGATATACATAGCACCCCTCTAAGCTCAAACACAGTGTTGTGAGACTTGGGAACACATGTTGAGAGCAATGTACACTTTCATCATTATGTGTCCATAGTGGTAACACATATTCTGCATTGTGCACATCATACATATGGACATCACATCCAAGACCAGGGTGGTCATACCTCTGCTGTACTCTACCCTTATCAGACCACTAATTGAGTACAATGCTCCCTTCTGTCTGTAGCTCACCAGACACCTGCAGCAATTGCAGGAAACACACAGGGTTCTGCCTTGGAAACTCCAGGGCCTCCAAACATGTCATACATGGAAAGACTGAAAGACTGTCACTGTACTCAGTATCATGCAGGCTGCTGAGAGGTGACCTATGCCTGCCCTACAGAGCAGTCTCAGTCCCTTCTCTACTGGAAATGCTGGCACCTGCAAATCAAATGGGACAGGAATCACTTGGTCCAGGGTTCTCATCCTAGCTTGTGGCTTAAACAGAACATGCTGGGGAGAAGTGTGTATTCTGCAGTTACCATTTTGATGCTTTCACACACCTACACATCCATTTTATGCAGGCCTCCCAACATCTTCTCTCCAAAATGCACTGCTGATATAATCCACTATAGGTTGGCCTGCAACCTTGTAAAAGTCAGACTTGTGCTGTGGCTCTTGAATAAAGTATTGTGTTCTATAGTCTGTGTATTTAGATAGGTAGGGGTTCTGTTCTCACTGCAGTCAAGTGTGTGTGTGTGTGTGTGTGTGTGTGTGTGTGTGTGTGTGTGTGTGTGTGTGTGTGTGTGTGTGTCTAGCTAGAAGAGCAAAAGTATCCCACAGTTACTGCTCCAATACCAAGGATTGACAGTATTTTGATTCTTGCATATGCCTACACATCCATTTCATGCAGCTCAACCAACATCTTGTCTCCTGCATGGCCTAATTGATGTCACCTACTATAAGTTCACTTGCAGTCTTGTAAAAGTCTGACATGTGCCATGGTGTCTGAGTAAAGTACTGGGTTCTGTAGTCTGCGTACTTAGATAGGTAGGGGGTTCTATTCTCACTGCAGTCAAGGGTGTGTGTGTGTGTGTGTGTGTGTGTGTGTGTGTGTGTGTGTGTGTGTGTGTGTGTGTGTGTGTGTGTGTGTGTGTGTGCTGTTGCTTGACATTACAGACAGCATTTTGCACCACCATGTGGGACACTGTTATAGTCTCCTCAACAGACACTGCTATAAAGTGTTGTCTGACACACTCCAAATTAGACTTGTGCCATGATGCTTGCATAAAGTATTGCATTCTGTAGTCTGTTCACTTAGATAGGTAGGGGTTCTAATCTCACTGCAGTCAAGTGTGTGTGTGTGTGTGTGTGTGTGTGTGTGTGTGTGTGTGTGTGTGTGTGTGTGTGTGTGTGTGTGAGAGAGAGAGCTCTTGCTTGACATTACAGAGAGCATTTTACACCAGCATTTGGGACACTTATTACCATATTCTCCTCAAAAGACACTGCTGATGTCATCAGCTATATCAGATTTTTTGGATATACAGTACTCCCACCAGGGCAGGGTCAGACACTGGCCTGGAGCCCAGGCATACATTACCTCATCCTATAACACACAGAGTATAGTGACATGGCTTTAACTCTATCCACATATGTCATGCCATGGTTCATAGGCCCTGTGTTATCTTGCTGAGAAAGCTTTCTGGTCTTTCCCACTGCTGCATGTGTCTGATGAGGTACATACCAATACTCTATTACTAGTCTGATGTGGTTTGACTAGAGTGCTGACATAAAATCCTAAGATCTACATAAGATGGTATGATGTATGATGTATACAACATAGGCTTCCAATACCAGTGTGAACACTTGGTGGTCAAAGTTCAAACTGCTATCTACATGTATTCCCAGTGTTTGCATCACTGGGTATCATCATAGCAGTACTGCTGTCAATGCTGTGATTAACATGGAATTCCTACATTCCTACATAATCCTACATCACCCCACCCTACTACTAACTCTCTTAACTACCCTCACCACTACCTATCTCTCAACCTCCTATGAACTAAGCTTACCCACAACTCTTACTATCCCACGCAAATATACCCTAACTACTCCCCCACCTACACTCATGAACAATCTTAATATCATCTATAAAACCTCTTATCTTCTACCTAAATACCATTGTCTTACTCACTCCAAATATTGTATTCATAACCCCAAAAAACGTGATATTTACCAGTACAAACCATCACAATTCTATAACCTTTTATTAATTAGCTCACTAATACATGGAGACATACACCCCAACCCAGGCCCTGACCTATCTCCAGTACTAAACAACTGCCATCTAGCTAATCCAAAGCCAACCCGACCTACCAAACCTCCCAAATCACTCTCAATTGCCCAACTTAATATACGTAGCATCTGCAATAAAATACCACAAATACATGCTTTACTCGAAGTCCAACAGTTCGACATTCTCTGTCTAACTGAAACATGGCTCAAACCTATGATAAAAGACAATGAAATTCTCCCCCCTGGCTACAATATTCTCAGACAGGACCGCTTAAACAAAAAAGGAGGTGGAGTAGCTATACTCTATAAAACGGGCCTGCACCTAAGCATAATAAATCATACCCTATTAGCTGACACAAATGCTGAATTAATTATCACAAAACTCCAAATCAATCCTCACAAAAATATAAATATTATCTGTACCTATATTCCTCCAGGCAAAAATCCTACTATATTAGAAGACCTGCTAAACTGGCTTTCTCTAAATCTCCTCCAAGAAACAATACTTTTAGGAGACTTGAATATTGACTGGAACTCATGTGAACATACTAATCCATCTACTCTTATTAACCTGCATGGCTTTACTCAACACATAAACACCCCTACAAGAGCAAACAAGCATAGTAACAAAGAAGTAATACTTGATTGGATCTTAACAAACAGTCCCCAGCAAAAATATACAACAGGGACCCTCCCAGATGACCTTAGTGATCACTCCCTAACTTATATCATCAGGCATAAAACTAATCTTTCCATCCCAACCCAAGTTCGATTATCCCGCTGTAAAAAGCATTTTGACCCCAATCTGTTTCAAAACGAACTCATGCAAGTCAACTGGTCACCACTTAAAACTCTCCCAATAGATGAAGCTGTTAACCACTTCAATAATACCTTTCTCACCATCCTTGAACACCATGCTCCCTTGCATTCCATATGTATGAAAGCTAAAACAGCACAATGGCTCTCTAACAAAACTAGGCAACTAATTCTTAAAAGAAATAAAGCCTGGAACACATGGCGAACCACGAAAAATATAACTGACCATCTCTCTTTTAAACAAAAAAGAAATATGACGAAACAAGCTATCCTACATGATAAAAAAAATTTCTACACTCAATTACAACAATCTTCCCTCCACCAACCAAATAAATTTTGGTCTGCTATTAATACTCTTCTATCCCCTGGCAAACCAGCCACACCTACTCCACAAGGCTCCAACACCAACTCCCCCTCAGAAATAGCTAATGCCTTTAACACCTTCTTTACTTCAGCCATTCTAAAGCTAGCTGATCAACAAAGCCCTGACATCTCCAAACTTTCTAAGCCTAGCTCCACCCCCCCATTCCACCTCCAACCCATACCTACCTCCTACATTTTGTCCTTACTTCAAAAACTTAAGCCAACAACCCCTTCAGCAGATAAATTACCTGCAGAATACCTCCAACTAGGTGCCAAAGCAATAGCGTACCCCATCTCTCTACTAATTAATAGGACTGTAAAAGAATGCACTATCCTTTCTGTCTGGAAAATCTCCCACATCATCCCTCTCTTCAAAGGCGGTGACTCTTTAGAGTATTCTAACTACCACCCCATAGCATTACTATCTCCTCTTGCAAAAATTATGGAGAAATGTATTCACAAACAGTTACTTAATCACCTGTTAAGCAACAATCTCCTAGCTAACTGCCAACATGAGTTTCGCCCATTCCACAGTACTACCACCGCCCTACTAGCCTTCATCGACTCTATCAACATAAATCGCAACAATAACACTACTTCCTCTGCATTCTTTGTAGACCTGTCTAAAGCCTTCGACATGGTTAATCATCAACTTCTCCTACACCGCTTACGTTCCCTCTCTCTTGACAATCAAGCCTTAAGCTGGTTCTCATCCTATCTTGAAAAATGCGAACAGGCAGTTCTCTGGGACAACCATCTCTCTAATCTTCTCCCCACCTCTATAGGAGTTCCTCAGGGCTCCATCTTAGGTCCTCTTCTGTTTTCCATTTTTATCAATGATCTGCACCTAGCCACTCCTCTATCTACTTGTATTCAATATGCTGATGATACAACCATCATTTGCTCTGCCACAACCCAGACTGAACTTCACTCAGTAACACAACACACCTTCACCACCATTGAGCAATGGTTCTCTAACCACTGTCTCCTACTAAACTCCAAGAAAACCAAACTTCTGCTCTTTCCACCCACTCACCTATCACCCTCCATTGATTTCACACTTACATCAAACAATGGCACACTTATCACTCCTGACCAAACTACTAAACTCTTGGGTATTACTATCGACAACCAACTAAAATTTGACTGTCACATCAACTCCACTATAAAAACAACTAACAGGAAACTCGGTTCACTCTATAGAATCAAATCTTTCCTAACTCCTGAGGCTAGAACTACTATAGCTAGAACCCACTTAATATCAACCCTTTTATATGCTTCTTCTATATACACTAATCTGTCTAAGTACAACCTCAATAAACTAGCCACATCATACAACAACATCGCCAGATTTGCCACTGCCTCTCCATACAGAACTCACCATTGCTTGAATCTTATAAAACTAGGGTGGCTGGAACTACCCCACCTCATACAATACTATCAACTCACTATTGCCCACAAAGTCCTCTACCACCCTGAAAACACACCAATGCTCTCTATCCTCATAAAGCCCTACCACAACATGAGGAATCTACGTTCTTTTAACAAAACACTTGTAAAAACCTCTAGAGCAAATAATGTAGCAGGTGACTCCATATTTTCTAACTCAATTGGCAAAATATGGAATCTACTACCACCAGACCTTACATCCCTGACTTCTATATCACTATTTAAAACCAATCTAAAACTCTTCCTAACTAACCACTGGCTTTGCTCTTGCAATAACCCTGGGTAACCTTTCCTCTTTTCCATTTACTCTAGCACACTTCACTTTCCCCTTAAAAAAAAAAAAAAAAAAAAAAAGTTTCTGGCTATAGCTCATTAGTTATATAAAATTATAGATTTTGTTACTTATGTCTATAGTAAAACTTTCATAACCTAGTAAAGCATCTATTATAGACTCTTGCTAATGACTCACATTGTACTCAGACACTTAGATAGCCAGTAAGAAGTTTATGAAAATGGTTTTATTGTATAACTTGTATATTCTTAGCTTGTTAAGTATTAGTTAGTGGAGCTTTTCTCCTCGGGCCTCCACTGAAAATGGACATGTATCCAGTTGGACTAGCCCGGTTAACAAATGTAAAATAAAATAAAATAAAAAAAATAAATTCCACTTTTCAGATGGAAAGCATAAAAAAGACTTATTTCTACATATAGTTGTAGATTGCATGCCTTTGTCCCCATTACTTTGTCTGTGTTAGTTCCCCCTGAACAATGTTATCATCATCAATGGTGGACTCAGTGATTGCACCCAATATGCAAGAATCAGCAAACGTGATAAGGCAAAGGCCATATACTTTAGCCTGAACTGTCAAGAAATAGAGTCCAAACAATGAAGGGCCAATCAGAGATCCCTGGGGTTTGCCAATGGTGACAGCTGTAATGGTACAGGTTGATTCATCAACTTTCACAGTATGTATTCTGTCGGTGAGCCAATTGCTTATCCATCTACTGACGTAAGGGTTAATCCCCAGCTGGGAGGGTTTATCAATGATACCTGTGTGGGCAATTGTGTCAAAACCCTAGGGCAGATTATGATAGGCAGTATGCACTGGCTTATCTTCATCCAGGCCTATCACATGGAAGTAATGGCCTTGGACAACATCACAGATCACCTATGGCATGACTCAGCACATATGCCTTCCTGATACGGTTGAATACAAACTTCAACACACCCTAGACATGGGCTATATTCCTATACAAGGGTGTACATCAACATGCATCCATCTGAGTAGAGGACACAGCACCTGATGCATGCATGTATAGACACATCTTGACTCTCCTCGACTGTGAAGTGAACCAACATGTCATCATGGACTTCTTTTACATGTACACTAATCATATTCTGGCTGTGTGCAACAGACCTTCGTGAGTTGATAATGCTACATCATCTCTGTCTCATCTGATAGATGTCCTCAAAAAGGTCATGGAGGGCATGCATGATGACCACAGTATAATCTTGTGGAACCTGACCAGGTGAAGGCATTTGACACAAATCCACACTGAGGTATTCGCTCAACACTGCCGTATGTGACCATAAACAGCTATATCACCAAATGGATAGACCAGTGTATCACATACATGGCATCTGACTATGGTGAAATGTGTGATGTGACGTGACGTGACTTATATCTCAGGTCCAGTGATTAGGTCCATACATAAGGGCTGTCTGCTAGGTCCTTTCCTATCCATTAGTTAAGTGATGGGCATCACAAATTACATACACACGCTGTGTCCACATAGCTGTCTGACTAATTAATGAGGACAATCATTGACTCCAACTGTGACATTACTATAATACAGACATTAGCAGGATATAACAAACACTGCTGCCACAGCCATGGCAGTACCTGCATTGACAAGACACATGGAGAGATTTGTTAATTCAGGTAACAAACACACCACCCAAGTATAATGTGGGCATCACATCCTATAATCAGACCAATAGGTATGTGGCCCATGTGCTGGGGTAGATAGTAAGTGGTACATTCATCAGCATGTGGTCATAGTGCTGACTACTCCCTTGAATGTAACACAGGTACTGGGTATGTGAAGGACATCCCCATCAGAGCCCATAATATCTTCATGGTTCCCAGCCTTTGTCACACCAATAACTGTGTACAATGCACTCTTCTTCATGTACTTCCCGACACATCTTCCAGCGATGTATAATGAATGTATACCGCCTTTGTCACAGTGAGCTGTCACACATCTTATTGGCCATACCTAGGTATTCTTTCTGTAGAATATACATTAATGTCTGATGGTGCAGAACACCAATCAAGTCATTAGACCAGATGTATGCGTGCTACATAGGTGTTTGACAACATTAATGGCATGTATATCATTCATGACAGTGTGGATTGTGCCATAATATATATATATATATATATATATATATATATATATATATATATATATATATATATATATATATATATAAATATAAAATGGGTCTTGTACTATTGAGCGAACACTCAAATAACTGAAACCAAAACTACCAAGCACACTTTAGCAAAAGGGCGTTTTTATTGAAAATGCACTTTTGCTAAAGTGAGCCCAAGGAAATTAAAATAATGATAGAATGGCTTTTGCTGAGGTTGCAGTATAGTGGGGAATAAAGGAATATTCCCTTTTCAACATTGTAGTGCGATCTCGGAGTGAGAATATAAAAGTAGGGGGAGTGGGAGGGTACAGGGGGGCTTGCCCCTTGCATAAACATGTTTACTGTTTGTTTTTTTTAATGTTTTTTTTTTTGCAGACTTTTGTGAAAGTGCTTTTTCGGTGGAAAAGCAGTTTCACAAAAGTGTGCTCGGTAGTTTTGGATTTGGTTATTTGAGCTTTCGCTCAGTAGTACGAGATCCATATATATATATATATATATATATATATATATATATATATATATATATATATATATATATCGCGGTGGTGGTGCTGCGGTAGCAATGTCGCCTCACAGTAAGACGCTGTCTGGATCGATTCTCAGCTAGAGTGTCTTCTGCATGGATACATGCATGAATGGGCATACCTTTGTTGAAGGTTGTGCATCAGGGCTGGTAACTCGGCACGTAAAAATCAACTACCAATCATTAGTGGACCGGATTTCCGCTGTGGCGACCCCTAACCGGGGAAAAAGCCGAAAGACACAACAACATATGTATATATATGTATATATATATATATATATATATATATATATATATATATATATATATATATATATATATATATATATATATATATATATACATATATATATATATATATATATATATATATATATATATATATATATATATATGCCATGCACACAGGGCATCTAGCCTGTATTGCCCATATTGTCACATACAGGTATAGCAGTGTCACTCCTAACACCTTCAGCATATGTTACAGTGCCAGGACAGTATGAGTGGTTACCTTTATAGATTCTGGATGTATCATAATAGCTGTTCAAGTGTGTGTGTGTGCAGACTCATCTGTTATCACCGTAAATCACATATGTTATGTCAGAGGCATGGGATTACTGGTGGTGTTATTCTTATATTGTCCATGATTGTGAATGGCTCTTGTAATGTTTTCCATGAGCCTTTACCTGTGACCACCTTGCTGGAGACCTCTGCTGAGAGTGCACTCATATTCAGGCATATCAGTTTGCACACCTTCGCAATATGCACCCTACCCCAACTGTATGTCAGATCCTTGATAGATGTCCTCTGCATTATTCATGTAAGGATGCTTATCTCACAAAGACATCCTACCCATTGTTATGTCACATTGTGTGGCAGGCAAATAAAAAACATTTTCATTGTACAGTCCCTACTGTACCATACACATATGTGATTGGTGCTGCTGCTACAACCATCTTCCATTGACATGCCCTCCTCTGCTGTACATTAGGTAGTTTCACCTGTCACCTTTCCCTGTGTTCAATTCTACAGTTCATGTGTGTGTCCCTATTCAATACACACACTCACCATGAGTGTTCATTTTACATGGCAGTCCATGTCCCATTACAGATCATATACACAGCTTCAGTACACAATGCCAGGCCATGCCAAACCCTGAGCTGCTAGACATGCTCCACTTAAAGAAATCCCAATCCCTCAGAGCCACATGCTCCAGGGATCTAAGCATTTTTATCACAATGAACAAAACATGCTAGAGGGATAGGTTCCTGACCCAGAGACTCCCCAGACTCTAGAATAGACTGCCTATACATGTGAAGCAGAGCACCTCCTTGGCTGTTTTCAAAAGGAACCTTGACGATTGGATGGGAGATAGGAAATTCACCCTGGGGGATCATGTCAGTCTCCCTGCTAGACAGGGGTACAGGGAAGTAAATATGGTGGGAAGAAATATCCGGGTAATTGTTTGGCTAGGTTTGTATAGGCCCTAGGGCTGATAGCCTAGTACCAACCTATGAACCTATGAACCTATGAATGGGATATCACAATACTTTCCACTGTAGGTACACTGTCCTGTACTGTGTTTGGGCCATATAGTTCACATTCATACCTCTCAACTGTCCAGATATTCCCAGGATGTCCAGATGTTGTCCTTATCAAATTTGTTTCTGCCATATCACTGGGATGGTCTCAGGACTAATGTGAGTCAATATCACATACATTTGAGGTCACACCTCTCAACTGTCCTGAGTTGTGCAGAATGTCCATTTTTGATCTCATATTTCTGATCTTTTCTTCATAACATATTGGTTTTCTGGCAAATCATTGGCATGTCACTGCAGATTGAAATCAGAAATTCTTGACAGACATTTGAGTTTCAAACTTCATACTCTTCATATAGTCCGTGGTAATGTACAACCTATTATTCCTTTGGGTTCCTATCAGTTCATCGAAACCTCAGCAGTTCAAACACCATATGTTCGAACTGTGAAGTTTGAGAACTGATTATCGTGAAGCTGTGGAACACACAAATTCTTTCCCAGGAAAAGAATCCGGTGGGCCGTTTCTGTGGCTTCACTATTTTCAGCACTGTGGTGGAAAGTTATGGGTCAGGTTCAGGTAAGTGTGCGATTGTGCAGACGTTAGGGTTAGGGCCTGGGTTAGGTGAGTTAGGGTTAGGGCATGGGTGAGGTGGTTGTGCAATAGTGACAGACTTTGAGGTTAGGGCTGGATAGGTGAGTTAGGGTTAGGGCACAGGTCAGGAGAGTGTGTGATAGTGACGCACCTTAGGGTTAGGGTTTGGGTTAAGGTAAGTGGATAGATAGTAGTGTATGTATAGTTTAGTGTAGGGTTAGATGTAGGATTTTAAGTGTATGTGTGTGGAGTGCTGTTTTTTTGTTGTGCTTGTGTTGTGTGTGTGTTTCTTGGAACAGCGCTTTTTTTCCCTGGGAAAAAAATCGCTGTTCTAAGCCTTCGATGGTTTTGCAATTTGAGGTTAGAAGTTCGAACATATGGTGTTTGAACTTCTGCCATTTCGTCGAAGTGATATAGACCCATTCCTTCAACTTTCTAAGCTTGGGAGAGCTATATTGAAAATCTGTCCCTAGTTTTGGGCCTTTGTCCCCTCGTTATTTATGGTTTTGTCCAGATTTTTTGCTGTAAGAGGTTGAGAGAATTTCATTCTAACACATTTCTATGCGACATCTATGTCAAATATGTCCCTATTTCTGTTTTTTGTCTCCGCATTATGTTCACCTCTGTGCAGATGTCTTACACTAACACATTGACAGCCATCTGTCAAATCTTGGTGATCACTGTGGCATTCTGCACAAATTTGCGGACTGTAGCTGCTCTGCTTTACACAGAATTAATATCCACATTTGCTTACATGGTTTCCTGGGTGGCAACACTGTTGCCAGCCAAGAAACATGGCTTAGATGGGCCACAGATAATTAATATGCATTGCATGATACCGCTTGCCACAGACTGCCGCGCACCTCCCTGCAAACATGTAAACTCTGTGTAGGACTTGTACAGCCCCTACTCAGAGTTTACTGTATCCCAGGGCTGGTCTATTAGTAATGTGTCTGTCTGCAATGCTGAAGACCAAGTTTAAGCAGTGGGCCAGGTACACCAGGCCAATCAATGTAGGGGGAAAATGAGCAGATTTGGTTGGCCCACATTCCTATAGACAGTGAGGGTATTCTCTTTGCAATGAATACTGAAAAACTTTCATCTGCAGCAATTCAGTAAATAATTGGGAGGTGATGTCTCATGGTGAGACTCATGTGGAAAATGAGTCACCCCAACAGTTATACATGTACAAATAGTTTGAGTAAAATATCTTAGACCGCTGAGCAAGGGTTTCATTCTCAACTACCACATATCTGGCCTCTTCCATTTAGATTGAATGGGTCAGAATTGTCTATAGTAAGAAAAGCAATGCCACATAGTCAGCTATACTGCTGTAGACCTCCAAGGAAAAGATGGGAACAAAAGCAAAGCCTGAGTACTACAAGTTACTCGTATAACTCCAAGAGCTCTTACTCTAATCGGACAAATAGTTTAGATATTTAAACAACTAAAAAGAATCACGATTTTCATAAGAGTCTAAAGCTTTGGAGCAATACATTGGTATTCTGCAATTTACATAATACTAAACTAAAATATTGACCAGAAAGGCAAAATATATAACCACAGTCAACAATTAAAGTACCAGCCAAATACAGTTACAAAAATGGCAGAGGTTGTTAAAAGAATGAAGCACTTGTAGCCTTTCTAAGGCAACCTAAAAGAAATGTGCCACTTTTCTAGAACAAGAAAAATTAATCAGGGATGATGCAACGTTTCCAAAAAAAAATTGTTGACAGTGGTAAAAAGGCCTCTGATCAAAGTTTTTATAACTGCCATTAATGCTGGATGAAGGGCTGACCTTATTAATGGTCTCTGTGGCTGTAAGCTTAGCAAGAACCAGTGAACTTATAAAGTAGATGAGACACATTATGCTACATGCCTAGTTTCAAGTGTGACACAGTTTCAGAGTAGTTCCTGTAGATTCTTACTGAGTAGATTAGTTACAACTTACAGCTTCTCTTTTTTTATCATCTCATTCTGTAAAGCATGCCTGAAAAACTCACACAGGAAGTGACTTTACTGACACCCTCTTTCTGGCACACAATTTTTTTACAGAGTGACACAGTGAAATTGTTCTGCAGACTCGTACTTAAAAACTTTTTTTTTTTATTTTGGTTCCTTAAGCAGTGTTTCATAATGTCAGCCCCTTTAGTTTGTGGGACAAGTACAATTTACACTAACTAGGCCCTTTGAATCCCAGTCTGCTCAACTCAGCAATATGAAATCATAATTTGCTTCATTCTACAATATCAGGTGATTTTTCCCCCTGAAATCTAGTGATTTCACAAATTTTTCTACTTACTTGGTGCTGAAGGGATCTCTCACTACACAGACTATACTGGCGGCTCTGCATGCCCCCAAAGAAAAAACTTATTACTGTGATGTTTGTAGTTTTAATGTATGTAATTTAGTCAAGTTGATCTCAGTGAAAAGAAGTTTATCAAGCTAGGCTGGGATGGATCAGATAATATCTTCATTTTGACCTTATTGACTTCAATCACCAAGCCACAGTGTCAGATGTAATAGCAGTTCTAGGATTTCTTTTAGTAGACATATGGATTTTTTGACAAACACTTTGGTATAACAAATCCATTGCCAGTGTGGATCCTAGGGGTGTCATTTATTTATTTATTCAGTTTGGTGATCGGGGAGGTCCACTGGGCTGGGGAGCCCATTTTCAGTGGAGGCCTGGGGAGAAAAGCTCCACAGAAGGTTTATTAGAAACATTTTTCAATCAAAGTGAACATACATAGTATAAAAATACATATACAAAAACAATATGGTTCAATTTGCAATCTAGTAACAATCAATGGAATGACAGTTTAGTTAAAGAGAAAAGAGTACATAATGTAATAGCTGGTGGAGATAATTTGTTATGAGAAACAAATTAATAGTTAAGAGTGGGGTTAGGAGAGGAGAGGTTAGGAGGTTAGGAGGGGAGGGGTTAGCCAGGGGTAAAGAGAGTGGAGGGTTTGAGAGGCAGAGGTGGAAGAGTGCAGTTGCATTTCCTGTTAAGGAAGAAGTAGGAATGGAGTTGAGATTTGAAGCAATTGAGGGTATTGCAGGTCCGTAGGGCGGAGGGCAAAGAGTTCCATTTTTTTGCTAGGGTACAGGATATGGGAAGCTGGCCAGCTGGGTGCTTGGGTTTATGAATGGTAAGTAGGTTTTGGTGAGAGGATCTAAGAGGTCTAGGAGGGGAATATGGTTGCAGTATGTTGGATAGTGCGGGGCAGTTTGAGGGTTGGAATACTAATTTGGGGACTGTGGTTAATTGGTGAAAGTCAAATAGGTTGGGCAGTTCAAGCCAGTTAAGGGAGGGAAGTGAATTGCAATGGTGTGAGGAGGATTTGGCACTAGTGGCAAATCGAGAAATTTTGTTGTAACATATCTCTAGTTTAGAGGTAAATGTGGGGGATAAGTTAGAGAACAGGGGAGAGCCATACTAGAGAGAGGGAAGAAGATAGGTAGTGGCAAGAGTTACCCTAGAGGAAGGAGAGAGGAAGAGGTTATTTCTGTAAAGTAGGCCAAGTTTTATCTGTGTTTTTTTGATATTCTGCTGAATGTGGGAGTTAAATTTTAGCTAATTGTCTATAGTGACCCCGAGGAGTTTGGCAGAGTGTACAATCTCTATTTGTGAGTTATTATGGCTGGTGATGTAAAGGGAGTTTTCATCTACAGGGTAAGATTTGGAAGGGGAGAATAGAAGGATCTTGGTTTTATTAGCGTTAAGAGAGAGGTGGTTTTGGAGCATCCAGTCTTCAGTGGTAGAGAAGGCATTTTGAGTTAGAGATTGGAGTTCAGCTAGGTTGGAGGCACTGCAAATCAAAGTGGAATCGTCGGCATATTGGACAATTTTGGAGTTGGGAATGGCTTTATGGAAGTCATTAATAAAGATGTTGAATAGCAGAGGACCAAGTATGGAACCTTGGGGTACTCCAGTGGGAGTAGGGAGGAAAGAGGATGTAGATTGGCCCCATTTTACAGCTTGGGACCTGTTAGCAAGATAGCTGGAGAACCAAGAAAGGGTTTCTTGGGAAAGGTTAAGTTTAGAGAAATGATTTAGAAGGTGGGTATGGGAGATAGTATCAAAGGCCTTAGAAAGGTCCAGCAGGACAGAAGATACTAAATGTCCAGAGTCGCGGGCTGAATTGACGATATGTAGGAAGGAGAGAAGGGCGAAGTTAGTACTGTGTCCTGGGCGGAAGCCATGTTGGGTGGGGGAAAGTAATTGATATTTGGTAAGGAATGGTAAGAGCTGTAGATGGATGCATTTTTCAAGAATTTTGGAGATAGAGGAGAGGATGGCTATGGGCCGAAAATTAGATACATTGTTATTTTTGCCTCGCTTGTGGAGTGGCAAAATATAAGCAGTTCGCCAAAGTTTGGGAATGTAAGACTCGAGTATAGATCTATTGATCAGGATGCTGATAGGCAGAGCAATAGCATCTGAGGCTATTTTTAGGAAGGAGGAAGGAATTCCATCAGGGGCATTAAAGCAAGGCTTTAGTTTATAGAGGAGTTTTTTTTATTAGGTTGGTAGAGACAGGTTTAAGTTCAAAATTAGGGTAGGGAGGGGAGAGAGGGGAGGATTGGGCAGGCAGGGAAGAAGGATTATTGTTGGTGAAGGTCTTAGTGAGCAGAGATATTGAAGAGGTAAAGAAGGAGTTGAATAGTGTGGCAATTTCTGAGTCAGATTTGCTAGTGTCAGGACAGGGATTGTTTTTTGTTCCAGGCCTCAAGAGGGAATTAATAGAGTTCCAGAATTGCTTAGGATTTTTAGCAAGATTTTCTTGTAGTTTTAGGTAGTATGACTTTTTATCCCTAATGACATGTTTTTTGGCTAGGTTTCTCAACTGTTTATATTTTAATAAAGTCTCAGGTTGATTGTTACGGAGGTAAGTTTTCCAGGTTTTATCTCTTTGTAGCATGGTGTTTTTTGTATCTTTGGTGAGCCAGTGAGAGGTTTTAGTTTTGACTCGTTTATTTCTTATTGGGGTTAGGGAGTTAAGGATTGTTAGGAATGTTGAGTTAAAGTAGTCAATGGCTGTGTCTAGTGGTAGAATTTTTAGGGGGTTCCAGTTGGTTAGTTTGAAAGAATCAATGAAAGTAGTGGGGTTAAAGTTAGTAAGGTTGCGAGTAGAAATATATTGATGGAAGTGAGAGGAAGAGGGAATAGCTCGAATGGTGAAGGCAGGGAGGTGGTCTCCTAGAGAGTCAGGAATGACTCCTGAAGTTATAGTTTTGTTGGGATGAGTTACTAGGATCCAGTCGAGTATGGAGCCAGGGGGGGTGTTTTGTTAGGTCTAGTAATGGAGGTGGTAAGTTGAGTAAAGGTGAATAGGTTCATTGTTAATGTAGGATTGGGGTCATTGATTTTTCCCCAGTCAATATTTACATCTCCTAGGATGAAGGTTTCTAGTTTGATGTTGGAGGAGGTCCAGGAGAGAATATCTTCTAGGGTGTTGGTGTTGTTGCCAGGTGGAATGTAGAGGGAGATGATACAGATACTTTTATGGATGTTAAGTTTTAGTAGGCCGATGACAAGTTCCGCACTTGAGAAGGAGGGGATATGGTTGGGATAAGGAGTGATAGATAAGTAGTTGGAGTAGACTAAAGCTACACAACCACCTCTTTTAGTTGGGTGGTCGGATCGGAGAGAGTGAAATCTGGGCGTTAGGAATTCAGAATCATTTATATGAGGTTTTAGCCAGGTTTCAGAGATAGCTAATATATCTGGTTGGTTGTGATTGAGCCAGGAATGAAAGAGGGTAATTTTATTTAGTAGGCTTTGGGCATTGATAGTGAGGAATTTGAGGTTTTTATTGAGGATTTATTGTTGGAGCTGTGAAGATATGTTTGATAAGAGTTGGGACCAGGATTAGGGTGGATGTCACCGGCTAGATGAAGGAAAGAGGAAAGTGGAGGTAGTTTGTTGTGTTTGGATTTGGGTAAAGGAGTTAGGTAGACCTGGGGTGGGGGTGGGGGATAATCTGGCTATCACACCATCTGCTGGGGAGATTTTTGTGATATGCCCTTCCTCATTTCAACCCCTTCTGTTGTGGTTATGTGGTTTTGTCTGAGGGGCAGGCATGCATTTGGGACATGCAGTTATTGCCCTGCCTTTGCAGCACCTCAACAAAGTCCTCTACCCATTCTCCCCTTTGGACCACACCTCTCCATACACATTGTCCCCAGTTTCCACCAGGACTGCCCATGCACTGCAAGCTGCTCTACCTATTGCCCGAGCTGCTATTTAAACCCATGTCAGGTGGAGTGTAAGAACATTATCCCCTCAGTGCTGCCACAGTGGCCTTTTAATGTAGGCCATTTTACTGAAATCAAAGTCCATAAATAAACTGTGTCTTGGGGAATGATTGGAGGCTGACAAATCGAACTTGCAGTCATGAATTTGATAATACCCACCTTGGCTTCACTAAGCAAACCTTATCTGTGAAGTGACAAAGGTGGCAGAAGTTCAAGTACCCTGATCAATAGTGAGCATCCAGAGTATAAAAGATTCCCACTTCTCATGCAGTTCGATCTATGCTTCCTAAGGCTCCTATAGCAATTACCTTTCTAAGTTACTTATTAAGACCTTTACTCTGTTGTTAGACTTTATACAATTAGTGTCTTTGATTTTGCCACATCTTTCTGTTATCAGCAAATACTCCCCTGCTCCTCCAGCGCCACATTAACCTTTCTGCAGCTATCTGCTTGCCTGTAGTATTTCCATGCCTTCTACTGTAGTCTGTTGGCCCAATCTATCGATCAATCTGATCATTTGATCCATTCCTTTGAACAATCAGACCATCATATTTATTGGGGTCTGAAGTTTCTAAGGCTGCCACTAGGCTTGCAAAATTTTCCCTTCCACCCAGTCTTGAAATTCGCCAGTTTCCATATCTTTCTGCATAAAACTATCTGTATTCTGCTAGGTGGATTTGCAACCTACAAAACATATTTTCCAGTGTAGGCAGTATTTAGGACTGTCACTGGGTTTACAAGATTGACACAGTCTCAAAATGTATTGGTTTCCCCATCCTTTGCATAAAATTATCTCTGTTCTGCTAGGTGGATTTGCTGCCTGCAAAAAATATTTTTCAGTATAGATTGTATTTAAAATTGCCACTAGGAAAGCTGTTAAAATCATCTGCACTGCTGAATTTGCAGCCAGTGTTAATGCTAAAGAAAAAGGACACTTCATATGTTACTATATTTCAGGCTCATTAAAGCCATTTTACTTTAATACGTATGTTTTATTGACCAAGAATGGCTTGTCCTGGCTTCAATGTATGGCTTTCTTAGCCATAAGCAATTTTTTAAAACTTTTTCTGTTCTGTTGTCCTGTTGAATTACTAGCATTATTTTATCATAAATATTCCCTCTGTTATTTACATGTTCTCTTACCTCCATTGTCACTGATCAGTGTTCTTGGGCTATTGCCTCCATCTGTGAGGAGTACTAACCTGCCCCATTCACCCTCCCTATACTCCCCTACCCTACCCCCAATTCCGACCCACACCTCCTTATCAGAATTTATATTGAACATATCCCACTCTTCCTCATTTCTGTACCCTCGTTTTCCTATTAGCTAATCCCTGCTATTACCTCATTATTCAATAGCATTAACCCAAACCCTTTACAATCTTATTTCACCTTCCCCTCCACACATATTCTTCTTTACTTCCTCACTTATTTAACTCTTTTCTACTGTTGTAATTTTGCAATCTATACTTTTATTCTCCTTTTCCCCTTGTACAATATTCACTTCTTCCTCTTCAGGAAGTCTTTCTTCAGTATTACCCTTCCTTTCATAGTGTTGATAGTAAATATAATACCCATAAACCTTTTACACATTATCCATTTAATCATTGCCCTAATACTTCCTTTAATGCATAATTTCACCCAACCACACCGAGGTATATTCTACATTTCTCTGACTATACTCTATTACAATCTTAACCTTTCTCCATCTCCATCTCCATAATAAGGGACTACCCTGCCTGGAATCTCCAGTGAGCCATTTCCACTCTCTTTTATTTTTCCCATCATCTTCCTCCCTTCTCCTTTAATAGCTTTTCCTTTTTCATTCAACTATATTTTCCCCTTAACTATGCTATAGTCCCTTCCAGCTGCCATGTTATCCGTCTTTATGACTCTACTATTCATTTTATATTACCTTACTACCTACCATAGTACATTCACACTTTATTTACACTCACACACCAACAGCCTCCCTGCCTGTACTCAGTTTAAGTCCTCCTTTTCTCAAATGTATTTAATGCCCAGCCAGTTCACTTTTTTGAAATACAAAACATCTAAGCATTCAGTTCACTTTGACATAACTTGAAATAAATAAATATACTTTATTAAAAAACTAATTAATTCTAATCCTCTGTTCTCTAAAATCCCTCTTTGTGGTGATAGTCATGTGAACCCTAGCCCCTCAGCCTCATCCATTCCACATCCTCTGTCTGTAGCTCCTATACATCACCCATAAAACTTGTCCTTACTTCCACTAGCATTAGTAGTATTCTACACAAAGTTACAAACCTATAAACATTGTTACTTCAGTACTACCCAGATATTACTCTCATTACCAAAACATTGACATAACATACCAACCTTTCAAATGCAGACCTTCTAATCTCTCTTCTCAATCTTAATAAACATAAGAAGCTTTGTATAGTTGCCCTGTACATACCACCAGGTAGTGATATTAGGTTAGAATAAATAACTATAGGATAGCTACAAATATTACCATTGAAACCATTATCTTGCACAACCTCACCAAGAAGGAAATTCATCATAAAAAATAAATTCTGGAGCTCAGTCAAGAATATTTTTCAACCCGGCACTCCTTCCTCACCAAACCCCTGTCCAGACTTATCCCCCTCAGAAACAGCTACTAAATTCAACAGTTTCTTCATCAACATGATAGCGTGTCTTACCTCCACCTCACCCCAATCATTTAATCTATCTCAAAGCTGTACTAGTCCTGACATCCATGCCTTCGCTCCGCAACCTGTCTCCACATCATATGTTAAATAGTTAATAAAGAAACTTGAATCTTGTTCTCCATCTACTGCTGATCTCCTCAATAAGCACCTTAAGTGTGCTGCAGGCTCAATAGCATACCCAATGTTAATGTATATAATTTGAGATTTAACTACTTTGGCACCTATGTATGTAATAGATGTAAGGCTTGTAAACATATTCTGAATAGTTTTGGGAATATTGGTGGACAAAGATTTGCAGTGAAAAGTTTTTTCAAATGTGATACCACTGGTATAATCTATGCCCTTAAATGTCCATGTAACAAATTTTATATTGGTCATTCTCAGAGAGTGTTCAAAGTAAGACTTCTTGAGCATATAAGAGATATAGAAAACTTTAAAGAAACTGGTTCTGTGGCAGTTCATTTTCACCAAGCACATCAGGGTTCATCTGTGGGTTTACAAGGCACCATTTTAGAAAAAGTGGGTGGTAATAATTGTGAATTTACTGACACTTATTTTAAGGATAAACTTTTATATAAAGAAGCCATCTATATTCTTAAATGTGATGCTTTTATACCTAATGGCATGAATTCTGAACTTAATTGGAGAGTTCTCCTTTAATGATGCTTGTAATTGATTGTGCTATTTATATGTGGTGTTTTTTTGGGTGTGTTTTCTCCTTTGACGGTATTCCAGCCCAGACGTCAAAGAGTGAAGAGAGTGAATAAAATACTTCTGGATTCTACTGGGTTACTGGTCTTTTGGTTGTTTCTTTATTTTATTTTATTGTGTTTTAGTTGTGTATCATTAGCATACCTAGTCTAAATTCTAATCAACAAATTTATTCAAGACTCCCATGTCCCTGTCATGTGGAAAAAGTCTTCAGTATTTCCCCCTTAAAGGAGGTAACTCCTCTGGAATTTCTAACTTCAGGCCAGTTGCCATCAACCCCCCCCCCCTTCTAAGATCCCGGAAAAGTGTATTGATAAGCAATTCCTTCAGTAGCTCTTGCAAAATCATTTCCTAATTCTAATACAGCATGGTTTCCAAACAGGCTATCACACCACTACAGCTCTTCCCAATTTTTCTGATACCATTAATAAGGCCAGAAACCAAGGAAAGTTTATCTCTTCTGTTTTCTAGCTCTCTCAAAATCATTTGACACAGTGCCACATGAGAAACTTCTGACTGAAATGTTCCTTCTGGTTATTTCCAAACCAACTCTTCTATGGTTCTATAATTACCTATCTGAAAGGCATCAGTCTGTCAAATGACTGTCTTCTTTCTCTCCTTTTCCTCTAGTTAAAATGGGTATTTCTAAAGGCTCTATTCTTCGTGCACTGCTCTTTAACATTTTCATCAATAATCTATATATCTCTCTCAGCAACCTTGCCTTATTCAGTTTGCAGATAACTCAACTCTCATCTGCACATCTGACATCCCACTACAATTACAATCCATGACACAAAATGTTGTCAACTCAGATGAACTGTGGTTACACCAAACCAACTTTTATTTAATCCCAAAAAGACTAAATTACTATTTTTCCAAAGTCCCATGCCAATGCTAAAAGTAACTTTCATACTTTGTCCTATACCTCTGTGTACTAGAGTCCATACTTTGCCTTAAATTACTTTTTAGTCAATTCATAATTTGTCCTTTATTACTTTGTACTATAGGCCATATTTTGTCATGCATTACTTTGCTGATGATTTCATACTTTGTCCTATATTACTTTTTGGATTCCATACTTCATTCTATATTACTTAGTAGTGATTCTATGCTTTTTCCTATATTACTCTATAATGGATTCAATACTTTGTCCTACATTATTTTTTTGTAGATTCCATACTTTACCCTACATTACTTTGTACTGGATTCCATACTATGACCTACATTACCTTGTAGTGGATTCCTACTTTGTCCTATATTACTCTATACTGTATTCCATACTTCAGCACACATTATTTTGTTGTGGATTCCATACTTTTCCTACATTACTTTGTAGTGATTCTATACTTCGCCCTATATTACTCTGTACTGGATTCCATACTTTGTCCGATATGATTTTATTGTAGATTCCATACTTTATCCTATATTACTTTGTAGTGGATTCCATACATTGCCTTATATTACTTTGTAGCGGATTCCATACTTTGTCCTATATTACTCTGTACTGGATTTCATAATTTGCCATAAATTACTTTGTAGTGGATTCCATACTTTATCCTACATTACTTTGCAGTGGATTCCATACATTGCCCTATATTACTTTGTAGCGGATTCCATACTTTGTCCTACATTACTATATAGTGGATGCTATACATTATCTTTAGTGCATTACTTATGGTTATGATATTGCCTTATGAGGGTCCATTCTCCAGTGAACTACAGGAAACTATATAGTATGATAGAATTCTTCTCTGGTACTGGGCACACTTTCATTCTGGGGCAGCAGTGAGAAACCATTATGGTGCATTAATCACTGTAAAGGAAAAAAAAACATTAATAATGATGCATACCTACCAGTAACATTATATCAGACTGTGAGGTGATTTTTTTTCCATTGGAACAACATCTGGATATGATCTCACCTTTCCCTTTAGCTGCAGGTGATCGGAAGAGATTGCAGGTGTCATCATAGTTAACATCATCTTCATGATCATTACTCTTGTGTGTCATGTTGCATATTACTGAGTTAATATTCTGTCCCTCACTCATTCCTTTTCAGAGCTTTCCTTTGTAGACCTACTCACTTGCTTCTGTTGTTATTATTTATTCTGACATAACATTAACATACGTCTGCCAAACCATTCAAACAGAGTTTTGAAACCAGCCATGGAATAAAAACAGCAGTAAACTATCAGATACAAACCAACAAATTCTCTACAAACATATTTCACGAGAGGAAATTCTCTCAAACATGTATTATTAGTAATAGATCACTGCTCTGTGTCAGCAAATGAATCACTTCAAAAGATTCTCATGATGTCCATATGTCCATTTTCTAAACCACTACTTCTAGGAGGATCATGGTGATAGCAATCTGGACCAGGTAAACCAGACTTCCTTATCCCCAGCAACAATGTCCAGCTTATCCTGTAAGATAACTGGGCATTTCAACAATCTCCAGCTTATTGTGTGGGATACCTGGACATTCCTAGGCAAGCTTATAGATATAATTTCCCCAGTGTGGCCTTGGGGGTCTTATCTGATACACCTCCCATGAAAGTATCCTACAAAGTTCCCAAGCCATCTCAACTGACTCCTCTTTACATGGAGGAGCAATTGCTACTCTGAGACTCTTCTAGAATGCCAAGCTCATGACAGTGAAGAGAGAACTTAATTTCCTGGAGATGGAATCTCATTCCTGCAACTTGCACCCATGATTTCATTGTTTTCATCACATCCCAAAGCTCATGATCATAGCTGATAATGTGAACCTAGACTTATCAGTAAGTTGAGAACTTTGCCCCATAACTCAGCTTGTCACACTAATTATTGTTGTTGTCTTTTGGCTTTTCCCGGTTAGGGGTCGCCACAGCGGAATTCCAGTCCGCTAATGATTGGCAGTAGATTTTGACGAACACTGAGGTGCCAGCTCGACGTTCAACCTTCAACGAAGGCACGCCCATTTACGCATGTCTTTCGAACGCCCACCCAACCACATGGAGGACATGCAGACTCCACACAGAAGGCACTCCCCACACTCCAGCCAAGAATCGAACGGGAGAACCTCTTGCTGTGAGGCAACATCGCTACCGCTGCACCAATGCGGCATCAGCTTGTCACACTAGTGATATGATAATATAAAAAGATTACAGTAGCTGACTGTGTTTATCCTGGATGAAATGTGCATTCTGTAGTGCATTTAGACTTTCCAGCACCTAAGCAAAAGTGTTAAATTTATACTTAAACATAATTTGAAAAATTAAGTTTTGTAAGGATTAAGACAATATAGTTTGAGAAGGAAGAAGAGGGAATTCAGGGGCAATATATAACATGCCTCTAGAGGAAGGTAGAGGTTCAAACACTGGTTAGGGTTTCAAGACTGCAGCTGTTTGATAGTAAAAGAGACACAGATGACAAACTGAGAGCTGTTGTATCTAGTAGGTGAGTACACAAGCTGTAATTCTAAGAATTCTAGTCTATGCCGAATATGTGCTTTTAACATACTGCATAACACAGTTGAATGGTCTCCCAGTTGCTTATTATTACATTTTCACTTCAGCTTCAGCAGTGATTACTTATGCAAATTTAGACATATTTAACTCCAGAATATTATACATCACATGGATCAAATATTTATTTTTGTCACACTGACTTGATCTGTTGATTATGAAGAAAGGATAAGCTAATATATCTAATACTGCCACTCATGAAAATTACAGTTTGCAAAAATTACTGTGGGGGTCAGAGTTATAAGTCTCAATTCCCATGGCTGCTTTGTAATTACATAGTAGCATTTGGCTAGCCTAAATTTTATTACAAATGTGCATGCACTTGAACGAAAAAACTCACTTATTAAAAAGTTAAAATTGCAGTTCTAAAGTATGAACATTGCACAGTATCAATACCAGTGCATAAAATTAAAGTGAGCATATGATTCTGAAATTCTCATTTTTAATTCAGACTCCAGAACAGTGATTAAGTCTAAATCCTTTTAACTCATTGAAATATGAAATGGGGATTTGTGTTACACTGGGGATTAAGTTCACTGGCAATTCTGTGATAATAGTCGGTACGGTTCAACATTAAAAATAGTGGTGCAGTAACTCACGTCTGACGTGTATTTCTGTAAAAACATGCTGCTTAGCTACAGATTGGAGAAGCAACCTATGTTTAGCTGTTATCAATACACATTATGCATGTGACAAAGTTCCATTATGAGTTGACAGTATAAACACAAAATAAAAGTATTTTATATAATTTGCCTTCTTTACCCAGTTTGAAGCAGCATCTTGTTTTCGTTGTTTCAGAAAGAAAAAAATGAAAGCCTGGCATTGTAGTCCATAGGCTTAATATTATCAGCTGTTAATTATGGGTTTGATTCCTTCAGATTCCATCTGACTTCTAGCCAAGTATGAGCAAGCCAGTTAACCACACGTTGTTCCTGAGTCAATCTCAAAAACAAATAAACAAACTAAGGAGATTTGTGTGCCTCGAGGGTTTATCAAGTCAGTATAAATTAACAATTCTAGCATCTGACAGTTCTTTATGAAAGAGGTTCACTATAACTTAATTCAATATCGCTAGATTTGCTTCTTTGTAGTTATGTTTTTTTTTTATTTTCTGCACCTCTCTTTGCATGCATTGGCTTAGCAACCTTATCAAAAGTTAGCCATATTAATTACATCTTATGGTCTTCAAGTGACCTAACAGCTTTGCTCTATTTTTTTCTTTTGCAAAGACATTTATTAGAATTCTTAAAGCACAATAGTTAATTGATTTTATTCATTCACACAGTATATAGCTGGGAGTTATAGGAGTCAAATCCAGACATACAGAATGTAACTTGTTTGTAGTTTGTTGCCTTTGCTATTACCCCATACAGCTGCATTCTGTGGTTCTTGTTCATGTGACTGGTAACCTAATTCTGATTTTTTTTCAGAAGTAAAACAAGGTTATGCCAGTTCCATGCCAGATAGAGACAAGGCTTTGATTGTGATGCCAGTAACCCAGGTTTGAGTAGGACAAGGCTGATAAATGTAGACAAAAGAAGGTGGGAGTGAACAGTTGTTTTTTCATGTACTTCAGGGAAAGGTCTGCAAGGGGTTTATTCCAGTAGGACTTAATCCTGGTGGAGGATTGGGGAACAGGCTCCTAGAAGTAAGGGATCACACAGCAGTATGAAGCAGCATGCAATCTGGACTCATATGCAAAGCACAGACATATGGTGGGCAAAGACCAGATTAGTGCACATGACACCCCACAGGCCAAATTTAAAAGGAGTGAGGACAGTGAGCACACATAAAAAAATATTCCCAGCAGACAGATATGATGGTCAACAGATAACTGCCAGGTGCCTTTCATTGCTTAGAAAATTACGTGTTTACTATTAAGATGGACGCCCAAAAAGGGAAAATTCTACCATGGATTGCTACAAAATGTGACTGCAGGATGATGGAAGGGATGATCGAGATAGACAGGAAACAACAGGGATATATGACCAGGCTAACAAGGTAAATAATAATATAAAATAAAACAAGGGGTTAATACCAACGCATCAGCTCAGGGATATATTGCCTTCATGTTACTTTCTGGGATTTGAACGCTGTTCTTCCACCCACTGTCTATTTTTGTTGATGTAGTAGAAACAGAATAGAGAGACAGAGGGAGAGAGGCAGAGATGGAGGTTATTGTGTGTTCTTTCAGTGCAGAGGAATTTATTTTATTTTATTTATTTGCATTTGTTTTCTGGGATAGTCCACTGGGCCTAGGAGTGCCCATTTTCAGTGGAGTCTGGGAGAGAATAGCTCCACATATTACATATACATTGATGAGATAAAGTTACATAACAACTGTTAACAGATTTAAGTTACTAGTAAGCAACATTATACAAAATACAAAAATAAAGATTTACATCCAGGTACAATATATACATGTCGATATACTATTAGAATTAGGCTTTCTTTTCTTTAAATTTTGTCTTGTAGCTGAGGATGCTTAAAACTGAGAAGGATAAGAGTTTAATTAAGTGAAGAAAGATATTTCAAAGTGTTAAAATTGTTAGAAGAGGTTTCTAGTTTCATGTAATGCTGGACGAATTATTTGAGCATGTCCAGAGCCATAGTTTATGAGAGGTATTCTTGCAGAGACTTCTTGAAAATGGTGTGGTTAGAAGTGGTTCTGATTGCGGTGGGTAAGGAATTCCACACCTTGGCTATAGCAATGGAGTAAAGAGCTCAGCCAGCTGTAAGGTTGGGTAATTCTACCTTTAGAAGACATGCATTTTCTGATCTGATGAATCTAGCAGGGTTGTAGGGGGACATTAATGAGGCTAGGGATAGGCAATCAATCTTCTGGTTTAGTTATGATTTTATGTGCAGTGGTGAGTCGTAGGTAAGTTAGAAAGTGAGGTAGTTTGAGCCAGTTGAAGGGATATACAGTGATGGGAGGTATGTGTAGCATTGTTGGCAAACTTTGAGTTTGTATTTTAGAGAGAGCTAAATGCCTGTGAGCAGGGGAGTACCATATAGTAGGTATGGTAAAAGAAAGGAGGATGCTAGGGTTTTTTTGGCTGAGTGGTTCAGGTAAGTTACGTGCCTGTAAGGCAGACATAGCTTTTGGTGGGCCTTTTTGATGTTGTTTAGGATATGAAGGTCAAAGGACAGATTTTCATCGATAGTAACTCCAAGGAGTTTAGTGTGGGGTACTACTTTGATGATAGTGCTGTTCTGAGACTGAATAGTAAATTCTGACCTGTTTACGGGGGTGGATCTTTTAGAGGTAAATAGAAGGAGTTTGGTTTTGTTAGCATTTAGGGCTAGGTGATTGTTGTTTATCCATGTTTCTGTGGATGAGAAGGTGATTTGAGTTCGTTTTTAGAGTTCACTGGTGGAGTAGGCAGAGCAGATGGTGGAATCATCTGCGTATTGAATAAGTGAGGTTTGGAACAGGGAAGAGTGGAAGTCATTAACAAATATGTTGAAAAGGAGGGGCTCAAGTATAGAGTCTTGGGGAACTCCTGTTGATATCGGGAGATAAGGTGAGAAGTACTGATCCCATTTTGTTGCTTGTTGTCTATTTATAAAATAGTTAGATAACCAATCTAAGGTAGGGGGTGAGATTCCAAGGTTAAATAGTTTAGTGAGTAGTAGGGGATGTGAGATGGTATCAAATACCTTTGATAGGTCAAGGAATAAGGAGGACACAATCTTTCCTGTGTCTCTTGCACGGTTTACAATGTCCAAGAATGATATAAGGGCAGTGGTGGTACTGTGTCCAGGTCTGAAACCGTGTTGGGTAGGGCACAAGATTTTATTGTCTAGGCGGTGCTTTAGTAGTTGATTGTGGACATATTTTTCTAGAATTCTGGATAAAGGGGAAAAGGATTGCTATGGGTCAGACACTGGTGAAATCTATGTTTTGGCCACCTTTATGTGGTGGGAAAATATAAGCTTTTTTCCAGATAGTGGGTACGTGCTGTTCTTGGAGAGATCTATTGATAAGTATGCTAACTGGATAAGCAATAGACTTTGCTGACATCTGTAAGTATATTGGGGTAGGTTATCAGGCGCATAAGTATATCGTTTGAGTTTAAGGAGTAGTTTCAGGATAGTTGAGGTAGAGATGGGAGAGAAGATGAAGTCTGGCATGAAGTTTATATTTGGTGAGTGTGCTGTGATATTTATTTGAGGGAAGTTTCCTGTAAGTTTAGCAATGGAGTCTATAAAATTTGAGTTGAATATTGTGGCACTTTCTGTGGGTGATTTGTCTGGGTTAAGGACAGGAGTTGTTATCGGATCCTGGGTTAAGTAGGGTTGAGATTGTATTCTAGAATTTCTTAGGGCTTTGTTTATGGCATTTTTGGTTAGATAGATGGAATTGTTTTTTGTCTTTTACTACTACACGTTTTGTTTGATTACGAAGTTGTTTGAATTGTTGGAGGTTTGGGGGGTCTTTGTTTTTTTGCCAAAGCTTCCAACATTTGTCGTTTTAGACATTAGTTGTTTTATGGGATGAGTGAGCCAGGTAGCATTGTTGTTTTTAATTCTTTTTTGCCGTATGGGGGCTAGATTGTTTAGGATATCTAAGAAGGTTGAATTTAAGAATTCAACAGCTTCATCTAGTGGAAGGAATTGCACTGATGGAACATAATGCAGAAATACAGGACAAGAAATACCAAAACAGCTGTAATTCAGTCCTTCAATAATCAATGTACAGTAATAAAAGCATATACGACCTAGGCTATACAGCTGTGAGAAGAGCAGAAGAAATGCTGATGTCTCATTGTGATGTATCAGCCACTTGCCCAGGGGTGGGGATAGCAAGGTGCTGGATGACATAACAAGAATATGGTGAAAGTAGATGTTGATTGGCCACTTAAATGGGGGTGCAGTGAACTATACAAATCCTTCTAGATGCCTTAATAAACTACTACCTCAACTAATTCAGACAGGGCACCTACCTAACCACTTGTGGTTATCATGCAGGAAGAAGAATTCTGACTGTGGAATTGAACAATCAAAAATGACAGGCACAGAATGTGAGGGTAAACAATGACTTTGAAGCAGAGAGACTTACATTTCTCCAAAGGGAGTTAGGACCAACATAGAAACCTGGCCATTTTTAGAAGTTTAACCACAAGACAGTGATGGGCTCTTGACAACAAGAGATTGTAAGAGGAAAACTGGAACCACAGAAATCATAAGAATTGTTAAGAACTAGTTGATATAAATTGCATCTCCTCAAAGAGAAGAATAAGCTGGAGGAACAAATCTGTTATTTATTGATAAACAGTCAACTAAAACCTACCTGACCAATGTAAGTAACCAAACTGTTAACTCAAGAACAAAGTTGTTAAAAGCATGCTGACAAGAAGTTAGTGGTTGAATGGAGATGCCTCTGTCTTCCAAGTACGAATGGAATCTTTCCTACAGTACTTCACCTTTACAGCTGGTGTGGGAAGACAAGAGTTATTCACCACATCGTGATGGAATTACAGAGGGCGTTGCCATCAATGGTACATTTTGTATCTCTTTCCTGAAGTATTGAATACCGGGTAATAATAATGACAGTGAAATGAGAGGGCTAAGAAAATCTTACTTTGACTAGTAAAACATATTACACAAGAAACAAACTACAACTGTTTTATTTAAAGGTTTCTACTTTATTGCGGTATTCACTTACAGGTTCATAGTTTCTTACTAGGCAGGCGGTCTGGAAGACTATATAGGGAGTATCTATGAAAGCCAGAAAGTTTAGTGAGTAGACTTGTTACCCCACTCAATCAGGGTCACAATCAGGGTCATGTCAAGTACCGAGATGTAAATAAAATGGCACCAATCCAATCATAAATGTCATAACTTGAAGGAGGTGAACGAGATAAACTGCGTGACATGCGAGTGAAGCTTGTCCGCAGATATGTACAAGCCAAAACATAAAAAAAAGAGAAAGACTTTGTAGTCCATCTGGGTAGCTAATGGAACTTAGTCCTTTGACTGTTTTTATTTTTTTTTTTTGCTTAGAAAATATTGTGTTTTTTCTGGCTCCGTACTAAAATGTCAGCACTGGCAATGCAAAGTGCCGACACTTGTGGAAAAAATGAAAATGCAGGAAAAGAGAGAATTTTGAACAGTACTCGTCTCCTTTAAACTTCCTTTTTTGCAGGAAGAATGCTCTGTGGACACCCCCCCATCCCCTGTACTTATATATATATATATATATATATATATATATATATATATATATATATATATATATACATACTAACTCTGAGTTCCAAACAGTGCTTTGTTTTAAGCAAAAAGTAAAAGGGAACCATGACATCCTTGGACCTGGAAAATATACCTTTTATAAATAAATGAGTAATTATGGTAAAAGTATTTCCTACGACTGATATGTGATAATCGAAGGATAGCTTATTATTGTTGAAGGTACCTAGATTTCTAAAAACTGTGTCAATCTTAAGAGAGTTTGTGTTTATAAATATGTATAGTAAGTTATGTTCAGCATTACTTCTTCATTAATAACCAATACCATGAGAAATTCAAATCTAAACTCAAACATTGTCCAACTTAATTTTATACTAAATATCGCATAATTAATTCATTGTTCATACATTCTAGCTGCATGGTACTATATTTAAAGATATATCAAGCTGCCTGTTTATATATTAGTCACTGGATAAGCTATAGCATATTGAGCCTAGCTCCATGGTAGTAAACAAAGAAGCTTGTAATTAGTAGCCATGGGTGTGGAGGAGCCGGGCATAGGTGAACAGGAGAGAAGGAGGGTGGCCTGCTTTCTTCTTTCAGTGGGGTGAGGAGGGCAGTGGGGGGAGACTACAGAAACCACCTCCTGTGCTTGACGGGAGGGGGCAGGGCTGCTTGTTGACAATGTGCCCTGCAGAAGTAAAGGTCAATCAGTAATGACAGCTTATTGAATGCCCTCTTTAGCTCTGCAAGGTGGGCATCTGTAAGGAATTCAAGGGCCAAGTAAGAAAAACCTTCAAATGACTCCACCGGCTGATTAAATGACAGATGCTCCCAGTCAGCCCTTGCCCTGGTGATTGAGAATGACCAGACTGACTTCCGGAATGGTGCAGACAGCTAACAGTCAGTAGTGGGCAAAGTATATAAAAAAATCACTGTAGCATGTTGAAGCTAAAACAAATCTGCTGTCTGGCAACATCTTACATGAATATCATTAAAGTGTTAGGCAAATGCACTAATAACTGTTTTTTCTTAATGACATAAAGATGCTCAACTATTCTGACCAATATCTTCCTAAATGTCTGTGTTATATAGTATTCAGTGTAGGGGCACATAGTACATTACACTAGCTCTATGGTGTGACAGTCATAAAGATTAAAAGCATAAAAGGTCTGGCCGTAGAAACTCTTAAGGATGTGTCACCTCCTTATCTGGGACCACTAGGCAATCTACATACTCATTGGTCTTCTCCTGTTTAGCTTCCCTGTCTGTAACTGGACATAAACCAAAGTGAACTAATCTATTAAATAAACTTATAGATTGTCTAGAATCATTCCTATACTTTGCTTCAGAATGTTTCTCAAGATACTCCCACTTTTCAGGCTATATCAATGCTTTTTAAAAATATTCAAAATAATCCTCAAAAAATGGTGTACAATGTACACCAAAATATACCTTGTTTTTGATTGACAATGTGGCAGATTGATCTAAGTGGCTTTCCTAGAGCTTGTTTCTGAGTACAGTGGCTAACTCTGGAGAAGGCCTGTTAAAAATTGTGGAAGGAACACACATCTGAGCAACAAAAGCTGCTGCAGGTGTTGCTGAAGACTGCCTCTCCCATTTGTAGTTGACACAGCATTTGTCACATCATCAGCTTATGCGTGGAGCCTGTTCTGCAAACCAAGAATAAATGTACTGCACAGGAGTGGTCCCAGTGTGGTAATCTCTGGTGCTCCACTATTTGCTGATCTTTCGCTTACAGTTCCCCTGTAACAGCCACTATTTGCTTTTTACAGCCTCAGATAGCTGACCTATGTACAGTGGATATGAAAAGTGTACACACCCCTGTTAAAATGCCAGATTTTTGTGATATAAAAAAATGAGACCACAATAAATCATTTAAAAATATTTCCCACCTTTAATGTGACCTAGAACTTGTACAATTAAATTGAAAAACAAACAAATCTATTAGGGGGAAAAAAACATACAATAAGCTGGTTGCATAAGTGTGCACACCCTTAAACTAATACTTTGCTGAAGCTCTTTTTGATTTAATTACAACATTCAGTCTTCTTTGGTAGGAGTCCATCAGCATGGCACATCTTGACTTGGCAAATTTTGCCCACCCTTCATTGTGAAAGCTCTCCAAATCTGTCAGATTGTTAGGGCATCTCTAGTGCACAGCCCTCTTTAGGTCACCCCACAGATTTTCTATTGGATTTAGGTCTGGGCTCTGGCTGGGCCATTCCAAAACTTTAATTTTCTTCTGGTGAAGCCATTCTTTTGACGATTTAGATGTATGCTTGGGGTCATTGTTGTGTTGAAAGGTTAAATTCCTCTTCATCTTCATCTTTCTAGCAAACGCCTGAAGGTTTTGAGCCAAAAGTGACTGGGATTTGGCACTATTCATAATTCCTTCCACCTTGACTAAAGCCCCAGTTGGAGCTGAAGAAAAGCAACCCCAAAGCATGATACTGCACCACCATGCTTCACCGTGGGGATGATGTTCCTTTGCTGATGTGAAGTGTTGTTTTGCGCCAAACATACCTTTTGGAATTGTGGCCAAAAAGTTCAACCTTGGTCTCATCAGACCATAACACATTTTCCCATGTGCTTTTGGGAGACTTGATGTACTGTTTTGCAAATTTTATCCAGGCCTGGATGTTTTTCTGTGTAAGAAAAGGCTTCTGTCTTGCAACCATAGCCAATAGTCCAGACATATGGAGAATATGGGCGATTGTTGTCACATGTAGTACACAACCAGTACTTGCCAGAAATTCCTGCAGCTCCTTCAGTGTTGCTGTAGGTCTCTTGACAGTCTCCCTGACCAGTTTTCGTCTTGTCTTTTCATCAATTTTGGACATCCAGTTCTTTGCAATGTCACTGTTGTCCCATATTTTCTCCAATTTTTGATGACTGCCTTCACTGTGTTCCATGGTATAGCCAATGCTGTGGAAGTTTTTTTTGTACCCTTCTCCTGACTGATACCTTTCAACAATGAGATCCCTTTGATGCTTTGTAAGCTCTCTGCAAACCATGGTCTTTGCTGTAGCAGGGAACTGAGTTCCCTACTAGGCCAGCTGAACTTTATTTGGGGTTAATCAGAGTCTCTTTAATTGATGGCATGTGTGTACCCAAGAAGACTGAATGTGAAATTAAATAAAAGGTGCTTCAACAAAGTATTAGTTTAAGGATGTGCACACTTATGTAACCAGCTTATTGTACATTTTATATTTTTTATATTTTCCCCTAACAGAATTGTTTGTTTTTCAATTGAATTTTTCAGGTTATAGGTCACATTAAAGGTGGGAAAAGATTTGAAATGATTTATTGTGGTCTCATTTTTTTATATCACAAAAACCTGCCATTTTAACAGGAGTGTGTACACTTTTTATATCCACCATATACTGCATATTTTGGTGATTTTTGTGACTTACTCAAGGTATTACTACTGAGGCCTGATTGGTAGGAATGTCCTTGTAAATGACACTAAAAGAGAGTCAGTGATTGAGAAAAGGAGTAGGAAGAGGTTACAGAATATCACAATAAGTTGGTAAAATGGCCTGATAAGTGGAAGTTTGAGGTACAGTGTCAGGAACTACAATGTGCTTTTGTCAGGGCACAGAGTTTAATGAAATTATTATTGAGTTGATGAGATCAGTCTAGGAACCATGGAGAAGGAAAAGGGGTTGATTCCATTCATTGCAGTTGCAGTTGTATTGTCAAAGACACACAGCTGTAAAAAAGAATGGATTATCAGGTCCCCTTTACCATATGATTGACATTTGAAATGTCGACCATGGGGAACCAGCATCTCTGTACAGTGTGGAATGGAAAGATTTCCATTTCCACACTGTAGTGTGATACCGGAGTTGGTATATTAAAGTTACGGGTGGGGCAGAGCTTGGGGCAGAGCTCCCCACGGGGCCCCCCTGCTAGCATCGTCAAAGTTAGTTTGTTTTTGTTTTTTTGTCTGCTTGTATGTTCGACATTTCAAATGTCGATCATATGGTCTTGGCCATATGGATTTCGACATTGTGAAATGTTCATATCAAGTAAACCCGGATTACCAGCAACATGCTAGACATTGTCAAGATTTTTCCTGTATTATTAAGTATCCAGTTCTGGGGCTATAACTGCAGAAAGACATGAGATGTTTGGAGATCAGGAAAGAAAGTCTAAGATTATAAAGGAGATACAATCTGAGAACATGGTAAAGGTCCAAACTAAACTGAAGTTGGGAAAGGGAAGATTATGTAAACAGGCACAGGGGTTGAAATTTTGCAATAGAAAAATGAAATGTACTGAGGCAAGATAGAGTACTGAAAAGCAGAATCATGGTTAGAAGGCAAAGAAATAGATAAATACTAGAGGGAGACTCAGATAAGGTATCTGAGAAAGTTTTAACTTGCCCAGTAGGCGAAAAGGCAGAAGAACGTACTCCCCTTAGATGTTTCTGGATGACATAAATAGCTGGATTCAGGCTTAAAGAGTTTGTTCAGAAGGCGCATACTTTCAAGAATGATCTGCCTAGGGTTCGTTGAACAAAAAAGGAAGCACCCCCTTTAAGACCCTAATTGCAACATTATGTAGATATAGTTATGTCTTTTTCACTTTTTTATCAGTCACTAATTAGAATGCATTTCTGTAGTTCTCAATATTTATTTATGTTGCATTTCTATTGTTATAGTGCCCAGAATGGGGATGAAAAGGATCCATTGTCTTGCCTGCCTGCCTGCCTACCAAGCTAACAAGTAAATAAATGCAATAAGTATTCCATGAGTGCTATGATGATTGGGGAGAGATGGGCAAAGGCTGCCAGCCTAGTCAAACAGAATTTGATATATAATTCTGGCATTTGTAAATAAATGTAAAATACAGGTATGTTTCTTGAGTATAAAAGAATACCGTGAAATGTGGAACTGCAAAATATGTGGCAACATTGCACTCTACTGGCCCAGTGAAGCATGTTGTGACCCTTTCATGTTAGAATTCGGCTCCAGTGTGTCTGGGTGAAGGTTTCATGCCCATTGTTTTAAGGCTAAAGTTTATGACCAGAATTTACATATGGATGGTGCTTTATTGCTCTGGTTTCTGTTAGACTATACATGTGAAATGACTTATATTGTTGTAAGTTTCTGAGCAGGTGTCAGATTGCTAATTAATGCAATTTGTGGCCTGAGAACTTCAGACTAAGTGTCAAAAATGATGTAATTTGGGAGGGCCTTAGAGTCATGTTTGTTAGCAATGTTTAAATACTATTTCTCACAAGAGACTGGGAAGCATTTTGATCTTGGATATCTAACTCAACACTCTGCTTATGCTCAGAGGTAAGTTTTAACACTGTGATTTCTTGTAGGAATAGTTAAATCTAGTAAAGATTAATTAGATATTTTTCTTTGAAATCAGACCTGTCCTACTGTATTATTTTAAGTTTCTGTGTGATCTCTGCACTCTTAGATATCTCTGTGGTGTAGTAGTTTTGTCTTGTGTCTTAATTATTTATTATTAAATATTTTTAAAACCTTCTACCTGTGTCTGGTTTGTGTAGAGATACGCTCTAGAGTATATTGCATATTTATAGAGGTTATTGTAATAGGCCACACTAAAGTAAGCCTTGACTGTTAGTCAAATTACCATTGGATAATAATATAGCACAGTAATAATTGGACACCCTTTTAAGGGCCTTTTAGTAGCTGATATTATTAGCTGGGTGGTGGCAAGGATTACTACCGTATGGTCTGGGTAAAGGAGCACAGCTGGAGAATATGTGTCAGCCTTTCCCAGGAGTGTCTGTGAAGTTGTATAAATACTTATCTTAAAGTGTGTGTGTTGTGTCAGCTACTTGGCAGGACACGAAGCACTGGTTGCACAGAGAAGGTACTGGAGGCTCTAGTTTGCCCAGCTAGGCTGAGACCTGGACCCTATAGCTGTGCCAGTGGGGAGTCTTATTGAGGACCTGGTGATAAAAGGAGCAATAAGCCCCAGACTGACTGTGATCCCTGTGTGCACTTAAGGGAA
>NC_056726.1:1529324352-1529436852 GCF_019279795.1 Protopterus annectens
TAAATTCATCTCTCCAACAATTGTTCTACCATATCATTCCCAGAATCACATTCCATTACCATAATGTCTCTAAAGATTTGTCCAACCAGTCTAACTCATCTTGCATTTACTTGTGTTAAACCCTAGCTGTTAGTTTTCTACCCATCCTAGAAGCCTAAACAGAACCAACTGTAAATGCTTCCATCTAATACCACTACCCCATTCATTGTTTTATCAGTAAAAAGACTGTATTGACTTTCTGATTTTTTCTTCAGCCCTCCTCTTATCATTCATCTTACCCTCCCCCCCTATTCTAACCTGTTTGTTACTTACTGGGCAACAGCCCTAATGTTTGTTCATTCCCTGAGGGGCATTCATTGGGTTAGTATGGAATAGGTCTGTACAATGCACACCAAGCCTCCACATGGTGTGATCAGCTGGCCCTATCAAAATTGTAGACAAGCATTCTAGTATGATGTCTAGTTTCCACCAATGGTTCTAACATAGAGGGTGTACCCATAAGCCCACACTCCTTTTTTCCCAAAGATAGCAAACAAGCTTAAGCCTAATCATTTCTATTTTCTTTCAGGCTATCTCTAGCAGGCACCCAAGTTGCTAGTCAAAATTGAGCCACTTGGGTTGTTGTCAGTCAGGAATTTATCCCTATGGACCTAGCTTGCATCTACTTTCTGACAGACACAGATTTAACAAAATGGATGCCGCCACGAATCCATCTCTTACTCCATTAGCTACAAACATTTTTTCTCTTACTGCAACTGCTTTGTTTGTTACCAGATATGCACACCAGGCACTAGTGCCTCTTTTTTAGATTAGATCAATTAAGTGAGTTGCTCAGAGATACACAGTATGCAATGGAAACTGAGAGAGCATCAAATGAAGTATTACAGGATGACTCTCATGACACCCCCCCCCCTCGTAACTTTAATCCTTTAAGCTAAACAGATATATAGATTGTCTGTCCCATCTGCAGGTAGCTTTCTAGACTAAGACAGAAGATAGTTTTATAGAGCAGAAGTGGCCAAAACTTGAGGAATTCTCTCTTTTACATTCAAGGCCTCACATGGCCACCAACATTACCCCAGAGAGTGTTAAAGACAGAAAAATGCTGGACCAAAGTAGGCTGCATCACAGTGAGAGTACTGAAAAATAAAAGAGATCCCATGTTCTCCTGACACATTTGGGTCCTCCTAAAGAAGGCTTACTGGCAAAAATGAAGAAAAGTACTGAGAAATATCACATAGCAGAACTAAAGGAAAGCAAGCTCCCACTGGACAGTGGAAACACTTCTCTTCAGGGTTCACTAATTAGGATGGTAAAACAGAGGTGAGAAAGGATAAGCAGACAGGATTCATGCCAAGTGACTTGGCTATGAATTCTTAAGTGTATTTATATATTCATTTTATGTTTTTAACTGTGTAAGTGGACTGGTGCAAAGCCCCTTTTCAGCCTCCTCTCAGCTCACCTGCATACATAGCAACCAAAAGTAAAAGCCTGACAAAGCTGAGCAAATGCATCGTACCAATAGGAATAACAATTCATAGTGCAGACAACATTAAGACAAAAACAGTACATTTCAGTATAACATAAAAACATTTTGAGTTTATGCAATGTAGGCAGACCACAGTAATTAGTATACAATTTACATATTACACAGTAAGAAGGAATCACATACAGAACAGCTTCACTTCAAATCTCTCAGAAAATCTTAAGAGGAACTGAACGAGAATTTAGAACTTAGATGCATGGCAGGACGTAAGCTGACGAATTAGACATTGTGTCTGAACATCTGGATACCCATAAACAACAGAGATGTTTCTCATTTTGAAATGAAAGTAAGCTTTTTGGTGTGAAGTTTGGAGAAATGTGATTCTAACAGTCTGGGGTGATTTTTTTTTAAACATTTTTACTGAATTATCACTTGTGACATAGGCAAACTTATGTAGAAAAACCAGCATGAATGATGTGAAATAGAAACAAAAAACCAGTAAACAGGACAAACGTCATAATGTCAGCATTTTGTACTTTGGACTTTGGTACACATTTTGTGAAGAGAACCCTTGTTGGACTACAAAAGTATTTTTACTGTCATCTTTTGCTCAGTACACAGTTTTTTTCCTGTTTATATGCAAACTTATATAAAAGTAATCAAACCATATTAACAAGTTCACATTTACAAACATTATGGAAATAAGCACACCCTAACCATTTCTTCATCCTCAGCTATCAACCGTCTTCCCACTTGCTGCTCAAAAATCTCTTCAAGATTATTTCCCATAATTCCATTCCACTGTTGCAACCTGCAAATAATGAAAACATCAGTCCCAGTGTTAAGGTAATGCTTCTATCCATCTCTGCTAAAAATGCCATAATAAACAAACCTTCTTTCTCCACCATACAGCAGAGTGGTGACATCCACCCCAACCTAGGTCCCAAGCAAACACCAAACCAAGGAATATACCTTAAAAGTATGAAACTAGTCACTCTAAACATTAGAAGCATATGCAACAAAATGACAGATTTTCATGTCTGGATGACCCAACACAAGCCAGACATCTTAGCCATAACAGAGACATGGCCAAAGTCTGAAATAAAAGATGATGAAATACTTCCCCCTGGTTATAATATTATCAGGCTCTATAGAAAACATAAAAAAGCAGGTGGTATAGCTATAATCTTCCCACATATGCTCACAGTAACTCCCTATACAGGCGCAATCCCAACTTTTGGAAAAGCAGAAATTCTAATATCATTCCTAAAACTTAATAGAGCCAAGAACATATGCATTGCTGTGCTATGCATTCCCCCAGGATAGAACATTCCAATACCTGAAAACATACTATCCTGGATAACAGATACAATCACAAATAAGATTACCCTCCTGGGTGATGTAAACATTGACTGGCCATCTTTATCTGCAAATTCAGGGATCAACAGCATGAACCTCTTTGGAGTCACCAACAAGGCATGGCAATAATAACTCCCAGCAATCTATCCTGGATTGGATTCTGGTTACCAACCCATCTAATTGTACCTCCTCAAGTATCATCCCTGATAGATTAAGTGATCACTGGCCAGCTTTTACCCACTGGATTATTACATAACTAACAAAGGACATACGCTCAAAACTACCTGTGATCTCTCCAGAGTCTCCAAGGAGACTTTCATTGAATCTGTGAAGGCAATTAACTGGTCCATCCTACAAAGACCCCCCCCCCCTTAAATGATGTAGCTGAATACTTCAATGCAGCATTTCTAAATATTATGAACAACTTAGCCTCACAGAGTTCAAAAAGAATTAAAAACAGCCATACTCTATGGCTCACCAACCAATGCAAACCCGTTATGAAAGACAGAGACAAAGTATGGATTAACTGTCAAAAGAACAAAAATGACAAAAACTGACAACTATTCAGACGGCTATGAAACCAAGTCAAGAAACAAGTTAATAGAGATAAAAAGTCTTATTATATTCACCTACAAGATAGCAATAAAACATCCCTAACAAATTCTGATCTTCCGTATCCTGTCTCATCAACCCAGGTGCAAAAACGGATCTCAGCTCATACCCAGACACCCCCCTCTTTAAACCGCTACCTATTTCAATACATACTTCATAGAATGCAGAGCCAACTTAACCTCAAACTCACCTGACACACCCCCTTCCACACAACCAACATCCCCTTAGACCCTAGCACATTTCCTTCACAAAACGCACCTATCTGCAACCTCTCCAATGCACATACAAACAACTTCACCCATTTTAACTTTCAACCAGTTTTTATAGCTCTCATAAAAAAGCTTTTACATAAAATAAAACATTGTTCCTCCTCAGCCGACGACCTTTCCCAGGAATACGTAAATCTAGCTGCAGATGCAATAGCATACCCAATCAGCATTCTTATTAATAGATAAATAACTGAATCCTGCATCCCTAAATTGTGGAAAGTGGCACACATTACCCCATTGGATAAAGGAGGTAATTCCACTGACATTTTAAATTTCAATCCTTGAAAAATGTATCCATCAAAAATGTCTTCACTCTCTCTCTTAAAAAATAAGCTAAACCTCTGTTGCATTACTATCATTTACAGACACTGTCATTAAGGCTTGCAACTCTAATAAATTTGTATCTTCTGTATTTCTAGATCTATCAAAAGTCTTTGACATGGTCTCTCACAGTAAACTCCTCAATCAACTCTCTACTCTGGATCTACAGAGTGTAAAATGGCAGGGATCCATCAATGCATACCTTCCCACTTCCACAGGAGTCTCACAAGGATCCATCTCCATATACCTTCCCACTTCCACAGGAGTCCCACAAGGACCCATCTCCACATACTTTCCCACTTTCACAGGAGTCCCACAAGGACCCATCTCCGCATACCTTCTCACTTCCACAGGAGTCCCACAAGGACCCATCTCCACATACTTTCTCACTTCCGCAAGAGTCCCACAAGGACCCATCTTTGGCCCTCTACTATTCAATATTGTTATGAATAAACTGTACTCACCTTCTTCTGAAGGCACCTTGATTCAGTATGACTCTACCATCATCTGCTCTTCAAACACCTTAACTCACCTCCAAGAAATCACTCAACAAGCTGTCATCTCCATTGAAACCTGGCTTACAACTGCACAATTCCTACTCAACCCCCCCCCCAAAAAAAAAACTCCTCCTCTTTATTCTAAAAACTCAAACCCCCTACAAAGGATCTTTCAAAATCTTTTTGGCAATTGATACTGAAATTGAGTTAGTCTACCATACCAAATTATTAGCAGTCAAAATAGATGATGATCTTAAATTTGACCTCCACATCCAAAGCAATATGAAGAAAACACATCAAAAACTAATCATGCTAGACAGAAACATTCATTTTCTGAGCACACCGACAAAAATTACTCTATCCAAAATCTACCTTTTGCCCTCCCTCCTCTATGGAGAACCAATTCTAAGTAATTTACCGTTCTCCATAAAAACAAAATTGAAAGCTGCTACAATAAAATTGCCAAGTTTGCTGCTAATTTCTCCGCCTTCACCTATCACTGTAAGGCTCTGCGCACCCTTATGTGGCTGGAACTCACCTTCCACATCTCCTACATGTAACTAATAAGAATATATAAAATAATACACAAACCATTAGCCTGACAGCCCTTACCCCTTCAATCAACATGTATTTCCCGAAAAGAACTGTTAGATCAGAAGACAGACAACGTCTCACCACAAATAAACTGAATAATTCCCCTGAACAAAGCCTATACTTGTACTCAATAGCAAAAAAATGGAACTCCTTACCTCTAAACACCAGAACTATTTATAACCTACCCACCTTTAAACACTCTCTAAAAGAATACCTTGCAAAATCTTGGACCTGCTCTTGTGCCAATCCTGGCTGAACTTACTCATCATATTTCACTCACCCGCTTCAACCTAGATCACACTTCACTGCCCTCTACAGCCTCCTACTCCACTCATTTTTGTTTTCCCCCTACCTAATCTTATTTAATTCCTCTTTGTAGACCTTTCCTCTACTTCTTTCCTCCCTACTCACCTAAGCTACCTGAAGACACCCTACCTGCACTCTTCTATTAATCTCCTTCTCTCCGCCATTCTTCTATAATCTAAGCAACATTATATAAATTATTCAGTTCTTGCCTTTTCTTAAACATCATTCCTCCTGCAAAACATTTTTCTGCATGCATTGTCTCCACAATTTGCATTCTCTCTATGTAATTTGCTGCTATCCTTTTATAAAGTAGTTGGTTTAAACTTTGATTTCCATTTTCTAGTAACTGTTTTTGGCAACCATCAGATTTAAACTTAACAATGTCATACTATGTCTAAGTAATTCAAATCCTGTATCCCAGCTAAAAAAAAAATTCCCTAGTTACGCTCATTTGCTCGCCCAGTATTTTTGACAGAGTATTCTGTAGGGAATTTTTAAAGTCTGCCAACTCATTACACTCCCAAAACATATGGTCCGTGTTACCTCTTTCTTCTCCATTACACCTAATCTGGGGAGATTTCTGAAAAACTTCTTTCCCCACAGTGAGGACAAAAAGGAAGCTACTGTAGTCTGGGTGCCCTTTGGTCTTGTAATCTGAATGTGTAAGATGAGGTTCCTGACTTTATGTGATTTGCTAGTTGGAGGCAGTATTGAAAGTTTATAAATGAATGAGGCAGACTGTAGGCTGAGACTGCCATTAAAAGGCAGCCAGGTGATTCTGTTAAGAAGAGCAAATCGGTGTTGTCTATGATCAGCTGCAAAGATGAAACGGCAGATTTTAGTTATACCTGTTTAGAGAAGGTTAGCATTATGTAAGGACAGGAGGGGGGGCATGTCTTACCTGTCTTCCATGCAACATTATGATAAGTACACTCAGGACTGTAAATTTGTACAGGAGTTTTTGTGACTTCTGGGAATGACTTGGTTAGTTACCTTGAAATAAATCGGAAGTTCCTTAGGGGCCCTAGAGGCTGTCATTTCTACATGTTTTTTAAAAGAAAGGGAATAGTCCAATCATACACAAATTACTTTTGCAGAGGGTCTCAAGCAAGAGGGTTGTAAAGCGGCCTATGATCAAGACAGTGCCATTCGGGTCAGATGAGTAACACTAAGGCTGCTTTCTTAGTTTTAACAGAAAATATATCGCTGGTCAACAGTGACTCAAAAAGAGAATTCTTTTTGAAACAAATTTTGAATGGTAGATGTATATGAGACAGTTTTTAGCAGTAGTAATTATCTACATGTTGTAATTTCCAGTTTAGGGTGATCAGCATGAAGATCACTGATGAAGGCAAAACAGAGAATCGGTCCTAATACAAAGTTCTGTGTCTGGTGTAGCTGGTGTCGGAAATTGTGGGACCTGGAGATAACAATGAGTGTTCTGTTCTGAGGGAAAAGCTTTAGAACCAGTTCAGCAACATGTCACTGAATCTAATTGTGGTCATTTTGTTAGGAGGAGAGCTTGGGCAGCTGACACAAAGGCACTGGACATACTGACAAATAAGGCAACATTTGAAAGTCCATTACATATGCTCACAAAAAATCAGTAGTTCTGTAAAATGGCTGTCATGGTAATAAAACATTTTCTAAATCCATGTTAAAAATTAGTCAGCAGACTGTAGTTACTGATACGCTCAATGAGATGGGTGTATATATATATATATATATATATATATATATATATATATATATATTTATTTTTATTTTTATTTAACATTTTGTTGACCGGGAATGTCCGACTAGGTTCCACAGAGCCTGTTTTCAGCGGAGGCCCGGGGAGAAATGCTCCAGATGCATTGTCTATATATATATATATATATATATACACTTATCTATGACTGTAGTTATAGGACACATCAGAGAAAAAGGGTAATAATCTCACACAGAGAAGGGAAAATAAAGTTTGGAGGTGAAAGAAAACAGTGGCATGCTTCAGAGGGGAAGGCAAGATACCATTTGTGAAGGGAGACTGTAAATATGGGTAAGTAGCGCAAGAGTCTATAGGTTTTAGGAAGGATGAGTAAAAAAGGACTAAGCTTTGTGCATTGTGCTTCAGGATATTTTTCTGAAGTGAAACGCTGGAAAAGGCTAGGGAGAAAGGTGGTAGCTAACCTCAGTGTCCATAGGGTATTAGGAAAAGAACTATCCAGTTCTGTAGAAAAAGATGGGGTTACTGTCAGACAAGAAGCAAGTCAAATCCCAAAATTGATTACCAGAACAACACTGAGTGTTTGGCCTGAAGTCATCGTTTTCTTTTAAGAAAGATTCATGTGGCTTCTTTCATCAATATCCTACCCTGTGTTTTGAGCACAACAAATGTTTAATGAAGGGAATGATACTTTTTGCTCTTTTTCCAATGGACCTATGTACAATCACTTTCTCGGAGAACATGTTTAACAATTGAGGTGATCCAATGCCATTTCCTGGATTTCAAGTACCTTGATCTTTTGAAGAGGAACTCATCTTGGATGGCAATACGGGTGCTGAGGAAGAACTCAAAGGCCATATCTTGGATGGCAATACGAGTGCTGAGGAAGAACTCAAAGGCTATGTCAGGGTTTTTTCCATTGCAAGGGGTCCACTCTGTGCAAAATAATCCTTCAAGAAACAAAGCCATTTTTGTCAATTGAGAGTGTACAGCCTCAGAAAAAATTGCAGGCAGAGACTTGGGATTCTTACAGGGCCACCATAAACGAACTGGGCAGTGGTCAGTGACAATATTGGGTAAGACAGAGTTATCTTTACACTTAAGTGGAATATCAGTCAGAATAATATGAAGCAAGATGTGAACACTCATGCTGGTGTTAGGCCAATTAGGTTTATCAATGGCCAGAGTGAGATTAAAGAAGTTAAGTCGTTTCACCAGAGGCTTCAAAAATCCTGACCAGTTAAAATTTAAATAATCTAAGAGGTTGATGGTCCTTAGGGACTTCTGATGCTCTATGTTTACTAAGACATTTTCTAGAAGACTCAAGAGACGAAAGAAAGATACTATGAATGACACAAATACCGACGTTCTGTGGAATTCTCTACAGCTGAGAGGCATGGCCGGGAGAAGGATCATAGCAGAGCAGAATGACTCTGAGGAAGTAAGAGAGGTCCTAAGATAAACCAGCACATGCCAAGATATTCTCAGATGGATTTCCTCTCTATGATATACATAATCACAGGGTACTTCATATAACATAATATTTCAAAGGGTTCAACACCTAGAGCAGAGAACAGGGCTTTAAATTCAGTAGGGATTACAATGACACGCACAAACACAGAGATCCCCCCTTTTAGGGGCTGTTAGAATCATAGAAGTGAAATATTAATATTACCTCTCATTTTGAGAGGCTCAGTTAAGTATCAATGAGAACTTAACCCCTCAACACATCCATATCTATATCTATATATATAGCAACAGCTATAGCTACATCTATATATCTATATCTGTATATAGATACAATAGAAAGAAACAAATATGTGGGATTGGCATAATGGTTAAGGTCTACACCTCATGGATACAAGATAGAGTTTGATTCCTGCCTTGTCTAATTGGCTAGGCTTACAAATTTCCTTCAGAGCAGTTAGCCTAGTATTCAGCTATACACCTATATATTTATTTATTTGCAGTTGGTTTACAAAGATAGTCCATTGGGCCAAGAAGAACCTGTTTTCAATGGAGTCCTGGGGAGAAAAGCTCCATACAGACAATATTCATGAAACAACAGATTGTACGTTAATGAAAATCCACAACTATGTATAACAATCAAACCAGTAAGTATAAAATATAAGTATGTACAAATATTTGCAAATATATCTGTTCCTGCTATATACAGTTTTATATATATATATATATATATATATATATATATATATATATATATTTACATACCTCAAAACATGATGGAGCTTAGTGAACCAGATATTGGATTTATAAATAAGTATAGGAAAAGGCAGGACTAACTAACCTTCAAGAAGCTTAGTCAAGTAACCTAATAAGAATATGTGATATCAGGTGTTTAAAAAAGAGCTCTTGTTTCCTTTTAAACAGTGGCAACAAGCGACTGCTACAGTTGTTTATCCCACACATGGCGTACTAGGTGTCTCAGTTCTGACCACAAATGCAATGTCTGCATTCATTTCTGAATGGCAGTAATGGACATTCCACTCAGTTGGCATCTACTAATCGAACTGTCACTTTGCACATGGAGCAGCTGTGTCCCTTGCCCCACCTGGGTGAGACAATGAATGTCTGAGAAGCTATCTGTGCTCTGATGTGGAAAGCAGATCACTGCTTAATGTCCATAGGCCAGTCAAAGTGTTACAGGTCAAGAAGTAAGGAAGTGGCTACATGATGGCTAATGTGAACTTTGTGTAGCAGGTAGCGTGAGCAGCATTTGATGGACATGTTGTCAGCAAGCACCACACAGTAACAACATAGACCACATTGTAAACAACTGCAGTCTGGTGTCCACTGACTTGAAGACATACTGGTTCCATGGACGGGGAGGACAGGGTAGTATAGGACAGTAGTAAACAGAGAAACATTGTAAACAGAGGTAGACACAGAAGGAAAACATAATGGAAAGGCAGGTTGGGGCAAAACACTTTTAGTGGAAAAGATACTCTGTTTTGCACATATGGACAGAGAATAGATGATGGGAAGGGTGGTAGGGTATTGGGAAGGGTGAAAAGTGGGGACAGGTAGCCAGCAACAGCACACAAGCAAACAGAAAACAATACAGACAAATGGGCTGGATGTGTACATACTAAGAGACGGATGCATGAGCTGGAAAGAGACAAATATAGGATAGAAAATAGTAATGGATAGGAATAGACAAGACAAATTCAGTGGATTGTAACACAACAGAAAGGTGATAAACCTGCTTCTGGATAGGTTGGTGTACAGACAGTGTGCTGTCTGTCAACTAATCCAGAGGGATGTCAGTGGTTCCCATCAAATGGCTGAAACAGGTCAGTTTGGCCTCCTTCTCTGGAAAGCCTAGGGCAGAGGCCCACCATTTGAATGCATCTGTAATGCAGTTTCAAGAGGGTCATGTTAGTGACTACCCAGTGGGATATTATACTGTCAACCATCTCCTACACCATCTGCCACACTGATAGCTGGGATGTAGCAGGCAATTGAGCCAGTCTGCCTGAAAGAGGTCAGAACCTCTCAAACCACCCATCCACCACAGCTACATGCAGGGCAAGGGCAGGCAGCTAACGTCAGTGCTTGCAGTTCATTGCATCATCGTGACATGTGGGAGTGAGATACAATCAGATGGGTGCCAAAAATGTATATGTGCTATGAATGGTAAAATCACTATACTACAGGTTAATAGGTAATGGAAAACTAACTCCACCCTGCTGAAAATCTCTGCTGCCTCCAGCAGCAGCCAACAAAGCTGGCCTCTTGCACTGGCCATGCTGAAGGACATAAGCTACAAAAGTTACACATATATGTACATGAGATACCAATACCAGTGCAAACTACATTCCTACATGTATGTACATGATAGCAGTAACATGGAAATGTATCCAAAGCCTCAGAACTAAGCCACTTACCCACATGTACATGCAAGATGGCAAAAGCCTGAAATATGCCATAGTATGACAGCTAAGCTACAATCCCACATGTAATTCCAAGATAGAAGAAGTCTGACATAGAGCCCTTAGCCTCAAAAATGAGCAGGTGTTTTTACCCCATAATATACAACACTACTGCAAAATGTAAGCAGTCAACCTGTGTAGCAGAGAGACAATTCCTCACATTAACCCACTGATATGTCCTGGTGTTTGTCAGAGGTAGCAGCCTTTATTAACAATACTTTTCTGAATAACAGGAAAAAAAATTAAAATTACAGTTTATAAAACAGTATCAATGCCAAATATTTACTATATCATTCAGAACGTTTCCTGCCTAACCTTTATTTTCCACTGATGGAAATCTTCGGGTAATCATGCTGTTACCAGCATTGGTTACTGGTCCTGGGGAGGGAGTAGACTCAGTCAAATGTCTCGCCAGGGCCGACCTTAGCCAAAATGGCGCCTTAGGCGAAGTAGTGCTCTGGCGCCCCTTAAGCCCCACCCACAACATACTCATGAAACACCCCTATTTGAGACACACCCACAGGTAGGTCACTCCCCAAGAAAGCCACTTTAGTCATTTCCTTGAATTTAAATGCATAGGAAGAAAGATACCTTGTAATGTAGTTAACCTGCAACTACTTTAGTACGCATTTTCTACTTTAAATACCAGAGCCGGATCATGGTCAAATAGGGCCTTAGGCAGGGTAATAGACCACTCCCCAGGGGCAGTCCCTCCTACAGCAACCTCCTACCCCTCCTAGCAGCAGCCCCCTCCTCAGCCATTCCGGTGTTACATTATTTGGTTATTTCTCACCAGTTAGCATGCATATGGTTCTCTTATTTGCTTCTGCAGTGATTACAGATATTGAAATAAAATAGCACACACACAGATAGCCATGTGCTAAACAAACAATACAGTCTCGCAATGAAAACAGACTTAGCATGAGCAGTAAACTTATCTGCCCTTGAAACTCTCATTCATTGAAACGGCATGAAAACCCACATTCATAGAAAATGCATCTGGCCAGTGGAGAATTAAGTTTACCTTTGTGCTGTTTTCAAAACAGACTCCTTCCACAATTTTTTTATGGACATGTATACATGTATTTGTTCTTTGATTCACCTTATATTCCTTGTATAATACAGCACCACTTGTTAGAATGTGTTTTAAATTTATAGTTTTTAAACATTCTTTTAATAAGCAATGAAACAATGTATGAACCAATAACTGCCCATTTCAGAAAATTTCAACCATAAAAGGACACGCAAGACTTCTGTGATTACAACCCACCGCTATCGGTCAATAAGCACAATCTCTGCAGAAGTAAAACTCATCCGAATTATTCTACATTAAACAGATTTGTAACTAATGAAGTGGCTGTTACTGGTAAACAGCTTTACATTTCCATTTCATCTACAAATTCAGTGCTTGCTGCCATTGAAGAATTAATTGCCTACGTTACATGAATGACTGAGAAAACGACAAGTTCATAGGTACTAGGCATCTTATACAAAGGAATGCAGAACCCCTATCCACCCTTAAAATGCAACAAATAATCAGCAACTAGGGCATTGCATACCATGCATCCATACCTCTCAACCTCTTAGCACAAGAAATCTGAACAAAGCCTAAAATAAAGGGGGGGGGGGCAAAGGCCTCCAAATAGGGGCACATTATAAATATTGCTCTTATAGACTTTTAAAGCTGCTAGAACAGCATTTGTCTTAGCATGCCATTTTTGGAAGGAAATGAAGGTTAAAACTCAAATGTACGACATTTAATTATTTAAATCCTCAGTGATTTGCCAGCAAACCACAAATTTTATGAGGAATAGACCAAAAATATGAGGCAAAAATATATAATCAAACAGAGATGTGCCGCACCATAAACTCAGCACAGTCAGAAAGGAAGGACAAATTTTTAGTAAAGTGTTCTTAATTAAAGTTGAAGCTAGCAAAATTCAGTATTGCTTAAATAGTAAAAAAAACTTCCCTGGCACATTACAGAAACTAATTAGTCATCACTAAGCAGAGATATTCAAAAATCGAATGGTTATCTATCAGTGCAGGTTATCCATATAAACAGGGTATAGCAAAAACAATTTAAAAATGGCAAAATCACATGTTATACAGTGGTAAAATAGAAAGTACACAGGAAGTTTCACCAGCTATGAGCATTGCGCTATGTAATAACATCAGTAATCAAGTAAAACGCCAGTTATATGTGCAGACAAGTCATCCTAGCTACTTCTCAAAGCACAATAGCTAAAGCACTGTAAAATCACAGAGACTTTCCTAAATCGAGACCGGAATGCCTACAGTGAATATAAACACTCCATGCAAAGTAACAGTACCTGCAGATTCAGATAAATGAGATAGGCTGAAAGATCCAGATAAAGTCTGCCCTCAATGTAATCTTGTTAACAAACACTGATACAGTTAATCAGAGGTGCGTTGTTCCAGATTAGTTTAGGAGATGAGAGAGTAATCCTTATCGATATCCACTGTAGCCAGTATAAAATACAAGAACTCAATCGCAAAATAGCTTAAGATGATACTTGTTACAATTTTAGCACAAAAAGGGAGAGAATCGCAATAGTAAGATGGTCACGCATCACCAAGGAACTCTGGTATCCGCCGTTATGAAGGGCTAACAAAAGTACTGAAAGAAATGGCACAGATATGTTATAGGAGATTTTCAACCGGGCACACACACTTTCTCTCCTCTGGCATACAGAAGCCCACTTTAAACTTCCCAGACAGACCCATACATTTACCTTCTTTTTAAGACAAATGACAACACGCGTACACATGGAATTACCCCCTCTCATAATTAAAGTGCTAGTTTAATTTCCGTGCGCAACTTAGAATATCTTTACATCAATGTCGGCGTGTACGTGATGCATGTACATTCCTCCTTAAAGGAGAAGACTTCATTACTGTCGAATGAAGATTTTTTTTTTCCTTCTGGCCAACCTGCAGGTATAGAAGTGGGAGGGCTCTTGCCTTTCCCCCTCACACTATGATTCTGGCGCCCTATCGTTTACTTATTTATTTTAATTAATTTACTGTTCATATTATGTGTTCGCATAAGAAAAGTAAATTAATTAAAATAAATAAACACAAATTGCGCCCTTTAGGAAGCCGACATATACGGCGCCCTAGGCGGTTGCCTAGTTCGCCTATGCCTAAGGCCGGCCATGTGTCTGGCAAGGTCAAACTAGCTGTCCCATCTTCTAATGATCCCACACAGGATTCCAGCAGCTGCTCCCTGAACTGGCTATGTAAAAGAAAGAGCATGATTTTGTTCTCCTTCGCACACCAGGCAGACAGTCTTTATGGGGCTTTATATAAACATACAAACAAAATGGTAGCCTATGTTTCACATCGGAAATGTAATTTATGAATTGTTGCTGATGTAGCCTAGCACTGTCCTGAAGCATGGCATGTGTGAAAGAAAAGCAGCAAGCAAGAGCCTTTAGGCATGGTGCATCTGTGGCATGCAGTGGAACCTAGCTGCATGTCATGTCACCCATAGGCATCACCAAAATATAGTGATTCATAGCCCTACTTGGAACTTGCTCTCATTTGAATGCACGGTGCTCAGACAGCTGTATATCTGGACATTAAGAAGATATTCTGCCACTTTCAATGGCAAACTGCACACTGAAAAAGGATCAGCAGCGGCATCAGTGCCATTACAGCAATGTAAAGCAAGCTGCTGGCAACAGAAAGGATCAGCAGTGGCATCAGTGCCATTACAGCAATGCAAAGCAAGCTGCTGGCAACAGAGAGGCATAATGTAAAGAGGACACATACCTGAAAAGTGTCCAGCAGTAATGTGGTACAATGTATTTTGTAGGTATGTTATACATATGACTCCTTACCTTGTAGCAGAGTATAGGCACATTGAGTAATCTGTACTATGGTTACCTACAATGTAGGTATGTTGTACATGTGAGTCCTTACCTTGCAGCAGAGTATAGGCACATTGAATAATATGTACTACAGTTACCAAGTAGAAAGTCACAGTCCAGAATACAGAACTAAAGAACCAAAAAACTGGACAATGAAGGGCAAAACTGCTGATAGTGGAGAACACAAATTTATTTTTAACGCAAAAATGAAACACACGTTTTCGTCCAAGTAGCTCCCAGACTTCCTCAGAAATGAAAAGTCATTGAACCCAAGTTAATTTATACATACTTCAATTAGATGAATAATAAATCAATCAAGGATTTAAAGAAACATACCTTGAAATACAAAGCAAAAATAAAACCTGTACTAAAAATTAAAACAATATATTAAATTGATGCAGAATGACATTATCAAATAAAAAACAGTGTTTGCTTGTGTGTAAAAAAATGAAACGTGTCACAAATGATATAATAAATTAAACATAACAATCAATAAGTTTATAAAAACACATAAAAATATTTAAATTTGTACTAAATAGATAAAATATTAAGAAAAAAAGGGAGACATCAATAGGAAGTAAAAATAAATTCATAATTTAGCTGCCCTTAGTTTAAGTAAAGGTACAAGAGAAATGTGTTCATTAAGACCCAGGGCTTTATTAGCTTCTAGAAATAATTGCCAATAGGTCTCCCTGTATTCTAATTTATGTTCCCAGGGCCCATCTCTGAGTTCCTTGGATACAGTTTCTAACACAAAGAAGGAAAACTTGGCATTACTACATGAGAGAGTGTGCTTATACAGTGCATTGTTAACATTGCACTTGTTGATATCATTCATATGCTCGTAAAGTCTACGTTTGAGCTGTGTCTCAATTTTGCCAACGTAGAAACTGTCACAACCCCCACAGGTAACCAGATAAACCAGGCCCTGGGAATTACAATTGGCGTAAGTTTTGGCAGTTAGTATTTTAGCTCTACTGGCTAATGAGACCATTTCTTTATTACTGATAAAAGACCATTGACTGCAGGCCCCACATTTGTAGGTACCTTTCTTTCTGTGAGCAAAAACACCCTCATGTTTGACCGACTCTAGTAAATTTTTGATGTTTTGCCCCTTCCAGAACATTACCTTGATAGATTTATCTTTTAGATTGGGTAAATCAGTAAAACTTGAAAATCTGTCCCACTCTTTTAATATTGTATTCTTAATATGATGGGCATTAGAACTAAAATTAGTTACAAACGCCCTACTATAACCAGCCTCATTAGAACTAATACAACCATGATGGTTAAAAAAATCAGTACCCATACCTAAAATAGGCCTATAGAGAGTATCTCTACCATGTGTAACTTCTGCTCTGATTGAATCTATTAGTTCACCAGGGTTACCTCGCTCATGAAACATCTGTTGTAACACATTACATTCATAAACATAATTAGAATCATCGGAGGTCGTGCGACAAATGCGCACAAACTGACCGTTGATGATGTCTTTTTTTCTGATAAAAAGGATGTATACTATCAAAACTGATATATGTATTAGAAAAGGTAGGTTTCTGAAAATTACAGGTTTAAAACCTAAATCAGTTTTCAGTAATGTAACATCTCGATAATGAATAATAGATTAATCAACATGGTAGGTAAACTTGAAGAAGTCAGTACTTTGATTGAGGTAAGAAATAAAATCTTTCAAAAGATTTTCACTCCAAGCCAAAAAAATACAAATATTGTCCAGAAACCTGGAGTAGAAATTCCAGTGTTGGGAGAAAGCACAGTGGTGTACAAATTTGTCTTCCCACACAGACACAATAATATCTGCAAAGGTTGGGGCACAACTGGCTCCCATGGCAACTCCTGATTTTTGACGGTAAAATTCTCCCTCGAAAAATAGAAAATTATTCTTCAAAACCAGTTCTGCCAGTTCGTTACATAGAAAAATATCATTGTCAGTAACCCTGGAAGTGGAAAGCTTCACTATTCCCTTGCAGAAGGATAATGATATCCAGGATGCAGAATCCTACACCAAGGCACTTTATATACATCTTCAGGATTGCATGGACCGTGCTATCCCAAATAAAACCAAGACTCCTTCCTCAAGCAAGAAGAAACCAATCTGGTGAACCCCGGCCATAAGCAAACTATACAATAAAAGGAGGAGACATACAAAAAAAGGCCAAATCTCAAGTAGAAAAATCTTCCCTGATCAGCTTTAGTAAGAAATTGAGGGCCCTCATCAACTCAACTAAAGCCAATTTCGAAAAGAACGTTGCCAAGGATGCCAAGGATAACCATAAGGCCTTCTATGGTTACATCAAAAACCTAAATGGCAATGCTCAGGTCTGTTCTGAGCTAGTACAAAATGGAACAAAATACACTGACCCCAATGAAATTGCCAACATCTTGGCTGACAGGTTCAATGCACCACCCCCCTCACCACCTACAGGGCCTATTACTATTCCAGGGGATTGTGTAACTCCAATTATTACTGATACATTTGTTAATAAGGCTCTAGCTAAAGCTAAAAACACTGCCTCCATGGGACCATGGTGTCCCGGGCTGTGTCATATGCGAGCTCAAAAATGAATTAACCCCGCATCTGAATACCCTGCTCAGTCTCAGCCTCTCGACAGGATATGTGCCCATAGAATGGTGCACAGCAATGGTGGTTCCGCTGCACAAGGGTGGGCCCACAACCGACCCTGGGAACTACCGACCAATAAGCCTGACCAGCCTGCTCTGTAAGGCAATGGAGAGAATCATTATGGAACTCATAAATGGAGAGATTGGGAACTTCCAAACACTTGACCCCACACAGTTCGGCTTCATCAAGGGCAGATCATGCCTCCTGAACCTGATGGACTTATTTGAGACAGTTACTCAGGCTATAGATAAGGGAAAGGAGGTACACACGGCTTACCTTGACCTTGCTAAAGCATTTGACACCATTCCCCATTCGGGTATTATTGATAAACTCACCAACCTGGGCATAAACCCTTATGTCACAAGATGGATCACAAACTGGCTCTCAAACAGATCCCACAAAGTAAGAGTAGTGGGATCTATGTCTGAATCCAGACCAGTAATGAGCAGTGTGCCTCAGGGCTCTGTCCTGGGGCCCCTCCTGTTTGGCATATACTTCTCAGAAGTACAGGCAAGCACTGAAGGGCTGTGGCTGACCAAGTTTGAGGATGACTTCAAACTCGGTGCTATAATAGAGTCTCTGGCCGACATGGATATCCTCCAGAAGGGTGTTAATGAGACTGATGCATGGTGTCAAAGCCATGGTCTCAAGCTAAATGCTAAAAAATGCGTAGTAATCCCCTTTGGTAAAAACAGAGTACCCATGAACTACCCCCTGAAATCTGAAGAAGTAATAAGGGATCTAGGGATCCAAGTAGATAGTCAGCTTTCCTTTGATAACCATGTTGCCAAGGTGGTTAGAAAATCCTTCTATGTGACCCATCTGATCATGAAAGGGTTTGCATCAAGATCTAAGGATGTAGTGGTGCCCCTCTACTCTTCCCTCATCAGACCCATTATTGAGTACAATGCACCAATTGGAATGTACCTGGCAAGGCATCTCCAGCAGCTGGAGAGACCACAGAGGTACCTCACTAAGAGGATTACTAGCCTCAAACAGTTGCCCTATGCAGCAAGATTGAAAAAACTAAGGCTTTTTTCTGTTGCATACCGCCTTCTCAGAGGCGATCTCTGTCTAACATATGGAGCCATGTCCAACCCAGAACTGTTGAACATGCTCCATCTTAGCAAAACCAAATCTACTCGAGCTACACACTCTAGGGATATAAACCTCAGCACAACAATGAATAGAACATGCTGGAGGGATAGATTCCCTTCACAAAGACTTCCCTTGCTATGGAACAAAGTCCCGATCTACATAAGACAGAGCCCCTCACTATCACTCTTCAAGAGGAACCTTGACGAGTGGATGGGTAACAGAAACTTCACACCAGGGATCATACCAACAGCTCTACTAGATAAGGGCCAAGGGTACTAGCTGCTAGATCAAGGGCCTAGGGAACTAACCAAAGGGGTGGTGAATACCGCACAGCATGGCTGGGCTAATATATGCCTTCGGGCAAATAGCCCAGTACCTACCTATGAACCTATGAACCTATATAGACCACATGTTATACATATACCTGTGTATCTACAGCATAGCTGTGAAAGAAAGACTACTATTAGCACTGCCTATGCTTATATTATTCAGTATGGCCTGCACAGATGTGGTGTGTGTTTGCATGCTGTGAGGGCACCTGTAGTAAAATTATTATAATACAAATGGTAATGTTCACCAAACAGCTAGGTTTCAGGAGTGGCCACAGTGTCACCAATAGCTATAAGTACTCTCAAAGGTTAAAATATTCTCTAAAGGACCAGCCACAATGAAAAGTTTAAATATATTTAATAAATCATAAAAGAACATGAAAACATGAAATATCTATTTACAGTAAACACCAGAGTATCAATCACAGGAAATATTAAAAATATCACAGCTGGAAAGATTCACACAGTTACAAAAACAATACTTAACTATTCTCACTATATTTTCCTGACTGATCTAAAGAATTACTTTTCCTACTTACTTAATACAGCAAGGCAAAATGAAGTAGGTGAGGTATCCTTCTATGTCAGGTTCTAAGAAACAAACTGTCCTGAGACTTCTGTCTCACATAATTTTAAAACATTAGTTCTGTGCAGAATTACATCACATACATCTGGTCATCTGACTTCTGCTTCCAATGCAACCTTCCATTTCTAGAAGCTGTCAGGATTTATCACATAGGTGTCAATAATACACACACACACACACACACACACACACACACACACACACACACACACACACACACACAGCCTTGCTAAGATCTGCTGCAGCTCCTGAAAGGCATAAAACAATTTCAAACCTCCACCCTTTCAAAGTAGCAATTAGTTCACCCCAATGACAATACAGGAAACTTCCTAGTACAGACTTTTTGTCTCTGGCCGTATTCAAAACTGTGATATAACATCTTCATGACCTAGGCCTGGTAATTTAATTTCTTACTATTTGCAAAGTTTGCTGCAGCTGGATTGTGATTAACCTCTTCTCTTCCAGTATCATGTATTAAAATATAGAAATGTAATTCAGTTACAATAATACATGTATATTTCTTTTCTGTCCAGCAGGGCATACTGTTGGTACATTTTTAATACAAGCATCTGTACAAATCAGTTTGATATTCAAATAACATATAATTCTTTACTAAATTCCAGCTAGCTGTGCTGGCATATGTTACACATCCACTGCCCTACTTCTCCTGGCAAAGCTGGCAATACCTCACATTGTCATACTGTTCTCCATTCTGCAGGAACATAGCAAGTTATCAAGCTATGACTAATGAGAACGCCAACTGGGTCCACTAGGTCTTGTTTCAGATTGTTTAGTAAACAACCTGGGATATTATATGGTCCCACTGAGGCCTTCTTTTTGGCCGTGATGAGCACAGAGATGACCTGTTCTCTACAGATATTAGGCAGAGGGCTGTTGTCAGGTATACTTTGGGATATGATAGGTGGGGATAGGGGGGAAGTTTGAGCTGAATCTGTCAGTTAGCAGGTTGGCAACATCTTCTAGTGTAGTATGAGTGATCCCATCTACAACCAGCTCGGTACATAGCTGGGCATTCTCTTTTAGACTTTGGATATAGTTAAAGAATGCCTTATGATTATCCTTAGCTAGGGATGCAATTTTAGTTTCATAATTTGCTTTAGAAGACTTTACAAGATTTCTGATTTTTTGTTTAGGCTTAGGAGGGAACTCTTCCTCTGCAGAGTGATATTCCTCTTGCTTTTGGACAACAGTTTCTTCCTCTTGTTATACAATATCTTCATACTTGAAGTCCACAGTGGTGGCTTATTTTTATGGGAAGACCTGGTTTTGATCTGGTCAGGTACAGCAGAGTTTATGCAATTGCTTAAGTGTTGGTACAGGGCATTTGCATACACTTCTGCATAGTGATCACTGATGTCTGCAACTGAAGGTGGTATGAAGCTTTTTATACCATTGCTCAGTAAGCTATAGTTAGCTTTAGTAAAGTTTTTTTTATAATTTTTGTTGCTGTAAGGTGTCAGTTCCAGTATTTACTTCAAATTAAATGAGACTGATTTGTGGTCTGACCTAACCAGGAATGGTATCACACATGGGGAAGTACAGTGACCCCCATGCTAGTGGGTGCTATGTCCTAAACATTAGAGCCCCTAATGGGGGTACAGACTATCTGTTCCAAAACATTTGTTAAGAAAGTCCAAGAACCTCTGGGCAAGCATGTTCTTGCTTGTGTATGTCCCCAGTCTATTGTAGGATAGTTGAATTCTCCCATGACTATGGTGTTGGGCCATATAGCAAGGGATTCCAGTAAATCAAGGTAGGTGGTGTGCTTATCCTGGTTCATGGTTGGGGATCTATAGCTAGCAATGATGTGGTATGGTACTTTCTCAATAGTTTATTGGGCATTGAGTAGTTTGGGAGAGTCATGCTGTTTAACCAGTCTTGAAGGGTATTTGGTTTTAATGAAGATGGATACATCTCCACCTTTGGTTCCTTCACACTCATTTTGAGGTCTGAACATGCAGAAGGCATTGTAGCCTTGCATGGCTGGGGTGTTCCCAGTGGCCTTGAACCATGTCTCTGTAACTGCACAGATGTCAGCATACTCCAAGGTGATGAGTGCTTCCAGGGAGTGCAGTTTCATGTTTAAACTCTTAGGATTAAGCAGCTTGACCCTGAGTTTGTCTTTATTAAATTTTGTTACATTGGAAAATTTGTTGTTTTGACATTGCCTAAAAAAGGCACTATGGGGAGGCGAGGGTCTTTGTCAGTATCCCAAACATAGAGGGGACAGGTGCAGACCCTCCCTAGCAAAGCAGCAATGTCTGTCTACCATATCATCCCAGGCTGACAGATACTGGATCCCCCTGGACTGACACCAGCAGCTGAGCCATTTGTTGAAGTCAATCATCTTTTGTTTATATTTTGGCATCATCCTGTGTGAGGGTAGGAAATTGCTTAGGGCTAGGGGCATACTGTACCTGTCTGGGACATATAATCAGAGAGTTCTGTCATGTCTCTCTTCATATAGTCCAGAGAGGTATGTCTCAAGTCATTCACTCCAACATGGACTATGACAGAGTCATAATGGTAATTGTTGTTGAGTGACTTGAGTGCATGCATGAGCCTTAAGCATTATGACAACCTCCCAACCAACAATATTTAAAAATTGTCCCTATTTTGGGGCCTTTGTTCCCCCCACTCCCATTATTTATGTCTTTCTCCTGATTTCTTAATCTAAGAGGTTAAGAGGTATGTTGTGCATGTGTGGCCTACCTACATATATGGCACTTCATATGTTTCCCATAGGCATGTCAGGAGTGCACGCAAATGTTAATGGCAAAAGAGGCATGTGTCTGTCCTATATCTGCATATTCTATACTGTTTTTTGCATCAACACCACAGATCCCCACATATAGCATGGATATTCTGATTCACTGTGTTAATTCTTGTAATGTATGCTCACAGGGTTGACCAGAGCTACAGTGACACCTGCACAGGCTGCTTCAGCACAGCAGGCTGACGATGTCAGCACTATAATATATACTCACAGGATGGACCAGAGCTACAGTGACACCTGCACAGCTTGCACCAGCACAGCAGGCTGATGATGTCAGCACTGTAATGCATACTCACAGGATGGACCAGACCTACAGTGACACCTACACAGGCTGCATCAGCACAGCAGGCTGATGATGTCAGCACTGTAATGTATACTCACAGGTTGCACCAGAGATACACTGACACCTGCACAGGCTGTATCAGCACAGCAGGCTGATGTCAGCACTGTAATGTATACTCTCAGGATGTACCGGACCTACAGTGACACCTGCACAGGCTGCATCAGCACAGCTTGCTGATGATATCAGCATCCAGACTAGGTCTGAGGATGATGCCAAGACATAGATCGAGTCACAGTCAGGTGACTCACAGGCACTGTCTATCTGTCTGTCTGTCTGCTGGCTGATCCTCCCCAATTGTTTAGGATGAAGGCATAGCCTCACTCATCTCTAGGTTATAGGTCATAAAGCATAGGTACTTACCATCCCCACTGGGGAGGGGTCTCCCAGTAACTAAAAGTATCAGTAAAGCCCCTCCTATCGCTACAGCAGCACAGAGGTGTACTGCAACTGGTGTGGATATAGTTATTGCATGTCAGCTTAGACCCAGGTTCACAACTGGAGGTGCCTAACAGCTTCCAATACAAGACAGCTCAGCACCAGATACAATACAGGCCCTGTTCCTACACTGCTACAAGATCCATATCTTGGGGGGGGCTCTATTCCTGCCCTGTTAAGACAGCACAGTGGCCCCATATCATGGTTATGCACTGGCACCCCCTCCCAGTCACAGTCCATTAATGTTGCCCCTTCCTTTTTATCAAAGGACAGTATCTATAACACAAAGTACCTCTTGTCACTAGACCCTTGTCTGTACCTCCGGTGAAATACCAATAAAGCTAGGCTGAGATGTCAGCCAAGTGTCATAATGTCACTTGGCATCTGTGCAAATAATGATGACTGTTACTTATTCCACCCCCTCTGCTGTGTTGTTCATGTGGCCACATCCATTGCATGATTTAGCAATGCACTGCCCATCACAGCCTATAACTAAAGTTGCATCATAGGTTCATAGGTTCATAGGTAGGTACTAGGCTGTTGGCTCTGGGGTCTATATAAGCCTAGCCAAACAGTACCCTGGCTTTTGCCACCCAAGAAAATTATTTTCCTGTGCTCCTGTGAAGCAGAGCCACAGAAGTGATCCCCGGGGTGAATTTCCTATCTCCCATCCAATCAAGATTTTTCTTGAAGAGTGCTAATAAGGAGCTTTGTTTGATATAGATAGGTAGTTTGTTCCAGAGTATGGGAAGTCTCTGAGATAGGAATCTATCCCTCCACCATGTTCTGTTTATTGTGGTGACAAGGTTTAGGTCCCTAGAGTATGTAGCTCAGAGGGATTGGGATTTCTTTAAGTGGAGCATGTCGAACAGCTCTGGGTTTGACATAGCTTTGTATGTTAGGTAGAGATCGCCTCTGAGTAGGCAATATGCGACAGAGTAAAGCTGGAGTTTTTTGAGACGGTCAGTGTAGGGCATGTGTTTGAGGCCGGTAATCCTCTTTGTGAGGTATTTCTGTGGCCTTTCCAGTTGTTGTAGATGTCTTGTGAGGTACATACCAAAAGGGGCGTTGTACTTTATAACAGGTCTAATGATTGATGAGTAGAGGGGAACAATGACCTTTTTTTTCCAGGATGAGAAACCTTTTGTGATGAGGTGTGCCACGTAGAAGGATTTCCTGACTACTGCGGCGATGTGATTATCAAAGGAGAGACTACTGTCCACCTGTGTCCCAAGGTCTCTTATCACACTTTTGGTATTAAGTAGACTACTGGCTATGTGGTAGTTCATGGGTACAGAGTTTTTGCCAAAAGGGATGACAATGCACTTTTTGGCATTGAGCTTGAGGCCATGGCTTTGGCACCAGGCATCTGTCTCAGTGAGGCCCTTTTGTAGGATGTCCACATCGTTAGGAGATTTGATTATGGCTCCTAGTTTGCAGTCATCTGCGAACTTTGTTAGCCAAAGACCTTCTGTGTTAGCCTGTACTTCAGAGAAGTAAATAACAAACACTAGAGGACCTAGGACTGAACCCTGTGGTACTCCACTTGTCACTGGTCTGAAGTTGGATTTAGAGACTACTACTTTCACAGTGTGGGTTCAATAAGTGAGCCAGTTGGTAACCCATCTTGTTACATAGGGATTTGTACCTAGTATAGTGAGTTGGTCTATAATTCCAGAGTGGAGGATGGTGTTGAAAGCCTTGGCGAGATCTAGATAGGCTGTGTGTACCACCTTACCCTCATCTACAGCTTTGGTGGCCGCTTCAAAGAAGTCTATCAGGTTTAGGAGACATGATCTGCCTTTTACAAACCCGAACTGAGTAGGGTCCAGAGTCTGGAGATTACCAATGTCATTATTTATAAGTTCCATGAGGATACACTCCATAGCCTTGCAGACCAGGCTCGTCAGGCTAATGGGGCGGTAGTTCCTGGGGTCCGTGGTGGCTCCCCCTATGTGGAGTGGGATAACCATTGCTGTGCACCATTCAGTGGGCACAAAGCCTGAGGTGAGGCTATGATTGAACATGGTACTTAGGTGGGGTGCTAGTTCGTTCTGTAGTTCATGTAGAATGCAGCCTGGGATGTTGTCAGATCCCATGGATGCTGTGTTCTTGGCTTTAGAGAGTGTGTTTTTTACGTGTGCAGCGATGATTACAGGTATTTTGCATTCTTCCGGTATAGAGATGGGCCCTTTAGGGGATGAGAGAGGGGTAAAGTTAGCACTGAACCTATCTGCCAGGATGTTGGCAAAATCAGTTGGTTCTGTATATTTAGTGCCATTGTGCTGTAACTCAGAACAGATCTGAGTGTTGCCATTGAGATTCTTGACATAGCTATAGAATGCTTTGGGGTTGTCTTTAGAATCAGTGGTGATTTTTTTTTCATGACTAGCTTTGGAGGATTTTATGAGGGATTTCAGCTTCTTACTGAGGCTGACCACAGAGTTCCTCCAATCATGGGATTTTACTCTTTTTTGCAACAGTTTCTTTCTTCTGTTGTAGAGTTTGTTTATAGCAGGGGACCACCAGATTGGCTTCCTTTTTTTGGAGGATAGCATCTTGGTTCTGTTAGGGATTGCATGATCCATGCACTCGTGTAAGTGTTTATAAAATGCAATTGTATAGGATTCAGTAGTCGCATCTCTTGTCCATCAGCATGGGTGTCGTGAAGTTTGCCACTTCTATCTTAAGAAGCATGAAGTTGGCTTTGGAGAAATTTTTTACGTTAGTTTCCCTAATGGGGGTGGGGCTGGGGCTGGGATGTGGATGTCTAGGGTGATTTGTTTGTGGTCGGATCTGACCAACGAGAAATTGACATCTCTGTGTGGAACACTGGTTGCCCATGTTGGTAATGACCAGGTCTAGGATATTGCTGCCCCTGGTGGGGGTGTGGATAAGTTGATCCAAGGCATTGGAATTTATGAATTCCAGAAAACATTGAGCACAAGAGTTGGTACATGAGTAGTTTTCCCAGTTAATGGTGGGGTAGTTGAAATCGCCCATTATTAGGGTGTTAAGTTGTACCCTAATATTTTCCAGTGTATCAAGAAATGAGGAGTGGGAATCCTGGAGCATGGTGGGGGATCTCTAGCAAGCTACAATTTGCATTGCGGTCTTGCCCAGAGTTAGTTGCACTTCGATAATCTCAGATGCATTATGCTGAGCAACTAGCTTGGAGGTGTGGATATCCTTAATGAATATGGACACGCCTCCGCCTTTAGTGCTTCGGTCCAAGTTAGGTGGCCAAAAGGTGTGGTATGAATTATAGCCTGGTAATGCAGGGATGCTCTCTGGAGCCTTGAACCAGGTCTCTGTCACTGCACAGATGTCGATGTTTTCCATTTTAAGGAGTGCCTCGAGTGAGTGCATTTTGAGGTTTAGACTTCTAGCATTGAGTAGCATTACCCTCAGAGTTTGCCTGCTTGTACCTGTTATGGTGGTGAATATGTCATTTGAATCTTGCCTAAAAAAGGCACTATAGGGGTGGCAAGAGCCTTAGTCAGTATCCGTAATCCCAAGGGTGACAGGTGCAGGCCATCTCTGGCAAAGCATCGTGGTTTGTCGATCATGTCATCCCAGGCAGACAGATACTGGATCCCCTTAGAATGACATCAGAAGCTTAGCCAATTGTTGAAGTCAATCATTTTGTCCTTGTACTGTGGTATAATTCTGGGAGATGGCAGGATGCTACTCAGGGCTAGGGTCATACCTGCCTGGGCTACAAGATCAGAAGGCTCCTCAATGTCTCTTTTCATGTAGTCCAGGGAGGTACATCTCATGTCATTCACACCAACATGGACAATGACAGAGTCATATTTGTACTTGTCGTGGAATGACCTGAGTGCGTGGGTTATGTGGTGGATACTGGCACCTGACAGGCAGCTGACAGTAACCTTCTCCTTATTTAGCCTGGTGAGTGGAACATCAGTGTGCCTGACTATAGAGTCACCTATGACTAGAGTGTTAGGTATGTTGTCATGCATTATCTTTGTGCTGTGTGACATCATGCTGCTCATCAGGGACTCAGAGAGCTGAACTATATGAACTGCTTTACCGATGTTGCTTTCCACTATGTATACTGCAGTCCGGGGGTGTGCAGTATGGTGGTATGGTGCTAATCATAGTCTCGTGACTTCACTTTCATCACTAGATAATGTTGATGTGTTGGCTGTGACAAGGGCTGCTGTGGTGTGCCCAGATGTATCCAACATGGACGGATGGCCTGTATGCTTTCTTTTAATCATATAATGTAGGAGTGTATTGCAGTGACCCCTAACTTAACCACACAGCAGAACTGGACCTTCAACAGGCTGAATATGTGTTCTATGAAGTTTCTGTTTTATGTGAGGGGAATGTTATACTGTAGTTCAGCCAGGATATGTGGGCTGTGTATGACCACCATCAGCCATGAATGTCACTGGCATTCTGTATCATCTGAAACACAGGTGGAACATGTTGGGAGGGTGAAATATGTATACACTGTCTTTGGGCACAATGTCTGCACTTACCATATAGGTGACCCCATGGAATTTCACTACACAAGACGTGGTGATACATATGTCTTGCATGTGCCAAAGATGGAAATGATTGACAATATAAGGAGGCTGTACAGGTACATGTGTTGTCAACCACTGTAGAATGCACATTACCTAGCAGCTGACAGAATGGAAGCTCTTAGTATTGATGCACCACAGACCACAGATATGAGATGGAGCCTTTATTTCCTCATGTATGCAATCAATAGCATCCAGTACTTCTGGTGCGGGGACAGGTGATGTCATAGGAGAAATGCATAGTGGTGATTGTCTCTCTCTTGGTCTGTTGGGAAAAGAGATATGTTCATCTACATGCAGAAGTAGCATATCAAGAAATGTATTGAATATTTTACAGCCATTCCCTGTGATATGTCCAGTGTGGAAGATCCCTGTAGCTAATATTGCAAGTGCTACACATGCCTTAATTTTCACCAGTATAGGAGGTCCACACATTCCTCTAAATCTTGTCTGTGGGCAATACATGTCAGACAGCATTCACATAATATTTATTTTCATTCAGAAATGATTTTTCAGCTGCTAGCAGTTAGCAGATATAGGTGATATGCTGCTAGTAGTATTTTCATTCGTGCTGTCTGCCTCTGCATTTCATTACCAGGTGAGAGGTAGCTGTTCTCATCGACAATAAACACCATTGCATGAATGTTGCTGCTACCACTAGTTTCCTTGCTTGCTGTAGATCCACATATCCCTATGTGCTTTTTGATCTTACAGAGACACACAGCTTGCTTCACAACTATTGTACCCCATATTTATGAATCGTGACCTGCTTTCAGAGGCAGTCAGTTGTTTCTCCATATATGCTGCCATTAGACTGCATGCCTTATATTTGCTTGTCATTATATGGTCATTTGCAAACTTCTATTCCCATATAGTTTTCCTTGTGGCTCAGTCATTTGATCCTATGACTCCCAGCATACTGTGTACTGCACAAGCTGACAGTAAATATCAGCCGGTATTGCAAACATAAAATATCAGAAGCAGCTGATAAATGATCTGTTATGACTGCTCGTCAAATTATACAAGCTTCTTTAAATAAAAAAAAAATCTTTATTGAATTATCACATGACATAAGCAATCACATACATATAAATGAAAACAAACCATACTGACATACTTTCAGTTGCAAACATTATACATCACATATAAACTTCTATACAGTCATTGTTAGTCAAACCTTACATAGCTCATTTAATTCAATTCATGCCTTCCCCTTAAAACTCATTCTTAGTCCAAAACATTATTCTGCATGCATTGTTCCCACAATTCCCATTTTTCCTATGTAGTTTGCTCCTCCCCTTTTCTAAAGATCTCAGTTCCAGTTCTTTTATCTCTGTTATTATATATTCATTACTTCGGATATGGTTGGTTTAGACTTTATGATTTCCATTTTCTAGCAATTGTTATTTTGGCAGCCACCAGAATTAAGCTCAGCAAAGCCTTTCTATGTCTAGACATAGGTTCATAGGTTCATACTAGGCTATCTGCCCTAGGGCATTTATAAGCCTAGCCAGAGTGTGTTTGGCTTTCGCCACCCATTTTAAGTTAATTTTGCTATGCCCTTTTTCGAGGTTAGTATACTGTGCCTCTGTCTACCAGTGACACAGAAGTGATTCCCGGGGTAAAACTATGATCTCCCATCCACTCATCAAGATTCCTCTTGAAGAGAGTCAGTGAGGGACTCTGCCTAAACTGGACTGGGATTTTATTCCAGAGTGAAGGGAGCCTCTGGGTTATGAATCTGTCCCTCCAGCATGTCCTATTTATTTCAGTGCTGAGGTTCAAGTCTCTCGAGTGCGTAGCTCAATGGGATTTGGATTTTCTGAGGTGCAGCATGTCCATTAATTCCGGGTTGGACATGGCTTTATACGTCAGGCACAGATCGCCTCTGAGCAGACGGTATGCCACTGAGTAGAGCTGGAGTTTCATTAACCTGGCAGCATATGGCATCTGTTTGAGCCCTTTGATCCTCTTGTTGAGGTACTTTTGGGGTCTTTCCAGTTGCTGCAGGTGTCTGGTAAGGTACATCCCATAAGGGGCATTGTACTCAATTATGGGCCTGATGAGGGATGAGTAAAGAGGCACAATGACCTCCCCTGATCTAGATGTGAATCCCTTCATGATTAGGTGGGCTATATAAAATGTTTTTCTAACCACTTTGGCCATGTGGTTGTCAAATGAGAGATTGCTATCAACTTGGGTCCCCAGGTCCCTAATTACTTCTTCCGTACTTAATGGATTACCACCTATGTGGTAATTTGTGGGCACTTTGTTTTTGCCAAAGGGGATGACTATACACTTTTTGGCATTTAGCATGAGGCCATGGCTCTGGCACCTGTTGCCTGTTTCTATGAGGCCCTTTTGGAGGATGCTTGTGTCGGCTGGAGAGTCAATTATGGCGCCCAGTTTGCAGTCATCTGAGAACTTGGTCAGCCACAGTCCTTCCATGTTGGCCTGTACCTCCGAGAAATATATGCCGAACAAGAGAGGTCCCAGGACTGAGCCTTGTGGGACACCACTTGTAACTGGTTTGAAGTCTGACATGGCTCCAGCAATTCTAACCATGTGGGTTCTGTCCTTGAGCCAGTTTGCAACCCATCTAGTGACATAGGGGTTTATATTTAAGCTGGTGAGTTTATCTATAATCCCCGAGTGGGATATTGTATCGAAGGATTTTGCGAGATCCAGGTAGGCTGTGTGGACCACCTTCCCCTCGTCAATGGCCTTGGTGACTGTTTCAAAGAAATCGACCAGGTTTAAGAGGCAGGATCTGCCCTTAACAAAGTCGAACTGAGTAGGATCAAATGTCTGTAGGTCCCCAATATCTTTATTTATGAGGTCCATGATAATCCTTTCCATAGCGTTGCAGACCAAGCTAGTCAGGCTTATGGGGCGATAGTTTCCAGGATCTGTTGAGGCACCACCTTTGTGGACAGGGACCACTGTTGCTGTATGCCACTCTTTGGGTACATATCCTGTAGTAAGGCTGAGATTGAACAGTAGTTTTATGTTTGGGTTTAGCTCTTCTTGGAGTTCATGTAGGACGCAGCCTGGGACACCGTCTGGTCCCACTGATGCTGTGTTTTTTGCTTTGGAGAGGGCGGCTCTTACCTGAGCATCTGAGATGTCAGGGGGGCAGCACACTGCTGGGATAGATATTTGCCCTTTTGGTGGGGGGGGGAGAAGTTTGCGCTGAACCTGTCAGCTAGGATGTTGGCAATGTCTGTGGGTTGATTGTATTGTTTGTCATTTTGGACTAATTCTGAGCATATCTGGGAATTCCCACCCAGGTTCCTGACATAACTAAAGAAAGCCTTGTGATTATCCTTAGTGTCCTGTGCAATTTTTCTCTCTAAGCTGGCCTTAGACGATTTTATGAGTGCCCGTAGTTTTTTACTAATACTGATCAGAGATGCCTTCCCTTTTTGGGATTTTGCTCTATCATGTAGTAGCTTCCTCCTTCTATTGTATAGTTTGTTTATGGCTGGGGTCCACCAGACAGGACGTCTGCCTTTAGAGGATTGGGTCTTGGTTTTATTTGGGATTGCATGATCCATGCATTCCTGAAGGTGTTCATAGAATGTGTTTGTAAAGGATTCTGCGGTCTGGGCCATATTTTCCACAGGCCCGGGGGCTTTGAAGGATTCCACTTCAGTTTTGAGGAGTGTGAAATTTGCTTTAGAGAAGTTTTTCACTGTGGTTTTCTGGGCAGGGGGTGGGGTCAGGATGTGACTATCCAGTGAGATTAGTTTATGATCTGATCTTACCAGTGAGGGATACACTTCTGGTCTGGAGCATAGAGTCCCCATGTTGGTGATGATCAGGTCCAGTATGTTTTCCCCTCTTGTGGGAGTGGTAACAAGTTATTCCATAGCATTTGAGTTTATAAATTCTAGGAACCTTTGGGCTAGGGTGATGGAGCTAGAGTAATGCTCCCAGTCTATGTTTGGGTAGTTGAGGTCACCCAATATAATGGTGTTTGGAGACACCTTCATATTTTCCAGTGTTCTCAGGAAGGTCAAGTGGGGTTCCTGGGTTTGGGAGGGTGGTCTGTAGCAGGCTATAAACTGGAAGGCAGTTTTACCCACGGTTAGTTGCACATGGATAGTCTCTGATGCTTTGTGCTGTGCCACCAACCTGGAGGTGTGGGTATCTTTGATGAATATTGATACTCCCCCTCCTTTTGTGGTTCGGTCCAAGTTTTGGGGCCGAAAAGCATGGTATGAGGTATAACCTGGCAGTGCTGGGGTGCTCTCGGGAGCCTTGAACCAGGTTTCTGTTACTGCACAGATATCGATGTTCTCCATGCTAAGGAGAGTTTTGAGTGCGTGCATCTTGAGGTTTAGACTTCTGGCGTTGAGTAGCATTACTCTTAGTTTCTTATCCCTTGTGATACCTATGGAGGTGGGTTTGTCTTTTGAGCCTTGCCTAAAAAAGGCACTATGGGGGTGGCAAGAGCCTTTGCCAATATCCGAAAGCCCAGGGTGACAGGTGCAAGCCGTCCCTAGCGAAGCATCGTGGCTTGTCGAGCATGTCATCCCAGGCTGACAGGCATTGGATCCCCTTTGAATGACACCAATACTTAAGCCAATTGTTGAAATTGATCATCTTGTCTTCATATTGTGGCATCATTCTTGGTGAGGGTAAGATGCTATTCAAGGTCAGGGTCATACCGGCCTGGGCTACATGCTCAGAGAGCTCCTCTATGTCTCTTTTCATGTAGTCCAGGGAGGTACGTCTCAGGTCATTCACACCAACTTGGACAATGACTGAGTCATATTTGTACTTGCCTTGGAGTGACCTGAGTGCTTGTGTTATGTGGCGGATCCTATCCTGTGTCACAGTTCGGAAATAATTCCCTTAGTTACACCAATTTGTTCACCCAGTATCTCTGTCAGAGTAGTCTGCAGGGAATTTTCAAGGTCTGCCAAGTCATTAAACTACCAAAAAATAAATTCCCATTTTTCTCTTTCGTCTCCATCACACCTCTAAAATTTGCAGTCTACCGGAGTAAAAATTATTTGGAGTCACATAGAGTATAAAAGTACCTATATAAACACTTGCAAAATCCTAAATCTTCTACACTTTGTTGCATATTTGCAAGACATACATGTATCCTCTCTTTGATTCTTTGCAAATTGCTTACCCAGTCTGTCTTCCCAATCCTTTCTAACCTCCTCTGGTTGATTTCTGTAGTTATCTTGCACCATTTTATATCCACTGCTATCTAAATTAGACAAGGTTTGTGATATTACTGTATACCCAATTCTTCCTCCATTCACCTTGTAATTTCACTGTTTCTGAAACTTGCGATATTTCTTTCTAAGTTTTATATCAGAAGCAACACAAAATAAGTACACAACCAACAAAGATAAAGTAGATAAGACTGAAATTAGAATTACATTGTTTAATGTTTTAGAATTTTAGTATTTTAATCCATCTTGGCAATAGGCATAATTATTATTATTATTTTTATTATTCATACGTTTCAACATTTTTTTAACAATAATCTGCCTGTATAATCCATTGTATATAACTTTCCCTACATTTAAATAGCTCAGTTTTGTCCACAATGATCTTTTTTTTGTTTTAATTTTACCTCTTAAGTACAACTGTAATGTCAGAATCAGAGGGTTAATTTGTTTAGGTGGCAGTAAGACAGAGATGAGAAAAACAGTAAAAGTTGCATCCTGGGAAAAGAATACATGCTCTGTTTATTTATAACAGCTAGGGGCCCTAACTGGGGGCTTGTAGGATCATATCATATCAGAGGTCACAGAACACACTTCCCTTATCTACAACAAAAACATGTAACTAAAGATAACTCATGATAGTTACATTTCCTGTAGGCACACCTGGTTATAACATGCAAACAAGACTGTATTGGTGAAAGTCAGATTACCCATACTCTAGCACACAACATACTCAATGAATGTAGCAGACTTATTTGTGCATTAAAAATTTATTCTAGGGGTTGTTTCATTTACATCCATTTTATGTGATATGTCAAGGCACTGTTCCTGCTTGCACTACAGTGAGGAAAATAAACATGTCTTTTCAGTCTGTTGCTTTTATTTCTGCTTCTTCCACTTTTATTTTATTAGCTTGTGTTGCTTATTATGTGCCCTTTTCAACCCATAAAATGGAGATCCTGTCTCCAGTATCCATCACACTTCTGCCTTCCCATTTCCAAGCATTTCAGTGACATGACACATTTCTCTGAAAAGCTAGGTATAACCCGTATATATCCCAATTCCAGTCATGGCAGACAAAATTATGGAAGAGCATAACAGACTAGTTACATCCAGCTTCCCCTCATAACCTCAAGTTTTGAATGTCCATATCATATGTGCTCAAGTCTGCTTGCTAAAGGCATTGATTTCTCATATTTGTTTAATCAGTTATAGTGAGGTGTATAGGTTTGAGGTTAGCTTGTACTTTCACTATGAGTTATAGTGAGGTATGCAGGTTTCAGGTTAGCTTGCATTTTTACTATGAGTTATAGTGAGGTATGCAGGTCTGAGGTTAGCTTGCACTTTCACTATGAGTTATAGTGAGGTATGCAGGTTTGAGGTTAGCTTGCACTTTCACTATGAGTTATATTGAGGTATGCAGGTTTGAGGTTAGCTTGCATTTTCACTATGAGTTATAGTGAGTTATACAGGTTTGAGGTTAGCTTGCACTTTCACTATGAGTTATAATGAGGTTTGCAGGTCTGAGGTTAGCTTGCACTTTCACTATGAGTTATAATGAGGTTTGCAGGTCTGAGGTTAGCTTGCACTTTCACTATGAGTTATAATGAGGTTTGCAGGACTGAGATTAGCTTGCACTTTCACTATGAGTTATAATGAGGTTTGCATGTTTAAGGTTAGCTTGCACTTTCACTATGAGTAATAGTGAGGGATGCAGGTCTCAGGTTAGCATGCACTTTCACTATGAGTTATAATGAGGTTTGCAGGTCTGAGGTTAGATTGCACTTTCACTATGAGTTATAGTGAGGTTTGCAGGTCTGAGGTTAGCTTGCACTTTCATTATAAGTTATAGTGAGGTTTGCAGGTCTGAGGTTAGCTTGCACTTTCATTATGAGTTATAGTGAGGTTTGCAGGTCTGAGGTTAGCTTGTGCTTTTACTATGAGTTATAGTGAGGTATGCAGGTTTGAGGTTGGCTTGCACTTTCACTATGAGTTATAGTGAGGTATACAGGTTTGACGTTAGCTTGCACTTTCACTATGAGTTATAGTGAGGTATGCAGATTTGACATTAGCTTGCACTTGGCATTTATGGCAAAAGCTTAAGGTTCTGAACTGTTAATAAGCTGTTTGTGTAATCAAGGGTAGAGTTTTTTTCCTTCTATGTACTATGTAAGTTATTTGCTCAGATAATACTCCTGGGTCATCTTTGAAAAGGCACACTTGTGCCCAATGTGTGTACTCATAGGATGTGCCATATAGTCTAGTGGTTAACATTCCTGGTTTTCACCCAGGCAGCCTGTTTTCAACTGCAGGTATGTGAATGGGTCACTCAAGGGTTTGGGGGGTTGGCATAATAGTTAGGATGTTTACTTCACAGACAAAAAGTATAGGGCCTGATTCTCGCCAAGCGGAAATTGGCTAGGGTTAAAATGACCTGCAGGGGCAGTTAGCCTAGTACTTACCTATGAATCTATTTAAATTGTATCTGTATATACATACATATATATATATATATAAATATATATATATATATATATATATATATATATATATATATATATATATATGGGTCTACTTTCTTTAAAAGAAAGTACATTGCAACGAATGTCACTTACCCAAGCTCATTCCTCCAAAGTGGCATTACACTGAACACATGGACTGCTGAATTCCTTTCCCTATGAAAGGAACCACTTAGGCACCATGGTAATACACCGAAACAAAGCAAAACTAAGCCCACCAAAGTGAGGGCTTCACTGCCCACACCCCCCTACATAAATATACCAACTCCAAGATTACACTAAACTGAAGAAAGGGCAAAATTCACCATGGTGACCAAGTGGTTTCTTTCATAGGGAAAGGAATTCATCAGTCCATGTGTTCGGTGTAATGCCACTTTGGAGGAATGAGCTCAGTTAAGTGACATTCATTGAAACATACTTTCATTTAAAGAAAGTAGACCCATATATATATATATATATATATATATATGTGTTATTGACATAATGATCATCCCAAGACATTTTTTTTCCTGAATTCCTACATTTTTCTCTGAATTGAAGTTACCTTGGAGTAACCTTACCCATTACAAAAATCACTTCTACTTTTTCAGTAATGTTATTGTACAAAACTTACTTATCTGTGAGTACTTGTGTTTAAAACCTATTTATATTGAAGAAAACAGATTTATTCCGATGGATTAGGCATCCGTGCTTTGTGTTCTTGTGTTTGGAATTATCATAGTGAAACCACTGCAACCACATATGTAAGACAAGAGTATCATCTCCCACTAGCTTGTCCTGCTCTTTTCCCATTAAAAAACTTTTATATCCCAAATAAACATCATAGATCTGAAGATAAACATCTCCTCACAGCTTATAAAGCTAACAAAACCCCAGGCCTAAGCCTTTACTCCTGCTCTGTGACAAAACTATGGAACTCCCTTTCTTTAACTATCAAAACTACTACTAACCTGCACTCCTTCAAGACTTCTATAAAAGAATATTTTAACTAAGCTTGGATTTGCTGCTGTATGAGCCCAGGCTGAGGTACTCTCATACCTTTTTCTACCTCTACTCTCTCTATCCCCACTACTAACTTACCCTACCCTCCCTTCCTCTACACATACTCCCCTGAAGTTACACTCATACCTTTTCCACATCTATTCCTGCTATCCCTGTGTCACACCCTACCCTTCTCTACTCATACTATCCTACACCTTCAATATAATCTGTTACCATATTTCATGGCATCTAGAATATTAATAATCATTATGATAATCATCTGTTATGTAAATAATGCTGAATCTTCCTATTATCAGGCTTTCCATATAATTTGTGCTTGAACACTGTAACTTTATTATGTCTGTTAAGTATTTATTCTGACAAACTTGTGCTTAAATGTTATGACTTTATTATGTCTGTTAATTTCTAATTCTAACAAGCTAATGTGTTGTTTTCATATTTGTGCTTGAATCTTATGACTTTATTATGTCTGTCTAGTTTTTCATAGGTTCATAGATTAGTGCTAGGCTAACTGCCCTTGCAGGCCATTTTAAGCCTAGCCAATTACCCTATGTGAGAATCAAACCCTGCACCTTGTGTCTCCAAGGTAGACACCTTAACTGTTATGCCATCCTCCCACCCCATTCTGTTAACTATATGTATCTGGAGCTTTTCTCCCCGGGCCTCCTCTGAAAATGGGTACTTCATGACCCAGTCAGACTTTCCTGGTAAATAAATACCAAATAAATAGATAAATAAATACATAAATAAATCATTCCAGGTCAGTATAATACAGTCATTGACACTCATCACCTCATAATGTATCTGTGTGAGTAAGGTGTGAATCACCCATGGGCATACAATGTTTGACATGTGGCTAAAATTAATGAAGCATATTCAACCCAATATTGAAAGTAATAATGGATATTAATAATAGCCACACTGTTACATCATGGAAATGATGCCACCCAGCTTACCAAATATTCTACTATTTTAGCTAAAAGTGAAACATATAAATATCTGCACTGCATAACCTTGATAGGATTATATATAACTACATAAATGAGCTGTACAGATTGAAAGGGTTTCTATGCCTATGTTATTTTTGATGAGTAACTACTGTTTCTCTGTTAAACCTTCTTTTCTATCAGCACTGGGCAGGCAAATTGCACTTGTTTGACACCATTTCTCAGGCATGAGATTTCCCTTTAATATACCTTCCCACTGAATGACTAGAAACCAGGTAATCCACATACATACTAGCAATCTGCTTCTATATCTGTAAGTCTGTCTATGCAGAAATATAACCTCTGATGGTAAAGAAAGTCCAACTGTATGCCTCATGTCCAATTTTCTGTTTTTCTTCCAACTGGGTAAACCAGCAAACCTGCTTAACCAGCACCTGACAACCCCCCCCCCCGACTGCTTTACATCCAGTGCATACCTTCCTAATTTCTTAATTTTTACCTCATACCTTAGTACAATGTCCGCTGTATATACCCAACATCTGAGTATTTGTACTACTTCACATTTCCTCTAAGAATCCAGCATCTGTATTCAAATGATGCCCTCTTATTTTTGCATACCTGTATTCTGAGAGATGTTACCCTCTGGCTAATTTACATTTCAGTAAAGTCTTTTTTTTTTTTGATGGTACACAGTTTAAGTTGTGTTAGTCTCTCTGCAGGACATTACTGGTACATATTCTGCTGATCAGGCTATATTCCATTTGTCTCTGGAAAGACAGGGGTCCACAAAGCTATATAAAACGTTTCCATTTGTGTTTCATTACTCTCTCTATGGAGGAATGATACCTTTTTCTGCCACAGAGCTATCTTCTCTGTGTCTAACTAGCTAATTATGAATTTTCTTTTCATTTTATTAACAAGATAAGACATAGTGGATAGCAATACAGATTTTATCAAAGGCAAAGGGATATGTTTAATATTTAAGTTGTAGATAAATGTACAAGAATAGTAGCCATGCTACACAAACCCATAATCAGGCATTATATACACCGTGTATGCCCACAGCTACATAATCACATAGACAGGCAATATATACACTGTGTATAACCATAGCTACACAATCACATAGACAGGCATTATATAGAGAGCAAATGCCCACAGCTACATAATCACATAGACAGGTATTATATACACCATGTATGCCCACAGCTACACAATCACATAGAGAGGCATTATATAGACAGCAAATGCACACAGCTACACAATCACATATACAGGCATTATATATACCTTGTATGCCCACAGCTACACAATTACATAGACAGGCATTATATACACAGTGTGTGCCCACAGCTACACAGTCACATAGACAGGCATTATATACACTGTGTATGCTCACAGCTACACAATCACATACACAGGCATTATGTACACCATGTATGTCCAAAGCTACACAATCACATAGACATGCATTATATAGGTAGCAAATGCCCACAGCTACACAATCACATAGACAGGCATTATATACACCTTGTATGCTCACAGCTACACAATCACATAGACAGGCATTACATACACCATGTATGCCCACAGCTACACACTCACATAGACAGGCATTATATAGAGAGCAAATGCCCACAGCTACATAATCACATAGACAGGTATTATATATACCATGTCTGCCCACAGCTACACAATCACATAGACAGGCATTATATAGACAGCAAATGCCCACAGCTACATAATCACATAGACAGGTATTATATATACCATGTCTGCCCACAGCTACACAATCACATAGACAGGCATTATATAGACAGCAAATGCACACAGCTACACAATTACATATACAGGCATTATATACACCTTGTATGCCCACAGCTACACAATCACATCGAGAGGCATTATATAGACAGCAAATGCACACAGCTACATAATCACATAGACAGGTATTATATACACTGTGTATGCTCACAGCTACACTATCACATACACAGGCATTATGTATTTTCCCACCTTATCTCCACCCTACTTTATGCCTCTCCAATATATACCAACCTAAGGCAATGTGATCTAAACAAGCTAGAGACCTGCTACAACAAAATCGCCAAATTTGCCACAGGGGCATCCTACCGTAGTCACCACTGTCTCTCACTTGCTGAACTGGGCTGGCTTGAACTCCCTCACCTCCTTCAGTGGTATCAACTCTCACTCACCCACAAACTAGTAAACCATCCACTAAATGTCCCATCCCTCCAGAATCTACTCCAACCCTATTGCACCACCAGACCACTAAGATCCAGCAACAAAAATCACTTGCAGATCACTAAAGCCAATAACTCTGCTGGTGAAGCACTATTCTCTTGCGCCATAGCCAAATTATGGAACTCACTCCCACCCACAATTACCTCTGTACCATCATGCACCCACTTCAAAACTTTACTAAAAGCACCTAAAACATGCTGGCTATGCCCTTGCAACTCCCACTCTAATATCATCCACCCCATCCAACCACTACCTTTCTTTCCACTCCACTAACTACCTTGATTATAGCAAGCTCAGATGCTCATAAGCCTAGTACTTATTATACAGCAGGAACTTCTCATTGTAACATTTGTTAATGTCTGTTATGTACTTCACAGATAAAGATTCTAGTTGTCTACTGATGTACTATGTTCTTCATCTGTAAATATGTTGTAAGTAATTGCTATGTTAAATTGTTAATGACTATATAATCCAATGTAACTACTGTCTGTTTATTTTACTGTGGAGCTTTTCTCCCCGGGCCTCCGCTGAAAATGGATCTACATCCAGTCGGACACTCCCGATCAACAAATTTAAATAAATAAATAAATGTACACCATGTATGCTCACAGCTACACAATCACATAGACAAGCATAATATACACCATGTATGCCCACAGCTACACAGTCACATAGACAGGCATTACATGCACTGTGTATGCCCACAGTTACACAATCACATAGACAGGCATTATATAGTTAGCAAATGTCCACAGCTACATAATCACATATATAGGCATTATATAGACAGCAAATTCCCACAGCTACATAATCATATAGACAGGTATTATATACACCATGTATGCCCACAGCTACACAATCACATACACAGGCATTATATACACCATGTATGCCCAATGCTACACAATCACATAGACAGGCATTATGTAGACAGCAAATGCCCACAGCTACACAATCACATAGACAGGCATTATATACACAGTGTATGCCCACTGCTACAGAGTCACATAGACAGGCATTATATACACTGTGTATGCTCACAGCTACACAATCACATACACAGGCATTATATACACCACATATGCCCACAGCTACACAATCGCATACACAGGCATTATATAAACAGCAAATGCTCACAGCTATATAATCACATAGGTATTATATAGACAGCAAATGCCCACAGCTACATAATAACATAGACGGGCATTATATACACCATGTATAACCACAGCTACACAATCACATAGACAGGCATTATATACACCATGTATGCCCAATTCTACACAATCACATAGACATGCATTATATACACTGTGTATGTCCACAGCTACACAATCACATAGACAGGCATTATATACACCATCTACACTCACATCTATATAATCACATAGACAGGCATTATATGCACCATGTATGCCCACAGCTACACAATCACATAGACAGGCATTATATACACCATGTATGCCCACAGCTACACAGGCATTATATAGACAGCAAATTCCCACAGCTATATAATCACATAGACAGGCATTATATACACCATGTATGCCCAATGCTACACAATCACATAGACAGGCATTATATACACTGTGTATGCCCACAGCTACACGATCACATAGACAGGTATTATATACACCATCTATGTCCACAGCTACATAATCACATAGACAGGCATTATATACAACATGTATGACCACAGCTACACAATCACATAGACAGGCATTATATACACCATGTACGCCCACAGCAAAACAGGCATTATACAGACAGCAAATTCCCACAGTTACATAATCACATAGACAGGCATTATATACACCATGTATGCCCACAGCTACACAATCACATACACAGGCATTAAACACCATGTATGCCCACAACTACACAATCACATAGACAGGCATTATATAAACAGCAAATGCCCACAGCTACATAATCACAGAGACCGGCATTATATACACCGCAAATGCCCACAACTACATAATCACATAGACAGGCATTGTATACATTGTGAAGGCCCACAGCTACACAATCACATAGACAGGTGTTATATAGACAGAAAATGCCCACAGCTATATAATCACACAGACAGGCATTATATACACCATGTATGCCCACAGCTACACAATCACATAGATAGGCATTATATACACTGCATATGCCCACAGCTACACAGTCACATAGACAGGCATTATATACACCATTTATGCCCACAGCTACACAATCACATAGATAGGCATTATATACACTGTGTATGCCCACAGCTACACAGTCACAGAGGCCGGCATTATATACACCATGTATGACCACAGCTACACAATCACATAGATAGGCATTATATACACCATGTACGCCCACAGCTACACAGGCATTATATAGACAGCAAATTCCCACAGTTACATAATCTCATAGACATGCATTATATACACCATGTATGCCCACAACTACACAATCACATAGACAGGCATTATATAGACAGAAAATGCCCACAGCTACATAATCACAGAGACAGGCATTATACACACTGCAAATACCCACAACTACATAATCACATAGACAGGCATTATATACATTGTGAATGCCCACAGCTACACAATCACATAGACAGGTGTTATATAGACAGCAAATGCCCACAGCTATATAATCACATATACAGGCATTATATGCACCATGTATGCCCACAGCTACACAATCACATAGACAGGCATTACATACACTGCGAATGCACACAGCTGTACAATCACATAGACAGGCATTATATACACTGTGAATGCCCATGGCCACACCATCACATAGACAGGCATTGCATACACAGTGAGTGCCTACAGCTACACAATGATATATATTGGCATTAGACATACAATGAATTCTTGTAGCTGCACAATGACACAGACATACGTTAGATATACACTGTGAATGTCCACAGCTAAACAACCATATAGACAGGCATTTTATATACACTGTGAATGCCCACAGGTACACAATCACATAAACCAACATAATATACACTGTGAATTCACACAGCTACACAAATACATAGACAGTCATTATATACACCATCAACATCCACTGCTACACAAGCGCATAGACAAGTACTACATACACTGTGAATGCCCATATCTAGACAATTGCATAAACAGGCATTATATACACTGTGAATGCCCACGGCTACTGAATCCCATAGATAAGCATTGCATAAACAGTGACTGCCCACAGCTACGCAATCACATAGACAGCACTGCATGCACATTTAATGCCCACAGCTGCACAATCACATAGTTTGGCATTTTTTACACATTGGATGCCCACAGCTACACAATGATATAGACTGGCATTAGACATACAGTGAATACTTGGATCTGCACAATGACAGACATGCATTAGACATTCGGATTAAGAAACAATAAAAGACTCTCAAGATTAGGACAGTAACAAGGCATGTGCAAATCACAGGAGAGATTTATGTGATGGTTTTTGTGCTACTCAATGCTACAAGTCTAAATCTCAAAATGCACTCACTCGAGGCACTCCTTAAAATGGAGAACATCGATATCTGTGCAGTGACTGAGACCTGGTTCAAGGCACTAGACAGCACCCCTGCATTACCAGGCTATAATTCATACCACACTTTTTGGTCATCTAACCTGGACCAGAACATCAAAGGTGGAGGTGTGTCCATATTCATTAAGGATATCCACACCTCCAGGCTAGTTGCTCAGCATAATGCACCCAAGGTTATCCAAGTGCAACTAACTCTGGGCAAAACTGCAATCCAAATTGTAGCTTGCTACAGATCCCCCACCATGCCCCAGGATTCCCACTCCTCTTTTCTTGATGTACTGGAAAATATTAGGGTTTAACCAAACACCCTAATAATGGGCGACTTCAACTAGTCCAGCATTAATTGGGAAAACTACTCATGTACCAACTCCTTCACTCAACGCTTTCTGGAATTCATAAATTCCAATGCCTTGGATCAACTTATCCACACCCCTACCAGGGGCAACAATATCCTAGATCTAGTCATTACTAACATGAGTGATCGGTGTTCCACACCTGAAATCAACTCCTCATTGGTCAAATCCGACCATAAGCTAATCACCCTATATATCTGCATCCCGCCCCCACCCACCATTAAGGAAGCCACGTTAAAAAATTTCTGCAAAGCCAACTTCATGCTTCTTAAGACAGAAGTGGTGAACCTCATGACACCCATGCAGATGGACAATATAGTTACGACTGCTGAATCCTACACAAATGTACTCTATAAGCACTTACACAAGTGCATGGATCGTGCTATCCCAAACAGAACCAAGACGTTATCCTCCAAAAAAAGGAAGCCAATCTGGTGGTCCCCTGCCATAAACAAACTCTACAACAGAAGGAAGAAACTGTTGTAAAAGAGAGTAAAATCCCATGAGTGGATGAGCTGCCTCATCAGCCTCAGTAAGAAGCTGAGATCCCTTTTAAGATCCTCCAAAGCTAGCTATGAAAACAAAATCACCACTGATTCTTAGGGCAACCACAAAGCATTCTATAGCTCTGTCAAGAATCTCAATGACAACACCCAGATCTGCTCTGAGTTACAGCACAATGGCACGAAAATTACAGAACCGACTGATATTGCCAACATCCTGGCAGATAAGTTCAGTGCTAACTTTTCCCCACTCTCACCCCCTAAAGGGCCCATACCTATACAGGAAGAATGCAGAGCCCCTGTAATCACATCTATGCAGTTAAAGCTGCACTCTCTAAAACCAAAAATACAGCATCTATGGGACCGGACAATATCCCAGGCTGCGTTTTACATGAACTTCAGAATGAACTGACTCCCCACCTAAGCACCATGTTCAATCATAGTCTCAAATCAGGCTTTATGCCCACTAAATGGTGCACAGCAACAGTTATCCCACTTTGCAAAGGGGGAGCCACCACTGATCCTGAGAACTATCGCCCTATTAGCCTGATGAGCCTGGTCTGCAACGCCATGGAACGTATCATCATGGAACTCATAAACAAAGACATTGGTAACCTCCAAACTCTGGACCTCACCCAGTTCGGGTTTGTGAAAGGCAGATCATACCTTCTGAACCTGATCGACTTCTTTGAGGCAGTCACCAAAGCCGTAGATGAGGGTAAGGTGGTTCACACTGCCTATCTTGACCTCGCCAAGGCTTTCAACACCATCCCCCATTCTGGAATTATAGCTAAGCTCACTAAACTAGGTATAAATTCCTACGTCACAAGATGGGTTGCCAACTGGCTCACTGACAGAACCCACACTATAAAAGTTGCAGACTCCAAATCTGACTTCAAACCAATGACAAGTGGAGTACCACAGGGTTCAGTCCTGGGACCACTCCTGTTTGGTATCTATTTCTCTGAAGTACAGGCTAACACAGAAGGCCTCTTGCTAATGAAGTTCGCAGATGACTGCAAACTAGGAGCCATAGTCAAGTCCCCAAATGATGTGGACATCCTACAGAAGGGCCTCACTGATGCAGATGCCTGGTGTCAGAGGCATGGCCTCAAGCCCAATGCCAAAAAGTGCATTGTCATCCCCTTTAGTAAAAACTCTGTACCCATGAACCACCACATAAATAGCAATTTACTTAAAGGTGAATGAGATAAGAGACCTTGGGACCCAGGTGAACAGTAGTCTCTCCTTTGATAATCACATCGCCACAGTAGTCAGGAAATCCTTCTATGTGGCACACCTCATCACAAAAGGGTTTTCATCCAGAAAAAAAGAGGTCATTGTTCCCCTCTACTCAGTACTCATTAGACCCATTATAGAGTACAACGTCCCTTTTGGAATGTATCTGCAGCAGCTGGAAAGGCCACAGAAGTACGTCACAAAGAGGATTACTGGCCTCAAACAGATGCCCTACACTGACCATCTCAAAAAACTCCTGCTTTACTCTGTAGCATATTGCCTACTCTGAGAGGATCTCTGCCTAACATATAAAGCTATGTTAAACCCAGAGCTGTTGGACATGCTATACCTTAAGAAATCCCAATCTCTCCGAGCTACATGCTCTAAGGATCTAAACCTTGTCACCACAATAAACAGGATATGCTGGAGGGATAGATTCCTACCCCCAGAGACTTCCTATACTCTGGAACAAGCTACCCATCTATGTCAAGAAAAGTTCCTCATTAGCACTCTTCAAGAAAAATCTTGATGAGTGGATGGGAAATAGGAAATACACCCCAGGGATCACTCCTGTGGATTTGCTCGACAGGGGCACAGGAAATTAACTTTCTTGGGTGGCGTAAGCCAGGGAACCTTGTTGGCTAGGCTTACTTAGGCCCTTGGGCCGATAGCCTAGTACCTACCTATGAACCTATGAACCTATGAACCTATGAACCTATGAACCTATGAACCTATGAAAGATGCACATGAACATGATTAGATCCAGTGTGTTTGTTGTGGTGCTACTGCATCATTATCTGGAAGGAACCTTCATAACTAACAATATTCTTATGTCCGGTATGGAACACAGGACGATGATGATTGGGTCTCTGATCATACCAAGGCTATTATATATCAAGAAAAGGATGCTGAGAAATTTACCACAAGAGTAGAGTGAAGTAAAACCTGAGAAGTGAATCTTGACATCGATTTCAAGAGCATATAACAATTTGTAAATGATCAGAGAGATGTGATCATAATCCTTCAGATCTGATCAGAATTCCTGGTATTGCATGGAGATTTATCTGTTCCATGTACTAACAGTTAAAGAAAAACATGTAGAAAATCTAAATGCTTAATCATCTTTGAAAGCTGTTAACACTCTTAGTGCTATCAGATATGTGTTTATGGTAAATGGAGGTTTAGCTGCTCCACTGTTCTATAAAACAGAGGAACATTTTAAATGTGGAAATGCAAACTCTTTTACAGCTTTGAAAGCACTAACATTCTTAGAGCTGTCTCAGAGATAGAGGCCAGAAGTAAAATGTATCATTGATCATGTAAGCAATTCACGTTGTCACAGACAAATAAAGTGTGCAGTTTGAAGTATTTCACAACTTTTAAACTATCTGACTTCTCTACTCTTCTCTAGGGACTGTTGTTTATGCTCTAGACTGAAACTAAAGGTTTAACATTAGAGAGGTGCTTAACAAAGTTGCATTGTTTACTGATTTTGAGCATAACTGTGGAGCTCTATGCATTGTAATATCTTTATAAATATTCCTGCAAAAATCAATATCCTGCCTATTTTATAAAATGAATAATTTTCTTGTGAAGTGGGCTCCCTAGAGATCAGAAATTCCAGAGGAAACACCAAAGGAAGTTTAGGATAAAATTGCATCTTGCTTCACTTACAATACAAAAAGTAACTGTTATACTCTTATCCCAGTCCTTTCTAAATCACACAGTTACCCTTTAAACATAAGTTTATAGGAAACAATGTTGCTGAAAAGGAACATTACAACCATTGTTCTCTGCTGATGTGCAGTATTTCATCCAAAACACTGATAAATGTTTATCCTTAGAACATCCCATGTAGGCCCACTTATTGTGTGAGCAGTGAACAGGTCAGATTCTTGCTGTTATATGTAATATACCTTTGGAACTCTGAGAGAAAAGCATATGATGTATGTGAAGTGCTATGACTGTGCTTCAAAAAACAGAAAAGCACAAGTCTGTTAAGCACCTTTCTGATGTCAGAAAGCAGCTTAACAAGCTTTTGTTCAGCACCCTAAGTCATTGTTAAGCTCAACTCAAATGGTAGGGATCAACAGCAGACACTGAAATAAACAGATTTAAAAGTTGCTAGATATACCATTCAGTTAAATTTATAGAAAAAATAGTCTGACAGAACAAAATTCTAACAGTTGTATAGATGTTTATTCTTCAGAGGGACACTTCTAATCTGTCTATTGTCTGCTCAGCAACACTAAGTGTTTTATGAGCTTTGCACTCCTACATATATTTTTTTCTGTAACTGGTAGTACATGAAGCAGGTAAAGCTCCCTTCACTAAAAAGAATTATAATGGGGTCTCACCAGTCATACATGGATGGCAAGATTTACCTCTCAAGAAAATGTCTCAGCAGCAGTGTCACAAACGCATAATTTGGTCAGGATCAGAGACCTGATCATAACCCTCTGTTAATTATGTAATGATGTACATTATCTATGGATTGTACAGAAATCCTTCCACGCTCATATGACATTCTTCAGTTTTTTTAAGTATGTATCTTTTTAGGTTCATTTGCAATGATCTGTATAATTTTCTTGTTTATTTTTAATTCTAATCTCAAAAAGTTGTCATGCATTTGAAATGTAGGTCACTGTGGGTAAAATACACATACAATCTTTATGACTGCAATAAAGCAAACACATATATGAATTACCCAAAGACAGAAACAGAATTCTACCAACATTTGTTTGTTGAATTTATTTTTTAAAATATCTGCAAATATATACAGACACACACACACACACACACACACACACACACACACACACACACACACACACACACACACACACACACACACACACACACACACACACACACACACACACACACACACACACACACACACTGTTTACTGTTAAATTGTGTAGTTATATTTTATCCAATGATAATCAGGCAGTACAGATTTATGTATTTTATTCTTTGTAAAACTAGTAACATGTTTCGTAACAAGATTATATCATTTCCTCAATATATTAAAGAGAAGTTTAACAGTCTGCCTTATCTCTGGGAACAAACTGTTACAACACGTCAAACTGCTTCAGTAGCTGGAAGCTTGAGCTGAGTTCTATTCATCTTAAATGCTGCACAAACATGAAAAAAGTATCTCTATTATTTCTACATCTTAAAAATATTAGTTCTTGTACCTTCATGTGTAATTCTACTACAAAGAACTTAACTGTTTAGCTTTGTGGACCTGTGCCTCTAGTAATTTATCAGATAAATAAACAAGCATCCTTGAATTTTGCATGAAAACTATGTTGGGTGGTAGAATATGCAGTGGTTGAAAATCCCAGCTACTTCTCACTTATAGTAGGAACAGACAACCTAGGCCGCCCACAGCATGACAGCATATGTTTTATGGAAACATAAGATAAACCTCACCACTAACAAGGATTTATAATTTGGCAGACAGTAATATTGGTTCCCTACAACCTACTATATGCACTTAATATTATAACCTCCTGCATCCCCAAGTCTATATCACATCATTGAACTTTTATTCTATCGAATATCTAATTGTCGAACCCTAATTGTCAAAGTCCCTGTTCAGCTTATAACCTAAACATCGAGGTGGAATTCATCAAAATATTTTAATTGGCCAACATCATAAAAGATAAACTTTTTTTACATTTTTGCAGGAGGGCTGCGCCAACTCCAAGATTGCACTACAGTGAAGTAATGTGTAAATCACGACCAGTTGGCATGTCAATCACACATTTTTTTCAGGATGGCCAGCTAAAACAATGGAATGAATTCAAAATCAGTGTTCATATTGTTTGCTGAATAGGGACTTCAACAATTAGGGTTCGATGATTAGGTATCTGAAATGATAAAAGTTCAATGATGTGATATAGTCTCGTATCCCGATATACCCCATAAATAACAGGGGTTTACACACAACTGCTGTTGCTTCCATTGACTTCAGATCTCCATTCCTATGATTTACAATTCAAGCACCTGAATGTCAACTATTAATAATATCAGACTTGTATTTACATACTGTTTCCAACTTACCCTCACATGCTTGTACAAGGATGCACACATTAACGCTTTTCTGCAATTACACAGTAATTTCATAATTAACATGCCAGGTTCTTCTAATTCGACCATATTTTGTAGAAACATTTTAATTTTCTAGCAATGTACCTGTGGCGATGTGATTATCAATTGAGAGACTACTGTCCACCTGTGTCCCAAGGTCTCTTATCACACTTTTGGTGTTAAGCAGACCTATGTGGTAGTTCATGGGTACAGAGTTTTTACCAAAGAGGATGACAATGCACTTTTTGGCATTGAGCTTGAGACCATGGCTTTGACAACAGGCATCTGTCTCAGTGAGGCCCTTTTGTAGGATGTTCACATCGTTAGGAGTTCCGATTATGGCTCCTAGTTTGCAGTCATCTGCAAATTTAGTTAGCCAAAGACCTTCTGTGTTAGCCTGTACTTCAGAGAAGTAGATACCAAACAAGAGAGGACCCAGGACTGAACCCTGTGGTACTCCACTTGTCACTGGCCTGAAGTCTGATTTGGAGTCTGCTACTTTCACAGTGTGGGTTCTGTCAGTAAGCCAGTTGGCAACCCATCTTGTGACATAAGGATTTATACCTAGTTTAGTGAGTTTATCTATAATTCTAGAGTGGGGGATGGTGTTGAATGCCTTGGCGAGATCTAGATAGGCTGTGTGAACCACCTTACCCTCATCTATGGCTTTGGTGACTGCTTCAACGAAGTCTATCAGGCTTGGAGACATGATCTGCCTTTTCCAAACCCAAACTGTGTGGGGTCCAGAGTCTGGATATCTCTATTGTCTTTGTTTATGAGTTCCATGATGATACGTTCCATGGACTTGCAGACCAGGCTCGTCAGGCTAATGGGGCGGTAGTTCCCGGGGTCTGTTGTGGCCCCCCATGTTTGTGGAGTGGGATAACCATTGTGGTGCACCATTCAATAGGCACAAAGCTTGAGTTGAAGCTGTGGTTGAACATGGTACGTAGGTGGGGTGTCAGTTCATTTTGTAGTTCATGTAGAAGGCAGCCTGGGATGTTGTCAGGTCCCATGGATGCTGTGTTCTTGGCTTTGGAGAGTGAGGTTTTTACCTGTGCAGCTGTGATTACAGGAACTTTGCAGTCTTCCAGTATAAAGACGGGCCCTTTAGGGGGTGCGGGGGGGTAAAGTTAGCACTGAACCTATCTGCCAGGAGGTTGACAATATCAGTTGGTTCTGTGTATTTAGTGTCATTGTGCTGTAACTCAGAGCAGATCTGAGTGTTGCCATTGAGATTCTTGACATAGCTATAGAATGCTTTGTGGTTGTCTTTAGAATCAGTGGCAATTTTATTTTCATAACTAGCTTTGGAGGATTTTATGAGGGATCTCAGCTTCTTACTGAGGCTGACCAGGGAGTTCCGCCAATCATGGGATTTTACTCTTTTTTTGCAACAGTTTCTTTCTTGTGTTGTAGAGTTTGTTTATGGCATAAGACCACCAGATTGGCTTCCTTTGTTTGGAGGATAGCATCTTGGTTCTGTTAGGGATAGCACGATCCATGCACTCGTGTAAGTGCTTATAAAGTGCATTTGTGTAGGATTCAGCAGTCGTACCTCCATTGTCCATCTGCATGTGTGTCGTGAAGTTTGCCACTTCTGTCTTAAGAAGTGTGAAGTTGGCTTTAGAGAAATTTTTTACGTTGTTTTCCTAATTGGAGGTGAGAGCGGGATTTGGATGTCTAGGGTGATTAGCTTGTGGTCGGATCTGACCAACGAGGAGCTGACCTCTGGTGTGGAACACCAGTCACCCATGTTGGTGATGACCAGGTCTAAGATATTGCTGTCCCTGGTGGGGGTGTGGATAAGTTGATCCAAGGAGTTAGAATTTTCCACAAGGTTATAAAACCAAAACGTAAAAAACACAACGTTAAGTGCTTTCATCTGTACATACAGACTTCTTCAGAACAAATTTTACATGTATTACACTTTCTTTTAAAACCTTTTTGGCTCCAAAAATGTCTTTACTTACATTTAAGGTGCCAATGCATCATTATTTCATTGTATCATTACAAAATGTAAAAATGTAAATACAAAGTATCCGTTCCAATATATCCTAAAATATAATTCTATTTATAACAATCTATCTCTTATATATAATAATATACTGAAAACTGTTAAAAATTAATACATATTATTATTAGATAAACATAAAATCCAACTCTTCTTTTCTGTAAACTATTAAATAAAAAGTTTTTTGTATTCTTTATCCAGGTTCGAGCCGGGTTCACTCGCTGCATTATTAGAGCATCACTTAGACGGTAGTAGCCATCTATACAGTTTGTATTTAAGGTGTTATTTTGGGTTTTACATAATACGTTGGTCGGTGGTGATGGATAGTGCTAGTGGAGTGACAGTGGCTTCATTGAACCAAGATGATTTTCAGCAGTTAACAGCCGAAATGAATACACTTAAAGAAGACGTTTCCCGGCTTAGTGATGTGGTTGGTAGACTCCAAAACACCACTGGGAGCTCAAAGAGTGATATTGATGAGAACAATACCACTATACCTGTCAGTAATGCTTCCACACAAGTGGAAATACCTAATGGACAAGGTGAAAAACCGAATCAGGTGGAAGTATCTTTGAATGAAATACCGCAGTTGCGGAATCTTATCTGCAACAACAGTAATGTATCGGACACTGAGTTCACTTTTAACTTTTCTCTTTTCCAAGTGGATGATGACATCGAACGCATGGGAGCTCGTCCCAAGCATCTGTTACCAGTAAAAACATATGCTATGACTACTAAAGGGAATGTGAACATCCAAAAAGGTACTGTTATCAATGCATCTAGCCCTAGAAGCAAGAATAAATGTGCAACGAACAGTGATGATCGAGAAGCACATAAATTAGACTATTTTCTTATGAGTAATGTTGAATTTGATATGAAAGGAATAGACAACAAATGCATTGTGAGTGATAAATGTTCTGAAGGCAACAGGGGAACCTTGAGGGATATGATTTATTCTCTGGGGAAATCATTACTAGCTCTAAAGAGTATCAAAATAGACAATGCATATTTGTCAAAATGCATAACTTTAGGCATAGTACCAATGGGGTTAAGATTTTTTAAAATGCCCATGGGCCTTAATTTAGATGACAACACAATGGTGGAATTTAACACTTTATTTAACAATTTTGGGATCAGTTATATAAACATGTTGATCAAAAAGAATGATGAGAAATTAAGTAAACTGGCCGGTGTAGTAGAAAAATTGAATAATGATATCTTGAGTGATTTATTGTTCCCACAGTGGCAAGAACTGTATGATAAGCAATATAAAATGGCCGATAGTAAGGCCAAAGGGATATTTGATAGAAAATGTAAAAAAAAATACAACGGGATATGGAACAATATAGGGATAAAAAGGCTTACATATGGAACAAAGAACAGAAAGAAGACAATAGAAATGTTTTAAGAATGGTGAGGAAACACATAGTGATAGAGGGAAGAATTTTCAAGGGGGCAGATTTTTTCCAGCACCGAAAAGGAATTACAGCAAGTGGAACAGACACGAGTGGTAATAGATCCTAGTATGTCACTAACGGAATTTAAGGACTGGATGACAGTAAATCAATATGTACAATAACAGTACACATTGTGTTACGAACAATGAAGGAAATGAAAACGGAGTGACGTTAGTAGTTTTAAAGACGTAAAAGTATACAATTACACAGATGTTAATATTCTAGATGCACATTTTACTCTGTTTGCTAAAGAAATGAAGTACATACCCACAGTTAGATTTAATTTAGTTGACAATATTACATAAATTAAGTTATTTTGTTGAAGGATGAATTTGACATGTTTATTTAAAAACAATATTCATCATACAATGTGTAATGACTATAACAATTTCCAAAAAAGAAGTACATTTATACCACCAGCACACAATTTGGTTAATAATTTCGAAAAAATAGTCTGTGATGAGCTATACAGATTCAACATGCACAATAGAAAACAGACTATTATAGACAATCTAAAAACAGAAGGAAATGTTTAACAGAATTGACAATGAGTAAAGATATCCGTGTTATGAAACCGGATAAAGGGGGAGGAATAGTCCTATACAACACTATGGACTATATAAATGAGATACAAAAAATATTAATAGAATCTGGAAATTACGAAACAATTTCCTTAAACGAAATAAGCATATGATATCGGAAGATTGATTTGGCCTTAGAGGAATATCTACTTGACAAAAGGATTACAGAAGTGTATAATTATATAAAAGTTGATTATCCATTATTGGCAACGATTGTAGGTATCCCCAACTTGCATAAGGACATCAACTCCCCCCCCCCCCCGTTTCGGCCAACCATATCTGGAAGTAAATCAAAGACATTCAATATAGGGGTGGTGATAGATAGATGGGTTAAGCCCTTATATGCTAATACATCTCATCTTATAAAGGACTCTTGGAGATTTTTAGCCCATTTAACCCCTAGTTTATGGAGGAGTAATTTAATTTACATAATTATAGATGTTATTGATCTTTTTTCATGTATCCCTAAACAACAGGGATTGGAAGATTTTTGTACCAGCTTGAGAAAATATTCCAGCATGAGTTGGGAGTGAATTAACATAATTACTGACATGATGGGCTTAGTATTGGATCATAATTACATTTATTTTGAGTGGGACTATTTTAAACAAACCAAGGTAGTGGCTATGGGGGCATCATGTGCCCCTATATTTGCAAACTCGGTTATGCTTGAATGGAAAAATCAATTTTTATTTACTAGTGATTATTATAAATACATATCTTATTACAACAGATTTCTGGACAATATGTTTATTTTATGGAATGGACTGGCTGAAATTATTAATGAATTTATTGAACATTTAAATCATACTAGTAATTTTTTGAAATTTACCTATAATGTTAGTACTGAAGGGATAGCATATTTAGATACTTATATCAGATACACTAGTATGGGTTTTCAGTATGAGATTTATAGGAAAAATACCTTTTCCAATGGATATCTGGAATATACAAGTAACCATCCCAGGCAAATGTTAAAGAATATATTTAAAGGACAGTGTATAAGAGCTGCCCGAATGTCTTCCAATTTTGAAGTGATGAAAAAAGAAATCAATTTCATTAGAACTATGTTTTTTAACAGAGGGTACCCATTGTCAGTACTAAATGATATTTCTACATATGTCATTAATCAATGGGGTAAAAAATATCTACCCATATTGGGAACTGAACTGAATGACATTGTATTTAACAAAGAGAAATCTGAGGAATAAGTTCCAATAAGAGTGTGTGTTCTAACATATTCACCCTATGTAAATGAAATCAAAAATATTATTAGTAGACACTGGAATATGTTATTAGCTGATGAAGAGGTTAGGAATGTTATAGGTGAAAGACCTAGGTTTGTCAACAAAATGGCTATGAATATTAAGAGACATTTGGAGAAAGGAAAGGACACTAACAAAATTCAGAATATTATTAAAACTACAAGGAAATATGGATGTTGCAAACAGTGTTTTGCTATAAATGAAAACATAGGTTGTAGACTGAATGATATAAACAAGACATATGTTAACTTTAGAGCTGGGAACTGCAATAGTAAAAACATTATATATTTAGCTAGTGTATGTCACGTACTGCCTTCTACATAGGTAAGACTGAGAGACAATTCAGGAAACGTATATATGATCATCTATACAAAATTAGAGTGAAAGATATGAACAACGCATTGTCTAGGCATATTAGTAATAAGGGAGAAACACATGAGTTTAAATTTGCTATTTTAGATCAAGTAAACATAGATCCCCGGGGTGGTGACTACAAAATACTTTTAAGCAAAAGAGAGAGTATGTGACAGATTTTAACCAATGCCACAAGAGAACCCGGGATCAATGACCATATTACTATTAAACCTTTTTTGCAGTTGTTATAAACTATCATAATGTATATAAAAAACTTTTTATTTAATAGTTTAAAGAAAAGTTGGATTTTATGTTTATCTAATAATATGTATTAATTTTTAACAGTTTTTAGTATATTATTATATATAAGAGATAGATTGTTATAAATAGAATTATATTTTAGGATATATTGGAACGGATACTTTGTATTTACATTTTTACAATTTGTAATGATACAATGAAATAATGATGCGTTGGCACCTTAAATGTAAGTAAATACATTTTTGGCGCCAAAATGGTTTTAAAAGGAAGTGTAATACATGTAAAATTTGTTCTGAAGAAGTCTGTATGTACAGATGAAAGCACTTAACATTGTGGTTTTTATGTTTTGGTTTTATAACCTTGTGGAAAGCTCTGTTATTAAAATACTTTATCCAGGTTCGAGTCGGGTTCACTCGCTGCATTATTAGAGCATCACTTAGACGGTAGTAGCCGTCTATACAGTTTGTATTTAAGGTGTTGTTTTGGGTTTTACGTAATACGTTGGTCGGTGGTGATGGATAGTGCTAGTGAAGTGACAGTGGCTTCATTGAACCAAGATGATTTTCAGCAGTTAAGAGCCGAAATGAATACACTTAAAGAAGAAGTTTCCCGGCTTAGTGATGTGGTTGGTAGACTCCAAAACACCACCGGGAGCTCAAAGAGTGATATTGATGAGAACAATACCACTATACCTGTCAGTAATGCTTCCACACAAGTGGAAATACCTAATGGACAAGGTGAAAAACTGAATTGGGTGGAAGTATCTTTGAATGAAATACCGCAGTTGCGGAATCTTATCTGCAACAACAGTAATGTATCGGACACTGAGTTCACTTTTAACTTTTCTCTTTTCCAAGTGGATGATGACATCGAACACATGGGAGCTCGTCCCAAGCATCTGTTACCAGTAAAAACATATGCTATGACTACTAAAGGGAATGCGAACATCCAAAAAGGTACTGTTATCAATGCATCTAGCCCTAGAAGCAAGAATAAATGTGCAACGAACAGTGATGATCGAGAAGCACATAAATTAGACTATTTTCTTATGAGTAATGTTGAATTTGATATGAAAGGAATAGACAACAAATGCATTGTGAGTGATAAATGTTCTGAAGGCAACAGGGGAACCTTGAGGGATATGATTTATTCTCTGGGGAAATCATTGCTAGCTCTAAAGAGTATCAAAATAGACAATGCATATTTGTCAAAATGCACAACTTTAGGCATAGTACCAATGGGGTTAAGATTTTTTAAAATGCCCATGGGCCTTAATTTAGATGACAACACAATGGTGGAATTTAACACTTTATTTAACAGTTTTGGGATCAGTTATATAAACATGTTGATCAAAAAGAATGATGAAAAATTAAGTAAACTGGCCGGTGTAGTAGAAAAATTGAATAATGATATCTTGAGTGATTTATTGTTCCCACAGTGGCAAGAACTGTATGATAAGCAATATAAAATGGCCGATAGTAAGGCCAAAGGGATATTTGATAGAAAATGTAAAAAAAAATACAACGGGATATGGAACAATATAGGGATAAAAAGGCTTACATATGGAACAAAGAACAGAAAGAAGACAATAGAAATGTTTTACGACATGGTGAGGAAACACATAGTGATAGAGGGAAGAATTTTCAAGGGGGCAGATTTTTTTCAGCACCGAAAAGGAATTACAGCAAGTGGAACAGACACGAGTGGTAATAGATCCTAGTATATCACTAACGGAATTTAAGGCATTGGATGACAGTAAATCAATACGTATAGATAACAGTACACATTGTGTTAAGAACAATGAAGGAAATGAAAATGGAGTGATGTTAGTAGTTTTAAAGACGTAAAAGTATACAATTACACAGATGTTAATATTCTAGATGCACATTTTACTCTATTTGCTAAAGGAATGAAGTACATACCCACAGTTAGATTTAATTTAGTTGACAATATTACAGAAATTAAGTTATTTTGTCGAAGGATAAATTTGACATGTTTATTTAAAAACAATATTCATCATACAATGTGTAATGACTATAACAATTTCCAAAAAAGAAGTACATTTATACCACCAGCACACAATTTGGTTAATAATTTCAAAAAAAATAGTCTGTGATGAGCTATACAGATTCAACATGCACAATAGAAAACAGACTATTATAGACAATCTAAAAACAAAAGGAAATGTTTAACGGAATTGACAATGAATAAAGATATCCGTGTTATGAAACCGGATAAAGGGGGAGGAATAGTCCTATACAACACTATGAACTATATAAATGAGATACAAAAAATATTAATAGAATCTGGAAATTACGAAACAATTTCCTTAAACGAAATAAACATATGATACCGGAAGATTGATTTGGCCTTAGAGAAATATCTACTTGTCAATAGGATTACAGAAGAAGTGTATAATTATATAAAAGTTGATTATCCATTATTGGCAACGATTGTAGGTATATCCCCAATGTGCATAAGGACATCAACCCCCCCCCCCGTTTCGGTCAATCATATCAGGAAGTAAATCAAAGACATTCAATATAGGGGTGGTGATAGATAGATGGATTAAGCCCTTATATGCTAATACATCTTATCTTATAAAGGACTCTTGCAGATTTTTAGCCCATTTAACCCCTAGTTTATGGAGGAGTAATTTGATTTACATAACTATAGATGTTATTGATCTTTTTTCATGTATCCCTAAACAACAGGGATTGGAAGATTTTTGTACCAGCTTGAGAAAATATTCCAACATGAGTTGGGAGTGAATTAACATAATTACTGACATGATGGGCTTAGTATTGGATCATAATAACATCTATTTTGAGGGGGACTATTTTAAACAAACCAAGGTAGTGGCTATGGGGGCATCATGTGCCCCTATATTTGCAAACTCGGTTATGCTTGAATGGAAAAATCAATTTTTATTTACTAGTGATTATTATAAATACATATCTTATTACACCAGATTTCTGGACAATATGTTTATTTTATGGAATGGACCGGGTGAAATTATTAATGAATTTATTGAACATTTAAATCATACTAGTAATTTTTTGAAATTTACCTATAATGTTAGTACTGAAGGGATAGCATATTTAGATACTTATATTAGACACACTAATATGGGTTTTCAGTCTGAGATTTATAGGAAAGATACATTTTCCAATGGATATCTGGAATATACAAGTAACCATCCCAGGCAAATGTTAAAGAATATATTTAAAGGACAGTGTATAAGAGCTGCCCGAATGTCTTCCAATTTTGAAGTGATGGAAAAAGAAATCAATTTCATTAGAACTATGTTTTTTAACAGAGGGTACCCATTGTCAGTACAAAATGATATTTCTACATATGTCATTAATCAATGGGGTAAAAAATATCTACCCATACTGGGAACTGAACTGAATGACATTGTATTTAACAAAGAGAAATCTCAGGAATCAGTTCTGATAAGAGTGTGTGTTCTAACATATTCACCCTATGTAAATGAAATCAAAAATATTATTAGAAGACACTGGAATATGTTATTAGTTGATGAAGAGGTTAGGAATGTTATAGGTGAAAGACCTAGGTTTGTCAACAAAATGGCTATGAATATTAAGAGACATTTGGAGAAAGGAAAGGACACTAACGAAATTCAGAATATTATTAAAACTACAAGGAAATATGGATGTTGCAAACAGTGTTTTGCTATAAATGAAAAGATAGGTTGTAGACTGAATGATAAACAAGACATATGTTAACTTTAGAGCTGGGAACTGCAATAGTAAAAGCATTATATATTTGGCTAGTGTATGTCATGTACTGCCTTCTACATAGGTAAGACTGAGAGACAATTCAGGAAACATATATATGATCATTTATACAAAATTAGAGTGAAAGATATGAACAACGCATTGTCTAGGCATATTAGTAATAAGGGAGAAACACATGAGTTTAAATTTGCTATTTTAGATCAAGTAAACATAGATCCCCGGGGTGGTGACTACAAAATACTTTTAAGCAAAAGAGAGAGTATGTGGCAGATTTTAACCAATGCCACAAGAGAACCTAGAATCAATGACCATATTACTATTAAACCTTTTTTGCAGTTGTTATAAACTATCATAATATATACAAAAAACTTTTTATTTAATAGTTTAAAGAAAAGTTGGATTTTATGTTTATCTAATAATATGTATTAATTTTTAACAGTTTTTAGTATATTATTATATATAAGAGATAGATTGTTATAAATAGAATTGTATTTTAGGATATATTGGAACGGATACTTTGTATTTACATTTTTACATTTTGTAATGATACAATGAAATAATGATGCATTGGCACCTTAAATGTAAGTAAAGAAGTTTTTGGAGCCAAAATGTTTTTAAAAGGAAGTGTAATACATGTAAAATTTGTTCTGAAGAAGTCTGTATGTACAGATGAAAGCGCTTAACGTTGTGGTTTTTACGTGTTGGTTTTATAACCTTCTGGAAAGCTCTGTTATTAAAATACTTTATCCAGGTTCGAGTCGGGTTCACTCGCTGCATTATTAGAGCATCACTTAGATGGTAGTAGCCATCTATACAGTTTGTATTTAAGATGTTGTTTTGGGTTTTACGTAATAAGGAGTTGGAATTGATGAATTTCAGAAAATGTTGAGCAAAAGAGTTGGTACACGAGTAGTTTTCCCAGTTAATGGTGGGGTAGTTAAAATCCCCCATTGTTAGGGTGTTGGGTTGTACTTAATATTTACAAGTGTATCAAGAAAAGAGGAGTGGGAATCCTGGGGCATGTGGGAGGTCTGTAGCAAGCTACAATCTGGATTGCGGTTTTGCCCAGAGTTAGTTGAACTTGGATAATCTTGGATGCTTTATGCTGAGCAACTAGCTTGGAGGTGTGGATATCCTTAATGAATATGGACACGCCTCCAACTTTAGTGTTTCGGTCTGGGTGTGGTGGCCGAAAGGTGTGGTATGAATTACAGCCTGGTAATGCAGGGGTGCTTTCTGGAGCTTTGAACCAGGTCTCTGTCACTGCACAGATGTCAATGCTCTCCATTTTAAGGAGTGCCTTGAGTGAGTGCATTTTGAGGTTTAGACTTCTAGAATTGAGTAGTATTACCCTCAGGTTTTGCTTGCTTGTACCTGTTACGGTGGTGAATTTGTCATTTGAACCTTGCCTAAAAAAGGCAATATAAGGGTGGCAAGAGCCTTTGCCAGTATCTGGAATCCCAAGGGCGACAGGTGCAGGCCATCTCTGGCAAAGCAGTGTAATCTGTCAATCATGTCATCCCAGGCAGACAGATACTGGATTTCCTTAGAATGACACCAGAAGCTTAGCCAATTGTTGAAGTCAATCATTTTGTCCTTGTACTGTGGTATCATTCTGGGTGATGGCAGGATGCTACTCAGGGCGTGGGTCATACCTGCCTGGGCTACAAGATCGGAGAGCTCCTCCATGTCTCTTTTCATGTAGTCGAGGGAGGTACATCTCAGGTCATTCACATCTACATGGACAATGACAGAGTCATATTTGTACTTGTTTTGGAGTGACCTGAGTGCGTGCATTATGTGGTGGATCCTGGCACCCGACAGGCAGCTGACAGTAACTTTCTCCTTGTTTAGCCTGGTGAGTGGAACATCAGTGTGCCTGACTATAGAGTCACCTATGACTAGAGTGTTGGGTACTTTATGCCTTAGGGGCTGTAGTTGAGTGGCACACTGAGAATGCAGGCTATGTGTCATTTGGGTTGTGTTGGGGGGGGTGATGATTGCTTGCATTTCTGCTTTGGAGGTCTCGGTTGTTTGGGCAGATTTTTACTGAGAGCCTCCGCTAATGTAGGTGTGTGTTTTGTGCTTCTGTGTGTGTGTTTTGGTGGTGTAGGTTTTGAGGGACTATGTGATGAGTGTGGTGCTTTGCAAGTGTTTACCTTCTCCTCTTGACTGTCTAGTCCAGTCTTCGGTGAAGAGAGCTTTCCTTCCAGTTTTGCTATATAAGTGCATCTCTCACAGGTCATAGTGTTGGGTGGCAGGAGGAAAGGGTTGTCTGTGTACATGAGGCAATTGCTGCACTGTCCCAAGATGCCCAGATTCATCAGGTAGACAGGAGAAAACACCGGGAGCTGACCTTTAGACATTCTTGGATAGGTGCTTATTTATTAAGTACTAAAAACTGTTTTCCTCTAGGCAAGTGAGGAACGTTGAGTGCTGTAGTAATTTGTAGCTTATTTAGTGCTTACAATGAGTTCTGAACAAGTGCTGAGCTCAAAGTAACAGATTTGAGTGCTAAAACTAAAAAGCTGGCTAGTTGCAAGGGAAAATTTGAAGAGCAGACATTATGGCACCAGGAATAGTTTAACCCTAGTTAAGTGTGTGTGTGTGTGGGGGGGGGGGGCTCAGAAGCTTACAAACAGTCCTGGATACAGCAAATCAGTATCTGGACAAGACTTGTTACAGGAAAGAGGGGAAAGCAAGTTTAGAATTTTTTTCAGTAAAGTGGAAATGGAGAAAGCTGGAACAGAAGTTAATTCAAGGTTAAGAATTTGAGTGGGTTGGCCTTCACAAATGTTCCCTATTAAATTGAATGAACTAATGACACTAGACTGGGAGGAGTGTCACAGATCAAATATACAGTATGGGTGGGCAACTGCAAAGCCACCAAGTATAAGAACACCACAACACTAGGAAGAGTGGCTAGGGAGGGTGGGTGGGAAAACTATTGCAGTTCCAAGCTGTAGCCAGTAAATGAAAGTTTTAAAACAGATCAAGGAGCAAGCAAACTCTAGATAATGCTGTTAATTGTAAACAGACTAGATTAGAACACAGAAACCTAAAAAAATCAAAAATGCACAGACTAGATTAGAACACAGAAACCTCAAAAAATCAAAAATGCACAGAAAAGCTCGGATACAGCACTCACAAACAGAACATACAACTCAGTATGAAAAAAAGTTTACAGTTAAGTAATTCAGTAAACATGCAATTAGAGTAATGAAACAGTATCTAGCAATGAAAAATACAGTTAAAACAGTATAAAACAGTACATAAATGCAACAGTAAGAAAAGCTTTATAACTGCAAAATGTAGTAGATTAACTGTATAGCACAATTATCAGCATTTCAGAAGTGCAGTTCAGTGAAATAAGTGTAAGAAATAACTTATCCTGCTCTTGGAATCTTAAGGAATTTCCACTTATTTTCAGTAAGGAAATGCCATCCACAGCCTGATAAAACAAGCACAACCTTTTCAAGACACATGGTTTATATACCAGTAAGGATGGAAGAGTTAGAAGATCAAATTACTGCTCGGCCCCTGCTATTACCCAATCACTTGTACTACAGAAGGTCAGGAGGCCCTGTTACTCTCAATAATAATGAAGACAGACTATCAGCAGAAAATGGCTGTCAGAAATACAGGAAACTCAAACAAAACTACCAGGCCTAGACAACAGTAAACCTCTATCAAGATTATGCCACCTGAGCAGAACACAGAAACATCACTTTAAAAGCATAGAAAGAACACTCACAAAGAGAAAATACAAGTCTCAGTATGAAAAAGCAGTTTACAATTTAGTAATTAAGTAAAAATGCAATTATAGTAATGCACACTATTACAGTTCCTAGCTGTAGCCACTAAATGAAAGTTTTAAAACAGATCAAGGAGCAAGCAGACTCTAGAGAATGCTTGTAATTGTAAACAGACTAGATTAGAACACAGAAACCTCAAAAATCAAAAATGCACAGACTAGATTAGAACACAGAAACCTCAAAAAATCAAAAATGCACAGAAAAGTACATAAATACAACAGTAAAAAAAAGCTTTATAACAGTGCAAAATGTAGTAGATTAACTGTATAGCACAATTATAAGCGTTTCAGAAGTGCAGTTCAGTGAAATACGTGTAAGAAATAACTTATCCTGCTCTTGGAATCTTAAGGAATTTCCGCTTAGTTTCAGTAATGAAATGCCATGCACAGCCTGATAAAACAAGCCCCAGTACTGAGACCTGTGGCACACTACTATTAACTGACCTCTTGCTGGATCTGAATTCACCCACGTTAACCACATGTCCTGTCCATGAGCCAATTGGCTATCCATCTGGTGACACAGGGATTTATGCCCAGTTTTGTGAGTTTATTTATATAACTTGAGTGGAGAATTGTGTCAAATGTCTTGGCCAAGTCCAGGTAGGTGGTATGTACTGTTTTATCCTCATCCATGGCCTTAGTGACTTTCTCAGAGAAATCCACTAGATTCAGTAGACATGACCTGCCCTTGACAAAGCTGAAGTGGGCCAGGTCCAGTGTTTGGGAGGTCTCTTACATCATTCTTTATCTGTCCATGATTATTCTTTTCATGGCCTTACATATAAGGCTAGTCAAACTTATGGGTCTGTAATTTCATGGGTCAGTAGATCATCCCCCTTATTCAGAGGGATGACTGTTGCTGTCAGTTCAGAGGCTGTGGTTTACTAGAGATCCTAATGGGCCTGATAAGTCCTGATTTAAGCTTTTTAAGAGGCAACCTGGTATACTCTCAGGCCCCACTGAAGCCATGTTTTTAGCTTTAGAGAGTGCAGTGGCAACCTGTTCTTTGGTGAAAATTGGTGGTGGAGTGGTGGAAGGTACTTTTTTGGGGAGAACTGGGAGTGATGGGGAGGTAACATTTGCGCTGAATTTGTTGACCAGCAGATTTGCTATGTCTTCTGGCTGGGTATAGTTGATGCCATCTACAACTAATTCCACACGTTGTTGGGTGTTGCCCTTAAGATTGCGGACATAACTAAAAATGCCTTATGGTTATCCTTAGCTTTGGAGGCTATTTTCACCTCAAAGTCTGCTTTCAGAGACTTGACTAGTACCATGATTCACTTGTTTAGACTAATGAGGAACTTATTTCTCTGTTGTGTACATTCCCTCTTACTTCTCAACAGGATTTTCTTTCTTTTGCTGTGCAGCCTACTAATACTAGGGGTCCACCAGGATGGCCTGTGTTTGTGGTTTGACCTGGGTTTTTTTTTTTCAGTCTGGTACTGACATTTTTATCAAGTTGTTTATATGGACATACAGGGTTATTGTTTATGCCTCTGCAGAGGTTTCTGCATTTTCTGGATTTGGGGGAGCTTGAGAACTAGTTATGCTGTCCCTTAATAGGGGGTGATTTACCTTAGAAAAGTTCTTATAAGGTTTTTGGGGTTAAGTTAGGGGACTAGTTTTACCTTTATTTCAAGGGAGACCACTTTGTGATCTGACCTTACTAGTAAAGACATAACACTGGGGGCAGGGGGGGTGCAGCACTCTCCCATATTTGTGAGTACGAGATCTAGGATATTTATTCCCCTAGTAGGAGTGCAGACTAGCTGCTCCAGGGCATTTCAATTTACAATGTCAAGAAATCCTTGGGCCTGCATGCTAGTGGTCATGTATGCCTCCCAATTAATAGAGGGGTAGTTAAAATCATCAATGAGTATGGTATTGGGCTGGATGGGAACTGATTCTAGTAATTTCAGGTATGATGTATGTGTTTCCTGGTTCATAGTGAGGGATCTGTAGCTAGCAAGACTATGGTAATGGATTTTTCCCATGGTTAGTTGGACATGGAGTAGCTCATGCATGTCATATTGTTTGACCAGCCTTGAGATGTGCTTATCCTTTATGTAGATAGATACACCTCCACTTTTAGCTCTTTCAAGTTCAGTGGGTGATCAAAATGTATGAAAGGCATTATAACCAAGCAATGCCAAAGTACTTTCCATAGCTTTGAACCATGTTTCAGTAACTGCACAGATATCAGCATTCTCCAGGGTGAGTAGAGCTTCCAGGGAGTTTAGTTTCTCATTGAGGCTGCTAGAACTGAGCAGTAACACCTTTAGCTTGTCCTGAATAGCTTTTGTTATGTTAGAAGGTTTATCTGTTTGACAATGCCAAAAAAACAAAAGGCACTATGGGGTGGAAGGTGAGGACCATCCCTTGCAAAGCAGCATGGCCTATCAGCCATGTCCTCCCAGACTGACCAGTATTGGACCCCTTTGGAACGACACCAGTAGCTAAGCCAATTGTAAAAGTCGATAATTTTCTGCTGGTATTGTGGCATCATCCTTGGAGATGGTAGGATGCTGCTCAGTGCCAGGCTCATACCTGCTGGTATTGTGGCATCTACCTTGGAGATGGTAGAATGCTGCTCAGTGCCAGGCTCATACCTGCTGGTATTGTGGCGTCATCCTTGGAGATGGTAGGATGCTTCTCAGTGCCAGGATCATACCTGCTAGCATTGTGGCATCATCCTTGGAGATGGTAGGATGCTGCTCAGTGCCAGGCTCGTACCTGCTGGTATTGTGTCATCATCTTTGGAGATGGTAGGATGCTGCTCAGTGCCAGGCTCGTACCTGCTGGTATTGTGGCATCATCCTTGGAGAAGGTAGGATGCTGCTCAGTGCCAGGCTCGTACCTGCTGGTATTGTGGCATCATCCTTGGAGATGGTAGGATGCTGCTCAGTGCCAGGCTCATACCTGCTGGTATTATGGCATCATCCTTGGAAATGGTAGGATGCTACTCAGTGCTAGGTTCATTTTCTGCTGGCATTGTGGCATCATCCTTAGAGATGGTGGGATGCTGCTTAGTGCCAGGCATGTACCTGCTGGTATTGTGGCATCATCCTTGGAGATGGTAGGATGCTGCTCAGTGCCAGGCTCGTACTTGCTGGTATTGTGGCATCATCCTTGGAGATGGTAGGATGCTGCTCAGTGCCAGGCTCGTACCTGCTGGTATTGTGTCATCATCTTTGGAGATGGTAGGATGCTGCTCAGTGCCAGGCTCGTTCCTGCTGGTATTGTGGCATCATCCTTGGAGATGGTAGGATGCTGCTCAGTGCCAGGCTCATACCTGCTGGTATTATGGCATCATCCTTGGAGATGGTAGGATGCTGCTCAGTGCCAGGCTCGTACCTGCTGGTATTGTGTCATCATCTTTGGAGATGGTAGGATGCTGCTCAGTGCCAGGCTCGTACCTGCTGGTATTGTGGCATCATCCTTGGAGATGGTAGGATGCTGCTCAGTGCCAGGCTCGTACTTGCTGGTATTGTGGCATCATCCTTGGAGATGGTAGGATGCTGCTCAGTGCCAGGCTCGTACCTGCTGGTATTGTGTCATCATCTTTGGAGATGGTAGGATGCTGCTCAGTGCCAGGCTCGTACCTGCTGGTATTGTGGCATCATCCTTGGAGATGGTAGGATGCTGCTCAGTGCCAGGCTCATACCTGCTGGTATTATGGCATCATCCTTGGAGATGGTAGGATGCTGATCAGTGCTAGGCTCATTTTCTGCTGGCATTGTGGCATCATCCTTGGAGATGGTAGGATGCTGCTTAGTGCCACGCTTGTACCTGCTGGTATTGTGGCATCATCCTTGGAGATGGTAGGATGTTGCTCAGTGCTAGGCTCATACCTGCTGGTATTGTGACATCATCCTTGGAGATGGTAGGATGCTGCAGTGCCAGGCTCATACCTGCTGGTATTATGGCATCATCCTTGGAGATGGTAGGATGCTGCTCAGTGCCAGGCTTATACCTGCTGGTATTATGGCATCATCCTTGGAGATGGTAGGATTATGCTCAGTGCTAGGCTCACCTGCCTGTGACACATTTTCTGAGAGCTCAGTCATGTCTCTCTCCATATAGTTCAAGGAGGTACATCTGTGGTAATCGTGTCCACATGGACTATGACTGAGTCATACTTGTACTGACTGCTTGCATGATCTGGTAAATCCTGGCTCCTGACAGGCAACTAACTGTAATGTTCCTTTTATCTAGCCTGGTAAGAGGGACATCGGTGTGTGTCTCACAATGAAGTCTCCTATGACAAGAATATTGAGTCATGGAGTGTTTCACTTTATGGGCTTGGTAGTTGAGGCACAATGAGATGTGGCTTTATGTGTTGTGATGGGAATTGTCCTGCTTGTGTGCAAGCAGAGTTATTGAGGACTATGGCTGAGAGCCCTTTGAGGTTTGGATTAGTTACATGGGAGCACCTCCACATATGTGGGTCTATGTGTGTGGTTCTTTGTGGATGCAGTGAGTGATATGTGTGAGTCGCTAACAACCTGTTTGTCGCTTTTTGTGACTGTATGTGAGAGTCTAGCCTCCAGTGTCAATGTGTAGCTACATCTCTCACATATTGTATTTGTCTGTTCGAGAATTAAGTGTTTCTCAGTGTACATAAGGTAATTGTTACATTGCCTTAGGTTACCCATGTCCACCAAGTTGGATACAGAGATAGCAGGAAAGTCCCCATCCATGGTTGCAGGTCCTAATGTGTACATGAAAGGATAGGAGTGGAAGATGTTTGTAACCAGATGAGTTAAGTCCACTTGTATGGTGTAATCACCAATTAACCTTACCAGCAATGCTGTCCAGTGCCAAATCAGACACTCTCTAAGCAGCAATAGTCCTGGGTGCTATAATAAGGTAACTAGCACAGCAAACTTTCACAGTAATAATAATAAGCAATGTTCCCAGATGTTTGTGTCTGAACAGGGCAGTGGCACAGGGAAAAGGTCCGTGTAAATGTGCCAAATATATACCAGCACTGGAAATATAGAAAACTGAGTAAGTTCTCTGGCCAGTACGATGACTACACTTAGAGCTCTTTTGTGTGTTTCTCAGCTCAGATAGACCAGGTAAATACCTACTGCCACCAGATAAATAATCCCAGTCCTCCTAATGTAAAAGCACAATAAAGGAGTGTCCAGAGTGAAATGCTACCACAAACAAATTTAAACAGTATGAAATGCCACCATAAACAAACTTAAATGGTATGAAATGCTACCATAAACAAACTTAAATGGTATGAAATGGTACTGCAAGCAAATTTAAATATATAGATACAGCTGTGCACTTTAAACAGCTTATAAAAGTGTGATTATTCAATAAAAGTACTTCACTTTGTATAAATGAGCCAAGAGCCACTCAATTGTACAGAAGTTATAAATGCAGTAAAAAGAAGCTAAGCTGATTAGTATGCCCTCCAGACAGTATAAAACTGCATGCATAAATCTCAAGTGTTTCCCTACCTAAACAGACCAGGCTACCACTCAGTGCCACTAGATGGAAAACCCACTGACGTCTTAATGTAAAAACACAGAAAAGTGCTTGCTAGAGTGTGACAATACACTACTTTAGCCAACAGCTAGCTAAATAATGAATTCAGAGCAAGGAAATCACTAGGACAGACAATGAGAGGCAGAATGCATGTTTTTTTTTTTTTTTTTCAAAATAAGCACAAGGAAAGGTAAATAAATAATTCAATATAACAACAATGTAGAAAGGGAGGAGCTTATGATGCTCAAATTATCGTAAGGGTGGGCAACTTAAAATTACCAGGTATAAAAAGCTGATCAAGGAATGGAAAAAATAACCAGCAGGGAATCACCAGCAGTGCTTGTAGTTACGTAGGCTTGGAGTTTTATCAGAAAAGACAAAACCCATAAATTCACTGTGTATTTAAGTATCACTCAAGAAATACATGAGAAAAAACATGTGAAATGTGCAGCCTAGATAATTTACTTATGCATTGTATACTGCCGACAATCTGCCATGTCACTACTTTTTGTTCCAAAAACTGGCATATAGAAGACCATATCTATTCTCTGATCTCAACCAAGGCAGCAAGGCTTAGTAAGGGCACCACATATATCCTTATAGTGCATACTTCTCAACTGTCCAGATTTTCACAGAATGCCCAGAATTTTGCCTCATGCTTTTAGTCTGTTCCTCATAAAATTTGTGATTATCTGGTAAATCATTGAGGATTGAAGTTACTACATAATGACAGAGATCTGAGTTTAATACTTTGTGTCCTTCACAAAATACATGCTAACACAACACCTTTTATTCCAGCAACTTTCTATGTTTATAAGAGCAATATTTAAAATTTGTCTATTTTTTGGGCATTTGTTCCCTCATTATTTTTGACTTTGAAAGATGTCTTGTGCTAACAGGTTTTGAGGTATGTTATAGTGTGTTTCCATGTCAGATTCAGACAGGTGAAAAAGATTTACAAATAAACATTTTCCTGCCACCATACAAATGATAATTTCATATCCTGTTCATTAGCCTTCTTACAGTTGTCAGTATTTTGTTGAATAATGTTAATACTTCACTAAAGAAATGCCTGTAGGTCCATTATGAATAACAATGTCTTGGTTAATTGACAAGTGATTATTTGAACCCAAAACATTTAAAACCTTTGGAATCACTAATCAAGGCATATATTTCCAATGTTGCAAAGCACAATTATTTTATCATAGGATCATAGGAGGTTACTAGGCTATCAGCCTGGGGGTCATTTCAAACCTAGCCATTTCATCCCCATGTAATACCATAGATAGTCTAGTCAGTACCCGGGACTATATTATGTAATGGCTGCCCATGTCCAGGATGGTTGTGGGTACTATCCCAGGTATGAATTTACAGTTGTTTTTATTTTTTTTTTATTTTACAAGGAAGCAAGCCCCCCTTGTTCCCCTAATGTGACGGCAACCACCATACCCCAAAACTATATATTCACCTACTCAAAGAAAGCACAAACCCAGAGAAGAAATGCAACATTCATCTTCTCAGTATTCGCTGACTGCACACTAAACACTCAAAGTACTTGACAAGTGCCAACATGATGAAAAATCCAGCAAAAAGGCCATCACTTATAAATGACACAAAAATACATTTATTTGGTGTTTTCATCCATCTTATCTCTGTTTTTTGTCATATCATCAGTGATTTGTCATGTGATTTATCATGTGTCATGTTTAAAGGTATTTCAATTGTGAATAACTGAATGGTTGTCATTCTGAAAAAGTCTGAGAGATATGACAGAGAGAAGTGTTAAATAAATGTATTTTTTGTGTTCCATTTTTCAGTGAGTGTCTTTATGTTGGGTTCTCGATTGTAACCACTATCACAAGATGCCAGCTTTAGGCTCAACATTATGAGTATCAGTCAATTATCTGACGACAAACAGTAGGGTTTCCATTGTCTGCAGCAAATATTATAAAAAAAGCTAATGTTCTGTCATTATGAGAAAAATAAGGAAATTTGTTTTCCAAATTATCAGATGTTACAAAGTAAATTACAATGCAACGTCCTACTTTCACTATGCGGTATTTGCAAACTAATATTTTCATAAGAGTTTTTTTTTAATTTAAATAACAGATCACTAGATTTATTTTATATAAACAACTATAACATGTATAGATACAGCTCTAAGAATAACAAAATAAAACATGACAAAACAAAGGTAGCATTCATAATCACATGAAAATTATTTACTTTTATTTTATTTAGTTGACATTTGTTTAGAACCCATTTTCAGCAAAGACCTGGACAGAAAAGTTCCAATGACAGGACACAATACATATACAGTAATACACAGGTTGCAATACATGTGTGAATGCAAAAGAGACAACAATGGTGTATTTACACAATGCAAATGAGGTGGCAGATGAAACAACAGGATTGTATTTACATTTATAAGCATTTACAGATGTCTGCACTAACCGGTTAACATTGTGTCTTTTCTACAACTTTTACAATTTGAGAACATGCTTATTTATAGAAGAGAGCTAAGATTAGGGTTTGCAGAAAAGTCATTATTAAAAAGAGATGAACGGGGACAGTGGAGAGCATGGAAGATGGGAAGAGTGAGAGGAAGACGAGAGGAGAAGAGAGGAACAGTAACAGCGGAAGACAAAGAGCGATTCACAGTATGACACAGTCTTTTCGTGTTAATTCCAGTCATTCTGCAGATGATGACAGTCTTTTCGTGTTAATTCCAGTCATTCTGCAGATGATGACACAGTTCTTTTCGTGTTAATTCCAATCATTCTTCAGATGGTAAATTCTCTTTACATAGATCGAAATTAGTTGCCTGACAAGTCACTGCTGCTCCCACGCTGGTCTCTGTGCAACATAAAAACTAAACAAGCAGCATTCCTTCTGAAAACCTTTTGAAAACCCAGCGTGATACTGTCTGTTTTAGCAACATTCCAAAGTAATCTGGGCAAGATCTCTGAGCATGTCAAAGGCAGAAATAAATTATTTATGTCACGGTTTGTTTGTCTTTTCGGCTTTCCCCGGTTAGGGGTCGCCACAGCGGAACTCCGGTCCGCTAATGATTGGCAGTCGATTTTTATGGTGCCGAGTTGCCAGCCCGATGCCCAACCTTCAGCGAAGGCACGCCCATTCATGCATGTCTTTCGAAGGCCACTCGACCACGGGGAGGACATGCAGACTCCCCACAGAAGGTGCTCCATCCACAAATCGAACAGGAGAACCTCTTGCTGTGAGGTAACAACATTACTGCTATACCACGGTAAGATATAAATTCAGTGAACCAAGAAAGAAATTAGATATTTACAAAACAATATTTCACAAGAAGAGCAGACAGCAGGACTCATATGTAAATAAATAGGCAAACAAATTATAAATGGGTTTCTCCTAAGCAACCTAAGGCTTTAAAGACTTTACAGAATCTGGACACTGCTTTAAAGCCAGATGCAGAATGTAAATCATTCATTTATGAACCTGTGAACGTAGATTATTCACTTATGAACCTGTGAACGTAGATTATTCACTTATGAACATGTGAACTTTCAGAACTAATATTTGGAAATGATGCCATTTTGTGTGATACAATAATAAAACACTTTAATAATTAAATTTGAAAAACATTTTATGATTGTTTATAATCTTTGATATAAATCTGCCTTACATGCCAATGGGGAGGGCTGCATTATGTATAACTTCTGGATGTGCAATATTAAGCGGCAGACAAATGGTTAATTTTAATCAAATAAGCAAAACTTATAAAAACATCAGTACGAACACCAATGCGTGAGCTCACCAGCTGAGAAAAACACTTCCCAGTTAGATGTTAACAGCGGAGAATTTGAGTAGTAACTTTGGACTCATTAGAGTCAATCAGCTTAACATTAAACTTAATGTAAATAAACATTAATAAAAAAAATATTAAAGACAAAAATATACAAAATGTCCAAGAACTTCACACTTACAAAATCATAACAACTTAAATAATTAAGATCTTTATTAAGCACAACTATAAAAATTAAATAAAAATATTTTAGAAATACATTTTGAGATAGTCTGAGTGGTCTATAGTGAAATAGCATATGCTGCATTCACAATGAATGCACAGATGATGCTCAACTTAATTGATTGTTTTGTAGTCTCTTTTTGTTGAGACGATGCTATTCATTAAAAAAAAATGGTAGCCCTGTCCTTCATGTTACCAGTATTTCCTCAGTACCAGCATTTAAAATGAAGATAAATAAATGCCGGTACTGAAGAAATGTCAGGACTAGTATATGTTGCCATTGGTGGATTTACAATGAGCACGTTGACAGATTTCTCCAATCAGTGTGCGTGTTTTTGAATATGAAATAAGTTTTATTGTATAATTAGCTTTATACAAGGAAATGAAAAGTAGGACTCATAATGAAGTTAAATAAGGGAAGAAAATGAAAATACTGATTACCGTTATCATGTTATAATTATATATATGTATATATATATATATATATATATATATATATATATATATATGTATATATATATATGGGAGCCCTTCACTTGTTTGAACTTTCAAATGTTCGAAACTCATATGGACAACACCATATGAGCAAACGTTTGAAAGGCCGACAAATGATAGCGGAGATCATGCTACAGTGCGAGACTGGGAGATTACCCTTTTCTGCACTGTAGTGCGATCTCGGAGTGGGAATATTTAAGTAGCAGGGGGTGTGGGAGGTGCAGAGGGGCTTGCCCCCCTGCATAACACAGTTTTACTGTGTTTACAGGTAGGTAAATGGTGCTATTTTAGGATGTTGGTCTTTCAGAATGTCGATCATATGGTGTCGGCTATATGAAAGTCGGCATTCTGAACGGTCGACATGCTGAAGTAGACCCGTGTGTGTGTGTGTGTGTGTGTGTGTGTGTGTGTGTGTGTGTGTGTGTGTGTGTGTGTGTCTATATATATATATATATATATATATATATATATATATATATATATATATATATATATATGGGAACACTTCACATAATCGAATTACTGAAATCTCGAATTTCATATGGTCGAGACCATATGATCGAGATTTTAGTAAATCGAATGTGTGTAGTGTTTAGAAATAAGACTTTACTTACCTTAATACATTACGTGCACACAGAGGCAAGTATTGTTGTATGCCTTGTGTGTACGTAATGTTTTATTTGTTTTGCGGTGTTGGCAGGAAGTGAGAAATCTCCCGTTTTGCGCTTCTGCATACAGCACAAGACGGGAGATTTCCCATCTCCCCACTGTAGCGCGATCTTGGAGTTGGTATATTTAAGTAGGGGGGTGTGGGGGGCACAGCCCCCCACATGGGGGGGGGTAAGCGAAGTTTGTGGGTTTTTTTTTTTTTTTGATGGTTTCCCTTCAGAAGTTCGAGTTTCCGAAACTCGAGCTTTTGGTTTCAGTTATTTGCAGTTCGAGATTTTGGAAATTCGATCTTCTGAAGTGAATCCATATATATATATATATATATATATATATATATATATATATATATATATATATATATATATATAAAAATCTATATGTGTGTGAGTATGTTTGTGTGTGTGTGTGTGTGTGTGTGTGTGTGTGTGTGTGTGTATGTGTGTGTGTGTGTGTGTGAGTGTGTGTTTGTTGGAGATCTTATTTTACAACCTATTTGCTGATATTAAATAAACAGCCTTTGAGTTTTAAGTATTTGTAGAGGTACTTTTGTATTAGACTGTATTCATACTTTTGGATTTTTACCTCATATTTTTGGTCTGTTATTCATAAAATGTGTGGTATTCTGGCAAATCATGGAGGACTGAAGTCACTGAATAATGATATACATTTGAGTTTAAGACTTCATACCCTTCAGTAAATGCATGCTAACACAAATCCTGTTATTGTAGCAGCTTTCTAAGGTTATAAGAGCCGTATTTAAAATCTATCCCCATCTTTGGTTCATGGTCTCCCCTTCATTTTGGGCTTTGTCTAGATTTCCTGTGCTACGTGGTTGAGAGCTGTGACTGTATTACATGTTGGAAAGTTATTGTATTTAAAATCTATCCCCATCTTTGGTTCATGGTCTCCCCTTCATTTTGGGCTTTGTCTAGATTTCCTGTGCTACGTGGTTGAGAGCTGTGACTGTATTACATGTTGGAAAGTTATTGTATTTAAAATCTATCCCCATCTTTGGTTCATGGTCTCCCCTTCATTGTGGGCTTTGTCTAGATTTCCTGTGCTATGTGGTTGAGAGCTGTGACTGTATTACATGTTGGAAAGTTATTGTATTTAAAATCTATCCCCATCTTTGGTTCATGGTCTCCCCTTCATTTTGGGCTTTGTCTAGATTTTCTGTGCTACGTGGTTGAGAGCTGTGACTGTATTACATGTTGGAAAGTTATTGTATTTAAAATCTATCCCCATCTTTGGTTCATGGTCTCCCCTTCATTTTGGGCTTTGTCTAGATTTCCTGTGCTACGTGGTTGAGAGCTGTGACTATATTACATGTTGGAAAGTTATTGTATTTAAAATCTATCCCCATCTTTGGTTCATGGTCTCCCCTTCATTGTGGGCTTTGTCTAGATTTCCTGTGCTACGTGGTTGAGAGCTGTGACTGTATTACATGTTGGAAAGTTATTGTATTTAAAATCTATCCCCATCTTTGGTTCATGGTCTCTCCTTCATTTTGGGCTTTGTCTAGATTTCCTGTGCTACGTGGTTGAGAGCTGTGACTGTATTACATGTTGGAAAGTTATTGTATTTAAAATCTATCCCCATCTTTGGTTCATGGTCTCCCCTTCATTTTGGGCTTTGTCTAGATTTCCTGTGCTACGTGGTTGAGAGCTACGACTGTATTAAATGTTGGAAAGTTATTGATTATCCATATCCATAACGCTTGACAGAAATGTTTTGTGTCTTTCCCAAAATGATCTAATTGAATGCAACTCCCAATTAGCTGCATTTTTCTATAGCTCCAGCAGTTATCACCATCTCTCATCTACAATTTTTTATTGTTTTTGCCCCCATCCCTTCCCATTATCAAGTGTCCCCTTGATTAGATACTACCTTGTCCGGGGAGAGAGTGCAGATGTCATGCAGCCATGTGGATGCTTTTTGCTCTCACCAGCCAGTATCCCAGCAATGAGAGCTTTTCTTAATTTTTGGCCTAACCTCCCCCCCTGGTGGTACTGTGAGTACTTGCACCACTGGAAGGGCCACCTATGAGCCCCCAATGGCTGTATAAGTGTGCTTCTCCACACCCACATCTTTCCTGGGACCAGCATCCTGCATTATGATGAGCGTCTATTCTCCAGGAAGGGCCTGTCATCAGAGCAACGACACAAGCCTGGTAGAAACAGCATCCTTCCCCCAAAGGATGGGCATTCCAATCCACTCTGCCTGTGCTGACAAGCACCCCAGCCACTAGTTAAACTCCGGTCACCTGTGCAGTAGTCAGGGCTTTATTCCTCTATGCTGCTGCTGTAGCCATGGTGTTTTTATAGGATCCTAGGTTCACAGGTAAGTAATATGCTACCTATCCTTGTGGGACATTTTAAGCCTAGCCATTTTTTTTTGTGCAAATAACCTATCTCATTTGGCTATTGATTGGCCTTACCTATCTGATGGTCTGGAATCATACCATAGATAATTTGAGGAGCCCTATGCATAGGATAAAGCATCTATGAGCTGCCTTTGTCCAGTAGCAGTACAGGGCGCAGTCCTGGGGTACATTTTCTGTTTTCCATCCATAGAACTAAGTTGAACTTGAATATGGACAGGGGTGAGCTTCATATTACATGGATAGGGACAGAAGTCTGTTCCTCAGAAGTGGTATCCTCTGTGAGATATACCTGTCTCTCCATACTTTATATAGTATTACAAATTCTCTATTTAAAACAAAATCAAATATCTTGCAGCCTGGACAGAATAACTTGATTTCAATATTATGCTTTTCCCGTTATACAACCACTTTTAAAAGCAAGATAATCTGAATACTGTACGCAGTTAAACTAAAACAAAGTATCACATTCTGCAAGAAATGTTTTATTACTATTTTAGATTTATGACTCCATCATGTACGTCTTGTTTTCGATGTTTGTACTGATACTAATTTATTTCAGTGAACTTTCTACTCTTTGATGTTCTTCAACATGAAGGCTTTTATGTAATCACTGTGTAAATGTAGGAAGGACACTGTCAGTTGTTGTTAAAGGACTTCAAACAGATAATTAACAAAAAAAACATTCAAGTAAACAGCTGAATAGTGAACTAGGTTGTGTGTCTACACAGGTGGACACTGCACATCTTCTTCCACAAGAGCCACACCTCTCAACTGTCCAGAGTTTCACAGAATGTCCAGATTTTTGCCTCACGTGTTTTATCTGTTCCTCATAAATTTGTGGTTTTCTGGTAAATCACTGAGGAATGAAATCATAAATAATGACAGACATTTGATTTTCAGAGACATACCTCTCAACTGTACAGATTTTTGCAGAATGTCCAGATTTTGGCCTCATATTTTTGGTCCGTTTTTTCATAAAACTGAGGTTTTCTGGCAAATTAGTGGTAAATCATTAAAGATTGAAGTTTGAAAATAATGACAAACACAAGAGTTTTAGATTTCATATCCTTCAGTAAAGTCATGTTAATGCAAAACCTGTTATTCTATCGAGTCTATATTACTAGACCGAAGACGCATTCTTTCGAATGCATCTTGATTGAACTTAAAAGGCTGAAAATGCAAAATATCGAAGTGGCTGTTAAGTGAATTCTTTCCCTGGGAAAGAATTCACTTGGCCACTTCAGTACTTTGCTGTTTTCTGCACTAGTGCGGTCTCAGAGTTGATATATTTAAGTAGGGGGGGTGTTGGGGGGTGAAGCACCCCACTTAATGTAATGTTTGAAATTGATTTTTATTTATTTATTTTTTTGTTGGAACAGCGATTTTTTTTCCCTTGGAAAAAAATTGCTGTTCTGACAGTTCAACATTGTAAGCTTTTACTTACATAGGGTCGATTAATCACCATTCGCTTTTTTAAGCATTCAGTGATTTAATAAAGACCCTCTGTTGGGTCTATATTACAAGACCGAAGACGCATTCTTTCAACTGCATCCTGGTCGAACTTAAAAGGCTGAAAACGTAAAATATCGAAGCGGCTGTTAAGCGAATTCTTTCCCTGGGAAAGAATTTGCTTGGCCGCTTTGGTACTTTGCCATTTTTGGCACTAGTGCAGTCTCAGAGTTGGTATATTTAAGTAGGGGGTGTGTGTGGGGGGTGCAGCCCCCCAGTTAATGTAATGTTTGAAATTGATTTTTATTTATTTATTTTTTTGTTGTTGGAACAGCAATTTTTTTTCCCTTGGAAAAAAATTGCTGTTCTGACAGTTCGACATTGTAAGCTTTTACTTACATAGGGTCAATTAATCACCATTCACTTTTTTAAGCATTTGGTGATTTAATAAACACCCTCTGTGGGTCTATATTGCAAGACCAAAGACGCATTCTTTCGAATGCATCCTGGTCGAACTTAAAAGGCTGAAAATGTAAAATATCAAAGTGGCTGTTAAGCAAATTCTTTCCCTGGGAAAGAATTCGCTTGGCCGCTTTGGTACTTTGCCGTTTTTGGCACTAGTGCAGTCTCGGAGTTGGTATATTTAAGTAGGGGGTGTGGGGGGGTGCAGCCCCCCACTTAATGTAATGTTTGAAATTGATTTTTATTTTTTTATTTTTTTTTTTGTTGGAACAGCGATTTTTTTCCCTTGGAAAAAATTGCTGTTCTGACACTTCGACATTGTAAGCTTTCGCTTCCATAGGGTCGATTAATCACCGTTCACTTTTTTAAGCATTTGGTGATTTAATATAGACCCATTCTATCAACGTTCTAAGTTTGTAAGAGCAGTATTTAAAAACTGTCTCTATTTGTTGGTCTTTGTACCATTTTTATTTATGGCTTTGTCCAGATTTCTTGCTCTAAGACGTTGAGAGGTATGTTCAGGCATCATATCCTTCAGAAATGCATGCTGATACAAAACCTGCTGTTCTACCCACTTAGTTTAGAAGAGCAATATTTAAAATCTCTCCCTGTTTTTGGGTCTTTGCCTCTCTTTATTTCTGGTTTTGTTTTGATTTCATGAAAGAGGATGAGAGGTATGGAAAGAGGTGCAATGTCCAAACAAATTGCCTAAATTAAATCATCTGTGTATATATTGCATTGTCAGTTATTATAATAGTTGTGGATATCACACCTGAAAGGGTGTGCAATAGGTCAGTTCACCGACACAGTTAAAAAATATAAAATATATTATTACTTCTCAAATATCAATAATAATATGCTCATAAAGAAAAAGTTACAGACTACAGTCAGCATGATGTAATATTTACCATTTTGAAATATTTAATACTCAGATGATGTGATGTGTTTAGCACCAAATTACAAAGTAATCATTCTGAAATATTCTATATGTTGAAGAGAACCCTTAAACAAATGATTGCAAAGTACTTGCGGACAGAGCTTTTTTTAAAGCATTTCTCATAACCATGGAACATATGAAGTAAAATAAAAACAATGGAATGTTGTTATAACAGAAGACGTAGAAACAGTAACACCCCTGTAATGCATTCATACTCTGGAATGGGCTTCCTTGTGTATTTATTGCTTAAAATTTCCTATCCGCTTTTATCGCATAACTTTACACACCTCTGAGGAAATTCTTCAGATGAACATGTGAAAGGGCATCATTTCACAAATTTCTGTTAGTCAGCAGCCTTTGCCTACTGGAACTTTATAGGTGCATACATTCATAGGTAAGTACTAGACTAGCTGTCCTTGTGAGCCATGTTAAACTTAGCCAATTTGCATTCCAAAGGTGAGAATCAAACCATGTATCTTCTGTCTGTGTGGTAAAAACCTTAACCATTATACCACTCCCCACCCCCGTTTTATTAAAGTCTGCATAAATACACACATACATGCATACATACACAAAATCAAAATAAAACACAACTAAATCAGTCCAAACTAAGGCACATTACCGAACACCAAACAGCGACTGACAACACACACACAACATAAGCACACCAAAAACCTTAGAAACCTACACTAAACCTTACATACAGAACTATCTATGCACTAACCTTAACCCGCACCCTAACCCTAAGGTCCGTCACTATTGCACACTTACCTTACCCTCACCCTAACCCTAAAGTCCGTCACTATCGCACACTTACCTTACCAGCACACTAACGTCCGTCACTATCGCATACTTACTCAGTCGCACATGTCGGTGTTTTCAGCGTTGGGATTTCGAACTGTCAGTTATTTTTGTTGTCGGTCTTCCGGTCTCGGTGTTGTGAATGTCGTTCTTGCGTACTGTCAGTCTACTGAAGTAGACCTATATATATATATATATATATATATATATATATATATATATATATTTAAAGGAAATCTCAGTTGTTCATAACTATTATTTAATATGTACACCGTACTAATTTTATTATTCTCACAGTGATCTTCACTGAAATGCTTGTGTGGTTTTCTTTTTTGAACTTGTATCTACTAGAAAACTGTACTGAATACTTCTTTGTATAGACTAACTAAATGATGTGTATTCTCCATCTTACTATATGTATACTGTTGTACTATCTAATTACTGTATTTTGCTTATATTTCTTTGGAGCTTTCCTCTCTGGGCCTCCACTGAAAATAGGCTTCTAGCCCAGTCGGACTTTCTTGGTAAACAAATGTAAATAAATAAATAAAATCGGAACATCAGACCAGAAGCCCAAGTAGCTCCAATTGCAGAGAAGGTCAAACAGAAGAGATTAAAATGGTGTGGGCACATGTGCAGGAAAACAGAAGACAGTCTTGTGAAGATTTGGGACAGACGGGAAGATGGCAAGAGGAAATGAGGGTGTCCAGCAAAGAGGTTGATGGGTTGTATGAGAGAAGACCTGTGACAGTTAGAAAAATGGCTTTGAACTGACAGAGATTGCAATACTCCCCGACCCCATGGAGAAAAATGGGAAAAAGGGGGTTGATGATGATGATGTTTATAAAATCAGTGGATGATGTTTATAAAATCAGTGGACTGATTTTGTGCAGTTTTTTAAAGGTAGCAATAAATTATTCACATGATCTACCTATCGAGTTAAAAAAAAAAAGAGAATATAACAAATATATAGCTGTTCTACAATCTGATGAGGTTAAGAGCCTTTGCAGTATCTTGTGATTAAAATGTGAAAAACTTTTTTTAATATTTCTTATACAATTGCCATTTTTGCTCTCTTTGTATTATTAGCAGTCACATTCATAATTATTGGCTTGTTTCTTGATCCTATAGGATATCTTTTGTCTTTACATGTATGGCTGAATGGAAATATACTATATTACTTTCAAAATGTGTTACTTTTATGTCCGTTAGTTCCACTATGGTTCTATTAAGCATTAAGGGCTTTAACAAAGTCACTGTTTCACATTTCTGAACATGTACAATAGCTATTCTTGGACACTCGTACAAATACCTTAATTCTTCCCTGTGTGAACCATATTCATTAATGCACCATTCATTTGCAGATACACATTTTATCCTGTTCGGCATTGTCAGGGAGCAACAGCCTGCTTATTATGTTGTGAATATAGGCCATGAAATTACTCCAGGATGGGATGGTGAGTATACGCCATGAAACTACTCCAGGATGGGGTGGTGACTATACTCCATGAAACTACTCCAGGATGGGGTGGTGAGTATATGCCATGAAACTACTCCAGGATGGGGTGGTGAGTATATGCCATGAAACTACTCCAGGATGGGGTGGTGAGTATATGCCATGAAACTACTCCAGGATGTGGTGGTGAGTATAAGCCATGAAACTATTCCAGGATGGGATAATGAGCATATGTCATGAAATTACTCCAGGATGGGATGGTGAGTATACGCCATGAAACTACTCCAGGATGTGGTGGTGAGTATACGCCATGAAACTACTCCAGGATGGGGTGGTGAGTATATGCCATGAAACTACTCCAGGATGGGGTGGTGAGTATAAGCCATGAAACTATTCCAGGATGGGGTGGTGAGTATATGCTATGAAACTACTCCAAGATGGGATGGTGAGTATATGCCATGAAACTACTCCAGGATGGGATGGTGAGTATATGCCATGAAACTACTCCAGGATGGGATGGTGAGTATACGCCATGAAAGTACTCCAGGATGGGATGGTGAGTATATGCTATGAAACTAGTCCAGGATGGGGTGGTGAGTATACGTCATGAAACTACTACAGGATGGGATGGTGAGTATAAGCCATGAAACTAGTCCTGGAAGGGGTGGTGAGTATATGCCATGAAACTACTTTAGGATGGGGTGGTGAGTATACCCCATGAAACTACTCCAGGATGGGATGGTGAGTATACATCATGAATCTACTCCAGGATGGGATGGTGAGTATACACTATGAAAGTACTCCAGGATGGGGTGGTGAGTATACGCCATGAAACTACTCCAGGATGGGATGGTGAGTATACACCATTGAACTTCTCCAGGATGGGATGATGAGTATATGCCATGAAACTACTCCAGGATGGGATGGTGAATGTAAACCATGAAACTGCTCCAGGATGGGGTGGTGAGTATACGCCATGAAACTACTCCAGGATGGGATGATGAGTATATGCCATGAACGACTCCAGGATGAGGTGGTGAGTATACGCCATGAAACTACTCCAGGATGGGATGGTGAGCATATGCTATGAAACTAGACCAGGATGGGATGGTGAGCATACGCCAGGAAACTACTCCAGGATGGTATGGTGAGTATATGCCATGAAACTACTCCAGGATGGGATAATGAGCATATGCCATGAAATTACTCCAGGATGGGTTTGTGAGTATACACCATGAAACTACTCCAGGATGGGATGGTGAGTATACGCCATGAAACTACTCCAGGATGGGATGGTGAGTATATGCCATGAAACTACTCCAGGATGGGATGGTGAGTATAAGCCATGAAACTAGTCCAGGATGGGATGGTGAGTATATGCCATGAAACTATTCCAGCATGGGATGGTGAGTATAAGCCAAGAAACTAGTCCAGGATGGGGTGGCGCGTATACACCATGAAACTAGTCCAGGAATGGATAGTGAATATACACCATGAAACTGGTCCAGGATGGGATGGTGAGTATATGCCATGAAACTACCCCAGGATGGGATGGTGAGTATATGCCATTAAACTACTCCAGGATGGGATGGTGAGTATATGCTATGAAACTACTCCAGGATGGGATGGTGAGTACACGCCGTGAAACTCCTCCAGGATGGGATGGTGAGTATATGCCATGAAACTACTCCAGGATGGGATGGTGAGTATACTCCAGGATGAGGTGGCGAGTATACGCCATGAAACTACTGCAGGATGGGATGGTGAGTATACGACATGAAACTACTTCAGGATGGGATGGTGAGTATAAGCCATGAAACTTGTCCAGGATGGGATGGTGAGTATAAGCCATGAAACTACTCCAGGATGGGACAGTGAGTATACGCCATGAAACTACTCCAGGATGGGATGATGAGTATACGCCATGAAACTACTCCAGGATGGGATGGTGAGGATATGGTATGAAACTACTCCAGGATGGGATGGTGAGTATACGCCATGAAACTACTCCAGTTTGGGATGGTGAGTATATGCCATGAAACTACTCCAGGATGAGGAGGCGAGTATACGCCATGAAACTACTCCAGGATGGGATGGTGAGTATATGGTATGAAACTACTCCAGGATGGGATGGACAGTATATGCCATGAAACTACTCCAGGATGGGATGGTGAGTATAAGCCATGAAACTAGTCCAGGATGGGATGGTGAGTATAAGCCATGAAACTAGTCCAGGATGGGATGGTGAGTATAAGCCATGAAACTACTCCAGGATGGGATGGTGAGTATATGCCATGAAACTACTCCAGGATGGGATGGTGAGTGTACGCCATGAAACTACTCCAGGATGGGATGCTGAGCAGCAGACTGACATGGGTGCGACTCATCTCAATGTATTTGCTTTTTAGCTGACTTAGTTTTGTTTTCTGAAAATTGAAGGAATGCATTTCTACATAGCTGCTGCCACAAAGAAAAAAATAGTTGGCACCGTTTTGTATTTTATTTCCAAATTATATAAACTTTAACAAATGATCTCATTGCCAGGAAAAGGAATTTGTACCATTTGGCATTCAGACTCTTTGAATTTCTCTGCCACTCTCCATACACACACATGAACTCATACAAAGTATTACAGAATATAAAACTGATCTTATAATACAGAAGGGGTTAAATCTAAGAATGTGTGAACTTAAACAGTGTTTACACTTTGACACACACTGGCAACAGTGTTTACAGTGTGTGCCAAAGTGTTGGAAGGAATTTAAACCCCACTTGATTTATTGCCATTTTCCCTGTATCTAATATTTTGATAACTTGGGTATACTGACAGCCTTTAACAGCTATTCTTATTTTTGGTGTGTGTGTGTGAGTGTGTGTGTGTGTGTGTGTGTGTGTGTGTGTGTGTGTGTGTGTGTGTGTGTGTGTGTGTGTGTGTGTGTGTGTGTGTGTGTGTCTGCACATGCACGCATACCTCTCAACTCTCCACAATTTTGCAGAATGCCCTGATTTTACTTCATATTTTGATCAGTTTTGCATAAAACTTGTGATGTTCTGGCAAATCATTGCGGGCTGAAGTCAGCAAATAGTGACAGACATTTGAGTTTCAGAGCATAGCCTTCAGAAAGTGCATTGTAAAGCAAAACTTACTACTCTGGCAACCTTCTAAGTTCATAATAACAGTATTTAAATCCTTTCCCTAGTTTGGGGCTTTTGTATCCTTATTGTTGGCTTTGTGCAGAATTCCTGAGCTGAGAGGTTGAGAGGCGTGTGTGCGTGTGTGCGTGCGTGCGTGCGTGAGTGTGTGTGTGTGTGTGTGTGTGTGTGTGTGTGTGTGTGTGTGTGTGTGTGTGTGTGTGTGAGAGGGAGGCAGAGTAAACATACATCTGAGTAAAAGTACTTGCATAAAGGTGTAAACCAGCTGCAAAAATACATTCCAAAAACACAAGAGTCTAAACAGACACAGTCTAATCAATTCCTTCTTTAAATTCTCAGAGAGAAAACCCAGCCCAGTTGTTGTGCCAGTCAGTCCTTTGTCTGCATTTCAGATCTCTTCCTGAACAGCTCAAGAGCTTATCTTGAAAAATAAGGCTGTATTCTGAAGTCTGCAATCATACCTCTTTGATTCTAACAGACAGATTTGTCTTGTCTCACATAATATAGCTGTTCAAGTCATTTATTTAAATGGCAGCTAATTAACCCTTGTTTGGTACTTACAAAAATTGTTACTTTAAATGACAATAAGTGCAGTAAACCAACGGAAACCTTTACACTCGTTCAGCACAGCATTCAGTGGGCACATCTGCAGGAAAAGGTCTCAATGCATAATTCTTTATAAATTTATTCTGGATTTATATAGTTGTTGACTGTTGGTGGGCTAATCTAAATTGACTCAGAGAACAAAAGTTAGGGTCAGCAGGTCATATCTTGAGATAAAGTAGGTCAAAGGGATTTATTGTCTTCCTTGGGACTACACCTAGTAAACTCAAGTCATGTGGGCTATGTGAGATTATTCTGATGATAGTGTGAATCTCAAGGTGATGAAGGCTAAAAGTGAATGATTGTGAAATGTGATTATGCCAGGCTGAAGCAAGAAACATGTATTTCTCTTAGTATGTTCTTTTTCTCTTCTGTTTCTGACGTTGATTTGTAATGTATATGGTACCTAGCAAACATTTTTGTTTGTCCAGATGTTAAAGGAAAGAGTGAAGGGGCTAGTTCACAGACAGGATGGCAGCTTCTCCTGAGATAACAGACAAGGATGAAACAGCATACGGGTGCAATGGTCACTGAAACTTTTTACGACCCATTTGGGATGCAAATAAAGAAGAAACGGATGTGAAGGTATTGGGACAAACTCTGACTGTTGTGATGGGTGTGGGGCTAGCTGGCTTATGACCAGTATCAGTAGCAACAATGATGTCACACAAACACTTTGGCTATATAATTATGACTTAATGAAATGTTGAGAGGCTTGTGTGTGAAGTTGCTGTGAGAAGATCCTATCTGTGGAAATTAGCTAGTCATTTTAAGGTGTAGTACTCCTTGTAGCAGCTAGCTAGGAAACTTAGATAGCTGGAGTTAGATTTTTCTGTATGCATTCTATCTGTTGATTGTACTTTAATCTTCTTTGTGTGCCAAGCTATGCATATTTTATTTGGTATTCATGCAATTTTCTTTATTATTTAAGTAAAACCTATTTTAAATATCTTTAAGCTATTGTGGTTGGTATTTATTTATTACAAGAGTATTTATGCACTGTTACTTAATTGATAAGAGGGTAACCATTCACACTAAGGAATAACACACTCTGTAAGGGCCACATCTTTGAGACTGCTTTGGCCAACTACCTGTAAAGGAATATCAAGTGGCACAGTCAGGCTATACCAGTAAATGGAAGTCTCTGACTTTCTTTAGAGTGGTGGCAGTATGACCAGGCCCATGATGAAAGCTGTGTGGAATTGGAGAATTCACCATCCTTTCTTCGAAATTGCATGCATGTGTGTGAATGTGAAAAATAATACTTTGTTTGAAAAGCAGTTACTGTGGATAGAGGGGCACTGGGAGACATTGGTTGATGGAGGGAGTGCTGTAGCTCTGTAAGTGAACAGTGTGCAGTCTAATTTGGGTATGGAGGTTGGAGATCCATACCCAGGACAGTAGTGTACAATCTAGGCTCTTAGTGCCAAGGTTGTGGTTTGTGGATTATTCATTGAAATAGACTGGGTAAGAGCATCTATTTCACATTTAGTGGCATGGGTTGCCACGCAGTCATCACAGACAGCATTTCACTGTTCCATGAAGATATTAGATATAATGAAAGTGATGCCCCTACCTTCTCATAAAAATGGTACCCAAGCATTAACAGTATGATTCTGAAGAATCAGCATTCCTTCCCCCACCTCTATAGCTAAAAATGCTGACTTGGTTTGGCTATATCTAAAAAAAATGCACTAAGGTTAACTGCTCCAGTTTAATACGCCCAATGTCTGTAACTGACCACCATTTTGAGGAACGGGAGTTTATTAGAGTTGTCACAACTAGCGATGCACTGCCTTGTTTTGACAGTGAGACATTAACTATGACATGATAATTACTTTTTCGCACATTCTCTTAGTCTTTGAGAAAGTGTAAGCAATAAACTGATACAAGAAAGGCACAAGAACAATGGAACTTTTTGACTTAACATACTAGAAAATATTTTTAGAAATCATTGATTAAAGGTGTTATAATAAGATGGCAGGGTCCTTTAGGATGTTATCTGTCATGTTAATAACACACTATAGCTGTTATGCTTTAATAATAAACATAAGAGAAAACTAATGTATACAGTGCGGAAGCACTCAGCAAAAACTGAGAAGGTGATAGCGTAAATGCAGCTGTAGTTCATTGTTAATAATAAAAGCAAAATGCACATGCAAGGATGACAACCTGTGCATGCTAAAAAAATAATGCAAATTCATCAGTATAGCTCTCTTGTAGTTCATCTTTATCCTACCACTTGGCAATAAACAGAATTCATTGTCAAACAAGTACAATTTTTACAGTAGGTCTCCCAGTCTTTGTACTTTATTTGCAGAGACACCCAGTATGCAATGCAACATATAACTCAGCAGCAGCAGATGTAGCCTTTTGTCTGCATGCAGTTCACATTCTGAATAGTGGCATTTCTACGTTTGTGTACACAGATAACATTCTACCAATGCGCTTCACACTTACATCAACCCTGAGTGTAATCGATCTGACACTGGCACTCGTCCTTTGGGCTACTCACAGCTTTGGTCTTTGGAGCCCCGTAATTCTGTATCCAGTGTTTTTGTTACTGCCCTTTCAACATGATGTCATGTCAGAGATCAGGTGAATTCAGCACAATATCATTGCTAATGATGCCAGAATTACATTCAACAAGCTAGTGATCAACATTTTAATGTGCAATTCAACACATTCACATATAAACATTGAGACTGTGGCATCTCATCTTGGGAGTTTCTCCCTTCCTCAAGATACATTGATCCTGGAGTTAGTATATACAAGTAGCAGGGGTGTCATGGGGTGCCCTCTCTCTCTCTCTCTCTCTCTCTCGCTCTCTCTCTCTCTCCCAAAAAACAACAATTTGCTTTAGTTCTTTTATAAATGCTGAATGTAGTTCTTATTTGAAATTACTCTGTTTAGTAATCTCACTTTTGATTGTCCATCACAAGAGTCACAGTTGTCATGAATCTCAGCTGCAGATACATTTATCTGTCTATTACCTGTTATGTACTCCGGTGCCTTCTGTGCGGAGTCTGCATGTCTTCCCTGGTCGCGTGGGTTTCTTCTGGGTGCTACAGTTTCCTCCCACATCCCAAAGACATGCTGTAGGTGTATTGGACACTCTAAATTGACCCTAAGCGTGAGTGCGTATGTGTGCCTTCTGTGGAAAGTTGGGTGATGGGCTGGCAACTCGACACCATATAACTCCACTGCCAATAATGTGCGGACAGGTGATCCACTGTGGTGACCCCTAACCGGGAAAAGCCGAAAGAAGAAGAAGAAGTTGTTATGTATTCCACTATTCTTCAAAATTTTCTACTGTAGACAAACGTAGATAGACATAGTAACAATCATGTTCATCTATTTCATTTGTCTGTTTTTATTTTACAGGTAAGTCACACAGATAACTAGATTCTGTCTTCATTGATGACATAGCTACAATAAAAAGCAAAAAGTCCTACAATTTTATAAGAGGCCATAAAATCCAAATACCTAAATATATCTGCAATCATATTTGGTTTAAACTGAAAACTCATCAAGTGAAGCATATAAAAGAACACAATATTGTTTCATTGCTAAACACGTCTGTACGACTTGCTCACAGCGCAGTGCTAAATTGCTAGTTGTTCAGGATTAGTATGTGTGACTGGCATAAGTATACTGGCAGATTTGTGTTATGCTTCATTGTAAAGCTTTTCTATTAGCTACCTGCTGAAAGATTGCATAGGGTGAGAGGTGGGGAGATAGTTTCCCATACCAGTGGTCCCACGACTTAAGACCCTGATGTGCAGCTTGAGAGAATGAAACAGAATAAGAACAAGCGGTAATAAAATGCTCTGTTGATCTGAGTGTTTCTGTGCTGTTTCCCAGAATTCAGTGCTGAGACCTACAGTGATGAAACGTTAACATGTTATAGAATACCCATGATGAAATAACGCTGAAGAATAGGGACTGCCAGCCTATCTTCTTCTTTAACAGTCATACAGTAACGCTGTCTTCATTTTCTACTGGTCATCAATCCATAGCATTCCATTTGCATAGTCTGTACTTTTTACAAAGTTGCTGCTAAATAAAGCAGATGTAATGGAAAATGCATACTTAATATTTAAGTTTCATAGGTTAGTACTAAGCTAACTGCCTTTGTGCACCATTTTAAGCCTAGCGAAGTATCTCTTAGTGAGGCTCAAACCCTGCAACTTGTGTTTGTAAGGTAAACACCTTAGCCATCAGGCCACCATCCCAACCTGTAAGTGCAAGATACAAGATCAAGTGTACAAGATAGGAAGTTGGAGGCTTTACCAATAGTTTTGCTTGCACTCTCTAATTTTTTCCAAAGTCTAACAGAGAGACTTATATATATATATTTTTTTTTTTTTTTTTTTTTTAATAAATGTACATATATGAACACTAGCATTACTTATAGGTCAAGTCAAATTCCAAAGTATTAATAAAATTGTAGATTTATAAGTTAAAATGTTTTCTAGTCCAGGTATGTGTCAATTACTTTAGATCATTCTATAGCATCTTTTCTTGTGTCATATAATGGCAACTCTTCATAGGTTCATAGGTATGTACTAGGCTAATGGCCCTGGGGCCTTTACAAGCCTAGCCATAGGATTACCCTAGCATCATGCCACCCAACCTTAGTTTCCAGTGCCTCTGTCAAGTAGCGCCTCTGGAGTGATCCCCGGGGTGAATGTTCTATTTCACATCCACTCATTAAGATTTCTCTTGAAGATTGCCACTGAGGTGCTCTGCTTGACATGTATGGGAAGTCTGTTACATAGCATGGGCATTCTCTGGGTTATGAACCTGTCCCTCCAGTACATTCTGCTGATTGTGGTAATGAGGTTGAGGTCTCTGGAGCATGTGGTGCAAAGGGATTGGGATTTCTTTAGATGTAGCATTTTTAACATAGCTGGGTCAGGCATGGCTTTGTAAGTCAAGCAGAGATCGCCTCTAAGTAGGCAATATGAGACAGAATAATTGGAGTTTTTTGAGTCTGTCCATATAGGACAACTGTTTAAGGCCTAAGATCCTCTTTGTGAGATACTTTTATGGCCTCTCCAGTTCATGCAGGTGTCTAGTGAGGTACATGCCAAATGGGACATTGTACTCAATGACTGGCCTAATGAGGGAAGAGTAGAGGGACACAATAACCTCTTTCTTCCTGGATGCAAAACCCTTAGTAATAAGATGTGCCACATAGAAGGACTTTCTGACCACAGTGGCAATGTGGTGATCAAAAGAGAGGTTGCTGTCAACCTGTATTCCCAGATCTCTTATAACACCTTCTGTGTTCAGTGGACTACCATCGATGTGGTAATACATGGGAACTTGACTCTCAGAAGAAGAAGTTGACTGTGCAAACATAGAAACTGACTCTCAGATCTAACTAAGGTACACTGTTATGTCAAATTAATATTGTGTCATTTGGATATATCAGATGATAAGCTGTTGGTTAACTAGATCACCATGACAAGAGATTGTTGACATTATTAAAAAATACTTTCAGGAAGTAAACAAAAAGACTAAATAAAAGCAGTGCAAGGACAGTTTCTTGGAGAAAGCCTCATCTTACTGGCTGAAGATGTGAACATCTCTGCACAATGTAGACTCAAAAATGTCTGGCAGTATATATAAATACAAAACTAGAACAATGATGTGGAATTCAAGCCCAGCAGATTTCCATGGTTAACTGCACAAATGGTGATAGATCCACAAATAAAGCACAAATAAATTCACTATTGTTTACAGCCATATATATGCTGCCAGTAAAGGCCAGCAGGCCATGCTTGCAGAATCACTGTAGTAATATGGTTATTTATATTAAATTAAATAGGCAGGATCATGTGTGCTTAACTTTACTGCATATGGTATAATGGGTGGGGGAAAATGAAGTGCACAATACTCATCCCCCCAAAAAAAATGTTTTTCACAGTTGCACTGTTTTGTGACTGAACTTATGAGTGCATATGACAAAAGAGCTGCAGTTTAATCATGAAGCTCCTGCTAATCTGAATAATGGAAATTCAAAGTTATGCCTTTATTTTTTCATATTACTCCTAATACCAATCAGATAAAATAAGTCATTAGGAAAGGAGAGAACGTAGAATGAGTAAAGGAAGACTTCCACAAAATAAATTAGCAACTGATAAGTAATCTTAAAGTGAGTGCTAAATTAGGGAGCACACTCACTCACTGATAATTTAGTACAGGTATGGTTTTATAAATTAGGGAGCACACTCACTCACTGATAATTTAGTACAGGTATGGTTTTATAAATTAGGGAGCACACTCACTCACTGATAATTTAGTACAGGTATGGTTTTATAAATTAGGGAGCACACTCACTCACTGATAATTTAGTACAGGGGTATGGTTTTATAAATTAGGGAGTACACTCACTCACTGATAATTTAGTACAGGGGTATGGTTTTATAAATTAGCCAACAATGCATCAGAGACAAAAGAGTATCTACTGGACCAGTAACCTACTTAGACTCTTATAATATGCAGGAGGAGCATACAGTGGTCAAACCCAGGCTTGCTATAACATATATATATATGTTTTATATAGGTTGTCTGGTTCAATCCTCAGCTGGGGTGCCTTCTGTGCAGAGTCTGCATGTCTTCCCTGCGGTCATGTGGGTTTTCTCTGGGTGCTCCAGTTTCTTCCCACATCCCAAAGACATGTTATTGGTGTGAATGTGTGCTAGCAACTTGACACTGTAAAACTCTATTGCCAATCATGAGCAGACAGGTGATCTGCTGTGGTGACCCCTAACTAGGAAAAGCTGAAAGAATATATATATATATATATATATATATATATATATATATATATATATATATATATATATATATATTTTCCCAGTGTGTAGACTGCAGTTTCCATGACAGAGTAATTGCTACCAAATATCGGAAAACAGTCACTCTGGAAAAGTGCCTTTCATTCACCTGAATTTTATTTAAGTGTTTGTGTTTTTCTTATTTCCTCAAGTTATTAGCTATGCAGTTACAATATATTTGACATAGTGGGCTAGACTGTGACGCCCCTGCACTGGTCCAGTAATCAAGGAGTCTCAATTCTCACCAATAGCAACAGTGAGGGATGTACACAATTGGAGGATGACAAGTACACACACAGTAAAGTACAATTTCCCTTAAGAGCACACAGAGATCTCAGTCTGGGGGCTGGTGTCTCCCTCTTTCTCCATATCCTCAATAAGACTCCCCACTGGCAAAGCTACAGAGCTGAGTCTTTAGCCTGGGTTCCAACCCAAGTCCTCTCAACACTCTCTCTGTCCAACCAGTGCTTCATGTCCCTGCCCAAGTAGCTGACACACACACACACACACACACACACACACACACACACACACACACACACACACACACACACACACACACACACACACACTTTGAGATTTGATTTATACACAAGCACACACCTGGGAAAGGCTGGCACAGGTTTACTAGCTATACCCCATTCTGCCCAGACCATAAGGTAGTTATCACTGCCACCAGAACCTCTTATCAGCTACTTTAAAACCCTTCCCAGAGAGTAACCAATCCTACTGTGTAATGTTACTATTATCCAAATTGTAAGTGTGACCAAGAGCAAGACTATTTAGCAGTGGCTTGTACAGTGTCATCAAATACATATGCAAGTGCTCTCAGAGCTTAAACATGTCTCACAAATATCAGCCACAAAGATAGGTTTAAATATATTTAAAAATAAATAATAAAAAAAGAAGACAATACTCAATCAACACAGTAACTGCAGAGTTCAGAATCACAGGAAATATTGTAGAACAGTCTCAAATACATATAGAAAACATCTAAACTAATCTTTACTATATTCCTATCTATATCTAAGAGAAATTACTTTTCCCTAGTTACTTACTATTAGGAAGGCAAGTACAGATGAGTGGATGTTCTTGCTAGGTCCAGGACAAAGCACAAAATGCACACAGTCTTTCTCTGAGAGACTTCTTAAATTACTATCAAACATTACTGCTGGGACAGCTTAGATGACATCACTCTTTGTCACCTGCCTTCAGTTCCCAGGCTAAAAGAAACTAACATCTCTGTATTAAAATACATATCGCTCAGATGTTTGCAGAACTTGGAAGTCATAAAGCAATAAAAACACTTTACATTTTAAACTTAGTAATTACTTCTCACCAAGACAATAGAAAGAAACTTCTACCTCTAGACATCCTGTCTCCTTGCTGCATTAACTAACTTTTATAGCACATTGTAAAGCACTTAATTTCAACTTACTTTTTTGAAGTTTTGTAAGTCAATCTTTTGTGTTCCAGAAGAGTATGCTGTGGTTACATTCTTGAAGCTCAGTACATAACATAGAGTTATGTATAAATCATATAAATATTCACAAATGACAGAACAGTTCTGTATAAATCATATCAATATTCACAAATGACATGGAATTATTTACAAAATTTCAGATAGCTGGGCTGGCAGTGTCACAATTCTCCCCCTCCCCTGAAAACTCAAGCTAGTTTTTCAAGTGACCCTTGAGAAGTGTTGTTTGAGAGGGTTGAGCCTATCTGGGAACACCTTACCCCACTCCCTGTCTTGAAAGCTGATCTGTGTTGGCATTCCCAACCTCACTGTGGTGCTGTACTTTCATATTATATGCTTGCAACCCGAGGTTCCACCTTAGTAACTTGGCATTTTGCTGGCTGGCTCAAGGTAACCATGTTAAGAGATTGTGGTCTGTAACTACAGTGAATTTCCTTCCATACAGATAAGGCTGAAGTTTCTGCAGTGCCCACACTATGGCTAGGCATTCCTTTTCTATAGGTGAATAGCATTCTTCTCTGGGTTGGAACCTGTGACTGACATATACCACTGGGTGCTCTTTTCCTGCTGAGGAAGCCTGGCTAAGTATAGCCCCTACCCCATGGTTTGAAGTATCCACCTGCACAACAAATTCTTTCCTGTAATCAGGACTGGCTATCACAGGGGGTCCTCCCAAAGCTCATTTAAGCTTCTGGAATGCCTGCTCACATGCTGTGGTCCACAGTATCTTATCTGGCCTGTTTTCCTGTTTTCCCTTGTCAGGCTTGTGCGAGGAGCTGCTATGGTACTATATATAACTGGGGAAACTTTCTGAAGTACCCTGCTGTCCCTAAGAATGCCCTCACCCGTTTTTTGGTAACAGGTGCAGGCCATGCCTGAATAGCTTCCACTTTGGCAGGTTCTGGCCTGATCTTACCACTCCCCACACTATATCCAAGGTAGGAGACCTCTGCCATACCCACCTGGTATTTGCTGGGCTTAATGATCAATCCTGCCCTCTGTATTCTCCTCGTGACATGCTGAAGGTGCTCTTGCCAGGAATGGCTGTAGATGACAATATCATCTAGGTAAGCAAGGCCAAAATCTCCTGCTCCTGCTAGGATACTATCTACCAGACTCTTGGAAGTCACTGGGGCATTTTTCATCCTAAAGGGCATCTTCGTAAACTCCTACAAGCCAAAAGGAGTCACAAAGGCTGACCTCTTTCTCTAGCACTAGGAGTCAAGGGCACCTGCCAATAGCCCTTGATAAGATCAATAGTGGTAAGATACTTAGCCCCACCCAGCTGCTCTAGGGCTTTATCTGTCCTAGGCATGGGGTAAACATCTGACTCTGTGTGCCTATTTAATTTCCTGTAGTCCACACAGAACCTGGTGCTGCCATCCTTCTTTGGTACCAGCATAACTGGGGAGGCCCAGGGACTGCTGGACTCCTGAATTACCACTAGTTCCAACATTTCCTGTATCTCCTCCCTCAGAGTCTGTTTAACACTCAGGCACCCTATAAAGGGCCTGCTTAATAGGCCTTTGGGGTCCTGTATCCACACCAGGCTGCATTAGGAAGTGTGCCCTGGTTTTCCAGTGAACATGTCCCCAAACTCCTGTAACACTGCTCGGATTTCTCGAACCTGGGTAGGGGATAGCTGCTGGGACATTTCTACCCCTTCCATTGAGCTGTCAGTCTGAGCCTCACTGAGGAGATCAGTCACCAGATCCCCCTCAGACTCCTCCTGCCATCCACTGCAAATACTCAGCACAAGGGCCTCCCTATCATGGTAAGGTTTCATCATGTTAACATGGTACATTCTGTGTCCCTGCCTCCTGCCTAGCAGTTCTACCATGTAGTTAACATCACTAACCTTCCTTACTACCTTGTAGGGCCCCTCCCAGGCTGCCTGGAGCTTGTTGTGTCTGACAGGAATGAGAACCATTACCTGCTGTCCTACAGAATACTCTCTAGCTCAAGCATTCCTGTCATACCAGACCTTTTTCTGCTGTTGTGCTTCTGTCAGGTTCTCCTGGGCTAAGCCCATGAGATCCCTGAGCCTTGTCTTGAGGTTTAGGACATATGCCACAACAGACTCCTTGTGAGATTCACATTCACCCTCCCACTCACCCTGAATCAAATCTAGAGGTCTCTTCATTCTATGCCCATACAGCAACTCAAAGGGTAAAAAACCTGTGGATTCCTGGGGCACCTCTCTGTGAGCAAACAACAGTTGGGGTAAACATTTGTCCCAGTCCCTCTTAAAATGGTCTGCAAATGCCCATAGCATGGACTTGAGTGTAGAGTTTAACCACTCAACAAGACCATTAGTCTGGGGATGGTAGGGGGTGGTATTTAGGTGCTTCACCCCACAGTGCTTCCATAGACAAGCCAGCAGGTCTGACAGGAAATTGGCACCTCTGTCATTCAGTATTTATTTTGGGAAACCTACCCTACTGAAAATCTCTAACAAAGCATGTGACGCCTTTTCTGCCTCAGTGAAGGACAGAGCCACCACTTTAGGGTATCTGGTAGCATAATCTACTACCATTAGGATATACTTTTACCCTGTGGAACTTGGGGTACTCAGATGACCCACAGTATCCATATCTACCCTCTGAAATGGCTCCTCAATCACAGGCAAAGGCATCAAAGGAGCTTTCACCTTGTCTCCTGCCTTGCCTACCTTTTGGCACTGCTCACAGGTCCTGCAGTACCCTGTTACATCTCTGGAAATCCCAGTCCTTTAGAAGTTCTGCATAATACATTTCTTTGTATGCTTTATGCCCATATGACCTGCAAAAGGAATATAATGGGCTATTGCTAGAAGTGCCAGACGGTAGTCTCTGGGCACTACCAACTGCTGTATTCTCTCATCCTCTAGCCTTCCCTCAGAGGTCCACTCTCTATACAGTAACCCTTTATCCCACTATACAGATTTCCTCTTCCATTGAGAATCAGGTACCTCACTAGCTACCTTCCTCAGGCCTTGTAATGTAGGGTCTGAGAGCTGAGCCTGTCTCGATTCTCTCCTTGTAACCCTTCCCAGCTCCCCTTCCACAGGAAGTCTGACATCCTCTGACAGTGGTGCCTCACTGTCAGCCTGAGTACTACTAATAATCACCACTGCCCTTGCAGTCACTCTGTACAAGTGAACATCAGTACCCACAAGCAGCTATGGCTCACCTTCATTCTCACTGCTACAGGGTAGCTCCATCCCTTAAGTAGCCGCCTCACCAGTCCTGACTGCAAGTATGCAGTCTGTCTGGATCTCCCTCAGGCTACCAAACCCTCATGCCTTTCTCCAACCCTGACTGGGTGTAACTGCATGCACACATGGTGCTATATTATCAAAATCATTCCCTATCAGGACATCTGCAGGGATATCCTGAAACACACCTACTTGCTTGCTTCCTTTTCCACCCTACCAGTCACGGTGAACCCTAACCAAAGGTATTTGGAATGGGGTCCCTCCTAAAGCTCTGACTGGAGTAGACTGCCCAAGCAAGTAGTGCTCCTCTGTAACCATTGCAGGCTTCACAATGGTTAGGTCAGAGGCTGTGTCTTTCTTAGCCATGGCCTCTTCCCCATTCACTAAGAGAGGATATAACCTGTTGTGATAGTTTTATACCCTTGTTGTCTCAAGACAACTTACTGCTGGCATTTTGTCATTCCCACTTACTGGCTCTCTCACCTTTTGTTTCTCAATTTGCCTCCATGGACATCTATATGCTACATGGCTCCACTGGTTGCATTTAAAATATTTAACCCTTGGTCCTGGATGTGTACCTGGACAAGTGGCTTCCCCTGTTACTGGTGGACTCTGTTGCGGCAGTCTGGGCTGCCCACCATGGGTTCCCTTAGACTCATGAGCAGCACTGGGTGTCCCTTTAGTGATGCCCTGCTCGCTAGGTATAGGTCTTCCTTCTTCCCCAACTCATCTGCAGTAGTGCATTGTCTATCAGCTAACTAGATTCTCATGTTCTCAGGCAAAGTGCTAAGGGGTTGTTCCTTCACCAAAAGGTCTGCCAGCCATTCAAAAGTGGTGACCTGACATCTACTCACCCACCTATGAAAATAAGTGCTTAGTTCAGCAACATATTCACACACACTTTCATCTGCCTTGCGTCTATGCTCACAAAACTTTTCCATATAAGCTTCAGGTGTTGATTTAAAACATTCTAAAATATAGTGCTTTACAACATTATAATTTAAACAATCAGTATCAGACAGTTTAGAAATTACAGTTACAGCTTTATCATGGAGTAAGGGGGTCAGGAACCATACCCAGAGCCCTTGGTCTACATTATACTGTTTACATACCCTCTCAAACATATGACTGAAACTATCAAAATGATCCCCCTCTGTGAATTGTGGAAGAAATGTACTGACTTTTGTTGCTTCTGGGGTTTGATTACTCCCTTCCCCATTACCTCCATGACTGCCTGTCCTTCTCGTCAGCTTCCAGGCATCACAGTTTCTCATTTTTCTCAGCCTTCAGACATTGCAGTTTCTCATTTTCGTCAGTCTCTAAATGTCTCAATCTCTCTGCTGCCTCTATTTCTAAATGCCTGGCCTCTAGCTCAAGTCTCTTTAACTCCAGATGGATTTTCAAGTCCTCTGTGGAAAGGCTGAGCTGTCCATTTTCTGAGAGTTGTACATCTCCAAGGCCATTCTGATTATCCTCCTGATTGCTATTCTGCAATGCAGCTGTGACTAAAGCTGCAATCATGTCTGCTTTAGTTAGATTGGCATGCACCAGTCCTTTAGTCTGACACATCTCAGCCAATTGGCTCCATGTCAGCTTGCTATACTCCTCTGCTGACATGCTTGCTTGTTCTCACTGACTAACTAAGCTAACAAAAAAAAAAATAAAACAATTGTGATATGAACTCTGAATATTCACTATGTGGCTGATTGAGAGTACAAACAACTTCAGTGACCACAGTATACAGGCTACAGGAATTCAATATTCGTACCACTACAAGCCAGTTAATATGTGAAGTGGCTAACTCACCACTGTCAATCAATTAATATGTGATGTGGATATCCCACCACTGCCACCAATTAATATGTGATGCCCTTGCACTGGCCCAGTAATCAAGGAGCCTTAATCATCACCACTGGCAACAATGATGGATGTACACAATGGGAGGATAACAAGTACATACACAGTAAATTCAATTTCCCTTAAGAGCACACAGATATCACAGTCAGACTGGGGGCTGGTTTCTCCCTGTTTCCTCCAGATCCCCAATAAGATTCCTCCCTGGCACAGCTATAGACTTGAGTCCTTAGCCAGGTTCCAAGCCAAGTCCTCCCAACATTCTCTCTCTGTCCAACCATTGCTTCATGTACCTGCCTAAATAGCTCACACACACACACACACACACACACACACACACACACACACACACACACACACACACACACACACACACTTTGAGATTTAATTTAGACACAAACACACATCTGGGAATAGGTGGCACAGGTTTACTAGCTATGCCCCTTCTGCCCATACCATAAGGTAGTTATCACTGCCACCAGAACCCCTTATCAGCTACTTTAAGGCCCTTCCCAAAGGGTGACCAATCCTACTGTGTAATGTTACTATTATTCAAATGGTAAGTGTGACCAAGAGCAAGGCTATTTAGGAGAGGCCTGTGCAGTGTCATCAAATACATATGCAAGTACTCTCAGAGCTTAAATATATCTCACAAATATCAGCCACAAATATAGGTTTAAATATATTTAATAATAAATAAAAGAACAATATGATAATCAACACGTAACTGCAGAGTTCAGAATTACTTGAAGTATTTTAAAACAACATTGTAGGACATTCTCAAATAAATACAGAAAACATCTAAACTAATCTTTACTATATTCCTAGCTATATCTAAGAGAAATTACTTTTCTCTAGTTACTATTAGCAAGGGAAGTGCAGATGAGTGGATGTTCTTGCTAGGTCCAAGTCAAAACACAAAATGCACACAGTTTCTCCCTGAGAAAGTTCTTAAATTACTATCAAACATTACTGCTGGGTCAGCTTGGATAACATCAACCTTTGTCACCTGCCTTCAGTTCCCAGGCTAACAGAAACTAACATCTCTGTATTAAAATACATATCTTTCAGATGTTTGCAGAACTTGGAAGTCATAAAGCAATAAAAACACTTTACATTTTAAAGTTAGTAATTACTTCTCTCCAAGACAATAGAAAGAAACTTATAGCTCTAGACATCCTGTCTCCTTGCTGCATTAACTAACTTTTATAGCACATTTTAAAGCACTTAATTTCAACTTACTTTTTTGAAGTTTTGTAAGTTAATCTTCTATGTTCCAGCAGAGTATGCTGTGGTTACATTCTTGAAGCTCAGTATATAACATACAGTTCTGTATAAAGCATATCAATATTTACAAATGACACATAACAGTTCTGTATAAATCATATCAATATTCACAAATGACATGGCATTATTTACAAAATTCCAGATAGCTGGGCTGGCAGTGTCACATAGACATATGTCATGCCCCCTTTTGGCATAAAAAATAGGGCACACATGTAAAACATAAGGTTAGAACAACATTTAACATATTACTTTTACAAAGAAATGAGAATGGTTTTTGTTACCACATTCTAGCATCCTTTCTCTGAATTGAGCTTTCTTAAAGCAAAGAGAAACATTTTCCAATTTCTCCATTTATTTGTGACCCTGGAGGTATATTTAGTGATTAAGGGAATTGTGGACACAGCCCTCAACATGGAGATGTTGCACAGCCCCCTACAAAAATATTGCAATGATATTTTTTGAAGCCATGCCAGTATTTTATCAGTCAATATTTTAACTTCATGATACAATGGTTCTTAAACATTCTTTTTATAATTGTTTGAAACCTGACACTGAGGGTCATGACATTATATTATTGTCACAAGTTAACTCCCCCACAAACAGCCAGCTGTTTTGATCCAGCAGTAAACAGGTTATACATCCATGCCAGGGAGAAACACCATTGATTTCAGTCTCCCTCAGCTAGCCCATAACCTTATCCTGCCTTCAGGACCTATCACCTTCCATGGGTCATTTGGAGACAGACCATTAGATTTAGAGAGAAAGACAACCCATCACACTTAAACATAGAAGAGGTCAGGGAACCTCACTAAATATGTTTGTAGAGGTAGGAGACCTCACTGACAGAAATCAATAGAAAAACAGATATGGGTCCATAAAGATCCTTAATAAGCAGGCTGATATAGTCACTGACTGAGAGCATCAATTACAAAGAAAAAAATGAAAACAGCCCAGGAGAATATTACAGCCAAGGACTGGAAAATGAAGAAGGACCGTGTCTTTTTCTGCTATTTTTTCCTACAGTTAACAGTTGGTTTACTGAACAAAAACTTAAGTTTTTACATTAAACACGAATGCTTAATGGGAGAGACTTTTAAACATACTGCTTGACTAAAATGAATGAATCAAAATATAGCAGCACTGAAGATGTATGCTAAATGAAATTAAATGCTGCTATGGTTGAAATACATGCAGATTGAATACATTTTTCCTAAGAAGTTATGAAAGGATGCTCTCTCTCTCTCCCTCTCTCTCTCTCTCTCTGTCTGTCTACACACACACACACACACACACACAAATGCACGCACGTGTGTGTGTGTGTGTGTGTGTGCATATATATATATATATATATATATATATATATATATATATATATATATATATATACACAGAGAGAGAGAGAGATGGAGAGACAGAGAGAACAGAGAAAGAGTATTTTTCTGTAGCATGTTGAAATACTGATTATTTTGAAGGGAAATTTTTCTTTTAATTCTATGAACTGCAGTGGCAATTTGAATTCAATTTTACTGCTGCAGCCTTCTTGATGGAGCACATTGTTCATTTCTTGGTATTTGCATTTACTCCATGACTGTGCAGCTATGGAATTAGTTTATTTAAATAAGAAGTGGGGAGCAAGGGAAGGGTCTGCCTTTACAAGAACAAGGGAAGGCTCTGCCTTTACAAGCACACTTTTTTTTTCAGAAAACTGATGTTTGCAGTACCTTGATCTTATACATTCAGTGTTAGTGGTTTCTGTTTTATTTGCTTTAATTATAAGGCAAGAATGAAATTATAAATGTTAAGACACCGAGTATATAATTTAATGTACATATGCAGACTTGTTTGAATCACTTTTTAAATTTTTACTGTTGCAAAATAATACAAGGCAAAATTTCTTACAGAATGTCCAATTCAAAACAGCCAATTTATAATTTTGATAACAATGGTAATACAATCAAACCTTTTCATTATAATATAACAAATAAAACTGATAACAATATAACACTATATACTGTATCCTCTGAGTACGTGTAAATAATTTACAAATTGTTTTATATTTTTGAACATTGAAATCCATTCCCTGTGGAGAGTTCCTTAGAATTAAAAGACTTTGTAGTGATAAAAAGGAATGTAAAGTGGAAATCAACAAAGCAGCCAAAATCTTTGTTAATAGGGGTTATATTGAAAAGATAACAGAAGAAAGTATAGAAAGAGTTATGGATGATAGTAGAAAGATGGGGTCAGTAGAAAATCCTATGAATACGGAGATGGAGAAGCAGAGTGACCAAAAATTATTTTTTGTATCTAAATATGCAATTTTTACAGAAATGTTGATAAGGTTAGTAAAATATTATTGGGACATCTTAGAGAAAAGCAAATATTTAAAAATTAAAGTGAATAAGCCTCCACAATTTTCCTATACATGAGGTAGAAGTGTAAGGGTTCCAGTTACCCATGGAGAAAAGAAATACGGAACTGGAAGTTCAGGGCACTTTCCCTTGTGGAAAGTGCAATGGCTGTCAGTATGTAGTCCAAGGATTTGATAGAATTAATGGGAAAACGTTTTATTCCTATGGAGTTTTTAGCTGTGATAGTGCAGGAATAGTTTATGGACTAAAATGTCCCTGTGATAGAGTGCATAATGGTGAGAGCAAAAGAAGTTTTAAAGAAAGGTTGAAGGAACATATTTGTGGCATTTATAAGGGAAGGGAGGATAGCCCAGTAGCTTCACATTTAATGGAATATCATAACGGTATTCACAGTGGTTTAAAAGCTACAATTTTAGAACAAGTGAGGGATGAAAATGTTATAAATATGAAGAAAAAGCTTTGGAACATAGAATCAATTTTTATCTTGAAATTCAGTACATTGACTCCAAGGGGGTTAAATAACTGATGTCACTGGAAGTGCTTCCTTTAAGATAATTGTTTTGTTTTTTTTTTTTTTTGCATATGTAATTGAATAATGGTATTTAAGAGCTGTATGCACGAGAGGGAGTATACTTTGTAAAAGCTTAATCAGCCAAGGCACTAGGGAAGTATTTTTTTTTTTTTTTTTTTTTTTTTTTTTTTGCTGCATTGTGCTCCTGTTGTTTTTTTTTTATTAAAACAAAAAAAAAAGGAAAGTTTTTCACTGGTCTTATCTTATTCCAAGTGGTGACATTGTTTTATATTTTTGTTATACTTTGAAATAAGCTTGTAACAAATCATTCTTGTATTCCATAAGTAAAAAGGTCACCTCCCTGGTCAAATTTCTCCAACATTTTGGCCAGTATTTTAATGATCGTTATTCTTAATTGGATCTCATCTTTATAATTTCTATTTCTTTTTCTAATTCTATCTTCAACAGCTGTAAAAATCAGAAAAATGGGGAGAATTATTTTGCATCCATTTTTTTTTCATAATGGACTTTCCTACAACTGTTAAAATAATCCAGAAAAGTTTTCTTTGCCATTTTTCATGACAGCATTAAGCAATACTAATTCTCTTTTAATTATAATTTCATCTGATCATAACATTTATATAAAGTAATTGATTTACCCTCTACTACTTTTAACAATGAACAACCATGTACACTGTGTTTCCAGTCTTCCATTTTGCATTTCCAACAATGTGGTTTAGATTTTTTATTCATTCTTGGAATCTTAACAGGTGTATAACATGCATTGATGTATGCAGTTCCATGCAAAGGTTTCCAATACAAGTATGAGGTGATTTCCCTACGTACTGGATAATAACATTTTTATTCTGACATATAGTTTTCATTCTGAAAAATAAATTCCCTTCAGCTGTCATTTAGATCATATTTGCATACAATAAGGATCTTATATAACTCTGTCAATACTAATAATTCACACCCCTCTCACCCCCTAAAGTGCCCATCTCAATACCAAAAGACTGTCAAATTCCTGTACTCACGCCCACACAGGTAAAAAACGCACTCTCCAAAGCTAAGAATACAGCATCCATGGGACCAGATGACATCCCAGGCTGTGTACTACATGAACTACAAAATGAACTGGCACCTCACCTAAGTGTCATGTTTAATCATAGCCTCACCTCAGGCTTCATGCCCAATGAGTGGCACACAGTTACAGTTATCCCACTCCACTCTTTATCTACTCATAGGCTATGTATATGTTCTTAGAATGACTAAAATTGTCTATAATGGTATAACTTTATAGAACTGTCCAGATATGTAGTATATCTTGTAACCTAGTTTATGTTCTATCAACTTATTTTTGTATAATATTCCACATGTCACTTGTATTGTTTTTGGACTATAAGGTATTTGCATTGTACTATATGTGGAGCGTTTCTCCCTGGGCCTCCACTGAAAATGGGTTCTATAGACCCAGTCGGACCACCCCAGTAAAAAAAAATGTCAAATAAATGTCAATAAATAAATAAAATAATGATTCATAAATATTAAAAATTACACTCCATGTTGGATGAAAGCAAATGATAAATAGTAGAAGATAGTAAGAAAAACTGGAATAAAATGCATTCTACATGGGGAAAACTACCTGCAAATTGAAAGATAGAATAAGGGAGCATTATTATGATATAAGGAAAAAGAAACATACTAATGCCCTTTATAGGCATACCACTGTTTGTCCTGATTTCAAGAGATTTTTATTTTTTTATCATCGACAGAGATATGGTGACACCTCTATATGAGAATGCAGAAAACTTGATTGAGTTAAAGGAACTTAATTGGCAACTTAGGCTGAATGCCACAGTTGTACCTGGCCTAAACGATTCTGTTTCCTTGGCAAGTGTTTTAAAAATCAAAGCAGCTGCTGTTTAATTTTAACTAAGCTTATTTTATTTATTGCTTAGCATTTTATTCCAGGTTTCATTAAACATTTGTAGTGATGTGGTGGTTTAACATCATTTCATAATATCATTTTATAGTATTTTTTACTATTTTGTACTATTTATCGTTTGCTTTTATCCAACATGGAGTGCAATTTTAATATTCATGAATATTCATGAATGCATTAATTTATTCAGTTTGTCAGCTTTTCATTGCTGGTCAGCTTATATATATTGTGGTATGTTTGGTTTCACCAGAATTACTCTGATGAAGTCTGTTTAAGAAAGTTTTAAGCCAAAAGCACTCTGCGTTTAATAAATCGTGATACAGTTAAGTCGGTGGTTTCCTGTTTTTTTATTTTTTAGTTTGTGGCGTATTTATGCCCATTGAGAAAAGAAATGCTATCACTGCAAGAATTGAAAGATATAAAGGAGTTATAGAATGTAGAGATTTTTTATTGAGGTTGACCATACAAAAATTACCAGTGAAGGCGAATATGCCGTATAAAAGTATAAAATATATAGTTTGTTTATATTGTGGTGAATTTGAAACTTGTGAACATGTTTTTTTAGAATGTAAAAGATCTAAAACGTTTTGGGAAAAGATTATAGACATGAAATATGTGAAAGGATTTAAATATGTGAAGAATTTAAAATGGATATGACTGAATTTGAGTACTATAGAAACAAAAGTAAGAAAGAGGTTCAAAGTCTTGATAAAAAAAATGTGTGCTATATTATGGTTAATATGGAACCAGAGAGGTAAGGAAATCATGTTTAATGAAAAATGAGACTTGGCAATGAAGTTGAAAAAAAAATAAGGTTTTGGTTGTGGAAATTGGAGTGGGGGTCTAAAAAGCAATAATTATGTGTTTTATATGATGATGAAGCTAATGTAAAAGGAGGATGTCATGTGGTTTGTAAATAGAGTGTGTATATTGTAAATAATTGAAAAATATGCATTTATAATCCAAATAAGTAGGACTATAAATAGCTATTAAATGTGCAAATATTGATGGGTTGTGTAAATAAAGTACCCCTACTCTTTTTGATAGGTGCTGTGGGATCTTTTACATCCATCTGAGCTACCACCAACTCAAGCAGATGGGGCCTTGGTTTAATGTTTCATATAAAGGATGGCACACTCAGGAATATGGCACCTACAGGGTTAGCAGTCCTTCTACTTGGTGTGGGAATAGAACCCACAGCTTTCTACACCAAAGGTGACTATGCTATGTGTTGCACCACTAACATTGTAGGCTTCAAGGCAGAAGGAATATAGAACAGAAGATGTCTCATTCCTAACTGCTGGCATTATTCTAGGCAGTGCAAGTGAAGCATGAAGCACAATGCAAAGGAAACAGATTGCAGCCATATGACCTCACAGTACTACCGTGTCAGACTGGCAAGTTCCAAGCTCATTGACAATGAGGCAGTAAATCAAAACAATACCAAATGAAGAGCATGATTTTGCAGCAGCCATGTGAGATGGGCTATTGCAAAATGTGGGCATGCATTTTTGAGAGGTCTTTGACATCCTATATTAGTTTAAACTAAAATTATTACAGTAATGTGCCAGCTTAACAAGGGTATATTCAAAACACAAGATGAGAACATTACTGCCAAAAAGTACTCCTTTGTCTTCTTCATTTTCTCATGACAGTCTATTTGTTTTAGAATTCATCCATTTCCCCAAGTCTGGATGCAAGACAAACAGAAGCTGCAGGAATCTCAAGGGAGCACATTCACCAGACATTCTGGTGTAACAGACAGCATCCATGTGGCAATCTACGCACCATCTAGCGCATCTTGTATATATAAAGAAAGTGTTAGGTCTCCTGAGATACTATGAGCAAATTAGCAATGTTTGTGTAACACATCTTTACAGCATGTATGACTCCTTCATAATGCAAAAAATCGGGTCTCTTCCAATAAATATGATTAGAAGAGATGTAATCATATGTACTGTAGATGGGATGGACAAGATACCCAGGAAAAGCCAACAGAGTAAAGGTATGACTGATTTCTCTATGACATGTTTAATGATAAGTACATTAATAAAAGTTGATTGATCAGCTAATTGACTATAGAGATGACATAAGAGCTTCTCATTTGCAGCACAGTATATACAGAAGACAACAGATATGAGACATTGGAACGGAATGGTACAAAATATGTTCAGTGAGTGGTTTAGTTTGGAAGGACAGAGAACTCTGTAAGGATGAGAAGAGCAGTATGAACACTATGACTGTCATAGTAAGCAAGTAATTGTGGCAAGCAATGCCACCCATGGGACACTAATGTCACTGGTAAGGGCATAATCACTGATGTAAGTATGCTACATAGAGCAAGTCTGGATAGGAACAGCATGGCCAGTCTGAGCTCACAGTAACTGCAGTCATGAAGCAGAGTAGTTAGGAAAGTGCATGATGGGAACAACCAAGATGGCTCTGTGTAAGGCAAACAAACACTAAGCAGCAGATACCAAAATGCTGGGTGTAGGAGACAATATATGTGTGTATGTATGAATGTGCATACGTGTAGCAGACTAACTGTGGACACGTGGCCTGGTTAGTCCTCACAGGAGAGTGCACTGCATACATCTCTGAGTTCCACAGAGTGCACCGAAGGAAGAAGATGTAGCCCTCAGTACTGTGGATGGCTGCACTCTTAGTGGTATATTTTGGCACTCAGCCATTGAAGATCCATAGTCTGTCCAAACCTGCAGTCTATAGGTCAAATGGGTCACATGCAACTGAAATCCCATATTTAATTAATGATTATGCCCTGTTTGGTGTTGCTTTTGTCTGATGAGCTGTACCAGTGGAATGCTATCCTTGGACTTTGCCGAAGCATCACAACCCCTACACAGTAATGGCCACTATGATGAGCAGTGCTACAGTAACCTGAAGCAATGGGGAAACAGTTTCGCACAACTTTTCAGTCTATACCCACATCTAATATGTACCATAGTGTCTACTCTGTCTCCCACTATCTGTGTGCTACCAAGGTTAGCCCTTACCGCACAACCTTGGTATGACAGCTGTATGCACCATCAGGGCACCAAAGAAATCTACAGCATCCTCGGCACTATCAGCAGAGAAAGCAAATGACACCACAGCCAAATGTCATCATCATCTTAAGTGATGACATCACCATCATTCTGTGTCAAAGGAAATTACTGTGTTAGGTGATCTAGGGGCAGATGAATCTAATGCTATTCTTGCAAAGATAGAGCAAATCAGTGTCATCTCCTGTAATGCATCTCTGGCCACAGCATGACACCATGAGTCTTCATGGAACTCCAAACAAAACGAAGAGATACTTTTTCAGATACACTAGAATTAATGCAAAGACAACACGCATGCCTTTGTGTCTTGTTTGTTCACAAAAGACTTTGCATCAGAAAGGCAACCTATGTTCATTTGCTACAGACATTCACATGCTGTAACTGTATGTATGCTTTATAATCATGCACATGCAAAATCTAGGAACATGTAATAGCCATGTGTTACTGCCATGCACATGCAATAACTGACTGCATTACAACTAAGCACATGTAATAATTGTATTTGTTAAAACCATGTGCATGCAATAACAGTAGATGCTACCAGCAATGCATATGCATAACCATATGTGCTATAGCAATTTGCATGTAGTTACTGTATCTCCTACAACTGTGTACATGTAATACTTCTGAGCGCTTGCCATGTACATGTACTAACCATTATGTATCACGACTATATACAAGAAATAAATGCTCGAGCTATAACTGTGCATCTGCTACAATTGCATACCCACAAGATGATGCACATAACATGCACCATACCTGACAGCGGGATCACAGTTTAATCAGTAACAATTTGTAGTGCTAGGATATCCAAATCCCAAAATGTGCAGACTAAAAGATTGAAAATCTGGACATGCATATACCAAGTCCGAGACTGCCATTTCTCTGACTATTCCCTCTTCTCAAGGTATGGTAGTATCAGAGTTGGTATATGTAAGTTTGTGGCTGTGAGCCCCCACATCAGGAGTGCATGGAGCACATTTAAAGAAGAGAGATGTGCAATATTATCTTTTGTCCTGTATTTTCAGAATTGTTTTTTCTTGCAGAGTTTCAGGATTTGAAAGTCTGAGTCCTGACATTTCAATAGGAAGCCTGTACAAACATTGATGCAAATATTTATACTGGTATGAGGCAGAGATCACCTGCACATCCCTGGACTACATGAAAAGAGACATGGAGGAGCTCTCAGATTATGTAGCCCAGGTGGGTATGGCCCTAGCCCTGAGCAGCATCCTCCCATCACCTAGAATGATACCACAGTACAAGAAGAAAATGATTGATTTCAACAACTGGTTAAGTTTCTGGTGTCATTCTAAGGGGATCCATTATCTGTCTGCATGGGATGACATGATTGACAGACCTCGATACTTTGTCAGAGATGGCCTGCATCTGTCATCCCTGGGCTTTCAGATACTGTCCAAGGCTCTTGTCACCCCTATATTGCCTTTTTAGGTGGTGTTCAAAAGACCAAATTACCACAGTAACAGCTACAAACAAATGCAATCTGAGGGTCATGCTGCTCAACACTAGAAGTCTAAATTTCAAAATGCACTCACTCAAAGCACTCCTTAAAATGGAGAGCATCGACATTTGTGCTGTAACAGAGACCTGGTTTAAGGCAACAGAAAGCACCCCTGCACTACCAGGCTATAACTCATTCCACACCTTTCGGCCCCAAAACTTGGACCGAAGCTTCAAAGGTGGTGGTGTCTCCATATTCATAAAGGATGCACACACCTCCAGACTGGTAGCCCAACATTATGCATCAGAGATACTTCAGGTATAGCTAACATTGGGTAAGACAGCAATTCAGGTTGTAGCCTGCTATAGGTCCCCAACCATGTCCCAAGACTCACACTCCACATTCCTAAGCACCCTGGAGAATATTAGGGTCCAACCTAACAATCTCATACTGGGCAACGTCAACTACCCCTCCATTAAGTAGGAAAACTACTCATGTACCAATACACTTGCCCAACATTTCCTGGAATTCATTAATTCCAATGCCCTGGACCAGCTCACTCTTACCCCCACTAGAGGTAGCAACATCCTTGACCTGGTCATTACTAACATGGGCAACCATTGCTCTACACCAATAGTCAACTCCTCCCTGGCTAGATCCGAATCTGACCACAAACTAATCACCTTAGAAATCTACATTCCTCCACCCCCCCCCCCCCCACCCCTGCAAAGGTAACCACCATGAAAAACTCCAGAGCTAACTTTGGGCTCCTAAAAACAGAGGTGGCTAACGTCACGGCACCCATGCAACTGGAGAATAGTTGCATGACCACTAAATCATACAGCAATGCACTGTACGAACATGTACACAAATGCATGGATCTCGCCATACCCAATAGAACCAAGCTGCTCTCCTCCAAAAATAGGAAGCCAATCTGGTGGTCCACTGCCATAAACAAACTCTACAACAGAAGGAGGAAATTGATGCAGAATAAGGTGAAGTCCCAAGACTGGAAAAACTCCCTTATCAGCCTCAATAAAAAGTTGAGATCCCTCATCAAATCTTCTAAAGCTAGCTATGAAAACAGAATTGCAGCAGATAGTAAAGACAACCACAAGGCCTTTTATAGTTATGTAAAGAATCTCCATGGCAATACCTAGATTTGCTCTGAACTACTGCACAATGGTACGTCCTATGCCGAGTCAACAGATATTGCCAATATACTGGCCGACAGATTCAGTGCCAACTTTACCCCTCTCTCCCCTCCCAAAGGACCTATCACATTAGTAGTAGAATGCCAGGCACCCAGTATTACTGCTGTACAGGGTAAAACACCATTGTCCAAGGCCAAGAATACAGCTTCTATGGGACCTGACAATATCCCTGGCTGTGTTCTACATGAACTACAGAATGAACTGGCACCTTACCTGTGTGCCCTGTTTAATCACAACCTCACCTCAGGCTTTGTCCCTACCAAATGGCACACTGCTACAGTCATCCCTCTCCACAAAGGACCCTGAGAAATATCGCCTCATTAGCCTAACGAGTCTGATATGTAAAGCTATGGAACACATCATCATGGACCTAATAAACAAAGATATAAGAAATCTCCAAACTCTGGATCCCACACAGTTTGGTTTTGTGAAGGGTAGATCATGCATGCTCAACTTGGTCGACTTCTTTGAGTCAGTCACCAGAGCTGTGGATGAAGGCAAGGTGGTTCACACAGCCTACCTTGATCTGACCAAGGCCTTTGATACCATTCACCACTCAGGAATCAGAGAAAAACTCAGTAGGCTAGTCATCAACCCCTATATCACTAGGTGGGTTGCAAACTGGCTCACAGATAGAACCCACAGTGTGAAAGTAGTTGACTCCAATTCAAGCTGCCTACCAGTGGAGTCCCACAGGGTTCAGTCCCGGGTCCAGTCTTGTTTGGTATATACCTCTCTGAAGTCCAGGCCAACACAAAGAGACTCTAGCTGATAAAGTTCACAGATGATTGCAAGTTAGGAGCTATTATTAACTCCCCAAGTGATGCTGACATCCTACAGAAAGGCCTCACTGAGACCAACAACTAGTGTCAAAACCATGGCCTTATGCTCAATGCCAACAAATGTGTCATCATCCCCTTTGGGAAAAACCCAGTTCCCATGAATTACCACATCGATGGTAGTCCACTGAACACAGAAGGTGTTATAAGAGATCTGGGAACACAGGTTAACAGCAACCTCTCTTTTGACCACCACATTGCCACTGTGGTCAGAAAGTCCTTCCGTGTGGCACATCTCATTACTAAGGGTTTTGCATCCAGGAAGAAAGAGATCATTGTCTCTCTCCCTCTACTCTTCCCTCATTAGGTTAAGTATCAAGTACAGTGCCCCATTTGGCATGTACTTCACTAGACACCTGCAACAACTGGAGAGGCCACAAAAGTACCTCACAAAGAGGATTCTAGGCCTTAAACACTTGTCCTATATGGACAGACTCAAAACACTCCAGCTGTTCTCCCGCTCATAATGCCTACTTAGAGGTGATCTCTGCTTGACTTACAAAGCCATGTCTGATGCAGCTCTGTTAGAAATGCTGCATCTAAAGAAATCCCAATCCCTCCGCATCACATGCTCCAGAGACCTCAACCTCATTACCACAATCAACAGAACATGCTGGAGGGACAGGTTCATAACCCAGAGACTACCCATGCTACGTAATAGACTTTCCATACATGTAAAACAGAGCACCTCACTGGCCCCCTTCAAAAGAAATCTTGATGAGTGGATGGGAAATAGAAAATTCACCCCGGGGATACTTGGCAGTGGCACTGGGAACTAAGGTCGGGTGGCATGATGCCAGGGTAATCCTATGGGCTAGGCTTGTAAAGGCTCCAGGGCCATTAGCCTAGTGCACACCTATGAACCTATAAACATATGCAGTAGGGACTTTGGAATAGTGCCTACAGAACACAACAGCTGTGGCATGTGGTGTTTCTATACATATATGCAGCACTGCAAGCTGCAAACTGGCAGTGTTTATTACAAAGGGGCTATCAACGTATGTGTGGCGCACACATTAGACACAACAAATCACGGCATGACATGTCAGTGGTTTGATGTGCAGCTTCCTGTTTAGCCCCTCCCACTTTCCAGGTCACCCCACATAACTGTGAAGGCAACATTACGTATAAGAATGAGTTCTTCTGGGATAACATACAGATATGTACAAGAGCCACCACCAGTCTCTTTCAAGAATACCTAGATGAGTACTATGTTTTCTGTAATGGCCTGCTGTAAAACATTGAGATACCTTCTGTACTGCTGCTTGGCTCTGTTATAAGCCAGTAGGTGATTACTAGGCTAAGAGCCACAGGAGGCCATTTTAAACCTAGTGATGTTTCCCTTATGTAAATGACAGGGTAAATTATCCAAGGCATATAGCTGGGTTTAGCTGACTAAGCATTTACAAGCTGCCTAAGGACCCTAAGATGTCATTTTAAGCATAGCCATGTTTTCCCACATGTAAATGATAATATAAATTACCCAGAGGCATATCCCTGGGTTTAGCTGGCCAAGCATTTACAAGCTGCCTCTGTCCAATAGGGTCA